>NC_044192.1:23149136-23749136 GCF_900880675.1 Sparus aurata
TTGCTACTATATGTCTTTAATTGATTCACACTTCCATTAAAACAGTAATTGTTTCACATCCTCTGACATCGTTGGAATAAACTAAACTGTGTAATCACATGTATTAATGTCTGCAGGAATTATTAAACTGAAGAATAATGGAGATTTCTTCATCGCTAATGAGGGCAGACGACCGATCTACATTGATGGCAGACCGGTCCTGTCGGGCAACAAGTGGAAACTCAACAACAACTCAGTGGTGGAGGTGTGTGGGGGTCGTCAACTAAGTTGAATATGACATCATTTGAGCGATATTGATGTATTTGAGGGAGACTTACTAACATATTGTGTTTGTCTCTTCAGATTGCAGGTCTTCGCTTTGTGTTTCTTATTAACCTGGAACTCATCTCACTAATTAAAGCTGAAGCAGCCAAGATGACACAGCAGTGAATGTCAGCCATCCAGCAGAGGAGTGAACACAGGAAATACTGGATCCAGTCAGTCCTCCTTTTTCCAACAGTGGTTAACAGCTTCTCTCATGCAGTAGCACAGTGGTGCTATCACGAATCGGACAGCCATGTTAACCTGAAATGTGAATTTGAACTGACTACAGCTAAATCCTGGAAGAAGATAGTGACAGGTTTTACTTGTTTGGACATTTTCCATGTTGTAATGTAGACACTCTCATGATAGAGCTTTGTTTTTCAAGTTTTTCAGAACATTGTATTTAAATTCTGTAGTAAAGCTTTTTCAAGATATTAAACTTGTATACACAATATCCGGAAGTCCGTTCTACTGTTGACAACAAAATTATGCAGAGAACAGTCAGAAACATCACATCCTGCACATTGAAGGGATTCTTACACATGCACACAACACACCCACACACATATATAAATTATAAAAATATTTAAATATAAATATAATAAATTCACTGAAAGATCTGCACTTGTGGAGGTGTCGAGAAAGGACTTGGGTCTCATTCAACGTGTTGTCTGTGGCTCAAATATTCCAAAGTGTATGTTTCATCTGAGAATCTTTATACGACAATGAAGTGTTTTTCCTCTAATTTCCTTCATGATTGACAAGCTAGAAACTAGAAAACGGTAACAATAAAGGGAATGGGAACAACAATCCACAGATACTTGATTTACTGAAGTAAAAGAAAACGTTATTGTATCAGGACCACAGAGCACTGAGAGCTACTTCTCACACTTTAATGAAGCAGTCATTATACCCTCCTGTGTGACTCACACATAGGCATAGAATTCTGTATGGACTGTATGGACGTGTCCATACCAATCGCAAACAATGGCTGAAATGTCTACACCAGTATTAAGGTGGAAGGAAAAAAAATGTGCCTACTGCAGAACACAAAGGGTTAAATCCTTTCCCACTTTGGCACTGCCTCCCAAATACATCTTTGAGACATGTCTGGTTTTTGATTGGCTCGGCTCCCTGTAGGCTGTTGAACTTCTTTCACTTGGCATGTCGGGGAAAAGAAAGGTGGAAAGGTGGAAGACATTACAAGCTATTTCACCAGACAAAGTGTAAGTCACCTGAGGAAAATAGTCCCCCCTCATAAGCTACCGCTAATAAATGCAAAACATTGCTTCAACCATTTTCTCAGCCTTAATGGCAATTGATTTGTTACTTTGTCAGGTGACAGAAGAAGCAATACAGCCGTCCCCTTTATCAGACAGGGTGGAGTGGCAGGGTCACAGCAGCATGTGAACTTGAATAAGGACATGGTGGTTAGCTAGTTGGAATATTAAAGTTAGGCCTAGTGAATACTACTGATCTTCTCCGAGATTTGAGTCGTGCTGTGTCTGCTCATGGCTCATAGCATCAATGTTTTATCAGGTGACAGAAGAACCACTGACAGGTTGTAGCTTATAAAGGGAAGATTAAGGGCCACAGGTAAATCTGACATGGTGCTCTACTAAATGTTTGACTGTTTATGCACAGTAGCTAATGCATCATTCAAAGTTAATGTCAGGCTGGCATCGTGTTATTTCATTAGGGTACTGCAGCAATCTTGCCTGGTTGCAGGCCTAGTTCAGGGAGAGGCCAGGTGGAGTTACAGATGAGACCTCAACATAGGCTATAACACTGTAATGTCATTCAAATGTAAATTTGTTTTTACTCAAAATTATGTAATTGTAATTATTAACATTTTTATTAACTTTATAAATGTGATGTTGTCCGCCTGCCTACTTTCACATGCAGTCATAGAGAGTGTTGATTTTATAATGTGGTCTATTTCTAAGGAAACTGGTCCAGCTGTAGACAGCTGTTGTTAATCTATATATAATGCAAAGTTTAATGCAGTGGTTTGCACTATAATTAATGTAATGCACTATGACTGAGGTAAAGTTCAGACATTGTTAGAGGTTGTTCAGAGGTTTGGGCTGAACAAATATTCAAAAGATAATATAATAATTTGAACAAACATTTAATATTTTAATCAAATATGGGGAAGAATTTGAAACAAGATCTTAATATTGAGTTGCTGCAGTGGTGATTATGTGCACAGTGCCAGTAGGTAGTGCTAGAGACAGACAGTAGGTGTAATATTCTGTCTGACTGTGCACATATTAATGAAAGTGTTTCCCTGTAGTAGCAAATACGCCCTGCAAGGGACTGTCTTATTTCTCCTGGTTTAATCAACTTCTAAAGTCAGCCTGAAATACTGTTCACCTTTCTCGGGGCAGTTGATTATGCACATAAAGCTACCATTTTTTTTTATTTTGTTTAAATCCATGTAAGATTCATAAACAACACTGAATCATTCAAAAATAAATGGCAGAAAACTTGTATCTTTGCCTAAACTCCACATAATCATAATGCTAACAGCTCCAATAAATTCACAGACTGAATCCAACTGCATACCATTTCTCTTAAACAAATATGTATTTGAGGCGTGAGTAAAGTTCAGCTGCAGTGTGGTTGGTGGCTTTCTTTAAGTGTTGAAATGTCAGACAGATCTGGCCCTAACCTGTGAGTTCAAGGAATTATCTTGCCAGCTGAATGTTGCAATGATCAACAGGATAATCTAATCTCCGTCCACACAGGGTACTTTACTGCCGTGAAGGTGTCGAGCCCTGGATAACCTAACAAAACCATGTAAACTGCTTCTGTGTAGCTGTATTAGACAAACCTTTTACTGACAAGATGCATGAAGGCACGTGTGAAATATACCAGTTGTGGAAATATTGTCAACAAAAGACAGAACGTACAGTCCAGTCCAGTGAATCTGTTGTTACTATAGAAACTCAGTATGCACCACAGGTCATGTTTTGACTGGATTTCCCCCCAAACATGGCACGGCTCACCGTGGCAAAGTTTAAACGAGGGAAGCAGTCCATCCCTAGCCACATTTTACACAACAGTGATTAAATCCAAACATTATACCTTCTTCATCTTCTGTAATATTCTGTTTCTAAAATATGTGTCACTTCAGATGACTAGTGGATTTTTTTCTTAACTGTAATTGTGTAAAAAAACAGTGGTGGAGAAAGGATCCAGATATTTTTCTTATCCTGAGAAAATAAAGGAGCAATACATTAATATGAAAATACTTGTATTTAAAGTCCTATCAAATTACTACAGAAGTATTATTATCCAAATGTACTTCATTTATGAAAAGTAAAAGTACAAGTGTGATGCTAAAGTGTCCCCTGTGACTGATATTCTATCTGACATTGTTAGATTGTTAATAATGATGCATCAAGGTGCGAAGTACAAGGTCCAGGGGACAAGGTTGTATAATGGAATGCAAGTTGTACCACTCACAAAATAAAAATTTAATAAATGGATTAATAAATAATGACAATTGAATGATGTAATTGTTTATGGAAGAATGCGGAGAGTGAGTTGAGCAGTGGCTGCTCTGAAGTTTGGTGCTGCATAAGAGGACACGTCTGTATTGCTTGCCAGGCGGCAGCAGGGAGAAAAGTCTGTGGCCGAGGCGGCTGTTGTCCTCGTGTCCTTTGGGCTCTACACAGACACCTTTACCTCACCAACATCATTAATATACAGTAGTGGATGTCTGGGGTTGTTTTAATCTCCTGAGTCTCGAACACTGGTCTTCTTAATCGACCCCACCCCAAAGCCGCCAAACTCACTAACTGTACAAATAAATGTGTAGTTTATTGTGGTTATGTAACACAGTAACAGTGAAAGTTATCTGATTATTCTAAATGCGTGCACTAAAGTCTCATTAGTTAATTTGTCTCTGCTGATTTGATATTTTTATAAACTTCCTGCTATCCTACTTTTCCAGGTAATATTTCCGAGCACCTGTCTACTTTACGTGGCTGCAGTCTACTGGAACAATAACGTTTCCTGACAAAGATTTCCTCATTAACCCTTCATGACCAGCCAGGAAGAGTACGGAGGTTCTGCTTTGACTTTAACAAATAAAATAAATCCAGGGGGGGGAAAAAACTTACAAATGTTACTTTTGATGTGAATACACCTTCAACACAACTTGTTTTTATTTGTCACACAGCTGATTTTTTTCATTTGATTAGTTTTCTATCTGGTATCATCTGGTTGTTTTCTGATTTGAGTTGAGATTTAAGTCAATCAAATCATTTATTTATTTAACAAAGAAAGAGAAGTGTGTTGACTTACTTTAGGCACACTTGCACCAAGCCAAGGATGTTGTTAAAAAGCCTATTGTTGAGTCAACTCAGACTTAAGAACCACGAAGGAGAAAAAACGCCTTATATTGATTCAAACCTCCTGCGCACTTCCCCTCTGCATGTTTACCTTGTAAACTCAGGTGCATTCAGGGTTTGCTTTGGGAGTTTAAGAGACAGCAAGCTTGATAAATGAGTGTTAGTTCATGGCTGTATTAACCTGCTGGAGGCTCTGGGGCCCTGACAAAATAAATCAACTTACATTATAACTGGCACTTTCAGGGAAGCCATCCTTTATTGGGTGTCTGTAAATTGTAACTTGTGGCATATTAAGTGTTGACACATATTTTATTAAATCTCTGTTAATCGCGTGACCCAATATGAACACATTTCGGATTGCTACTCAGGTTGTCAAAAACATCCCTTTAGACAGCAGTGGCCCATTAGATTCCTTGCAGACAAGCTCCTGTCTACCTTACAGAGCCACTGCTGGCATATAACACCAGTTGAACTCTGAGGTCCTCATATCAGGGCTTGTTATCTGATCCTTGCTCCAGGCTAAGGACAAAGAAGAGTGTGCTTTTGAGGTAGCAGCTCCTAAACTCTGGAACTCTCTTGCATTGGACTTGCATTCTGCGGACATTGTTGACGCCTATAAAAAGCTGCTGCACACTCATTTGTTTAGACTTGCTTTTACTTGTTTTGTTTTTTGTTGTGCCTCTTGTTTTTAGCTGGTTGTCTGCTTGCTCCTGTCACTTTTGTTTTCTCTTGCTTTTTTGTTGTATTCATTGTCTTGTGAAGCACTATGCGACACCTGTGTTATATAAATAAATGTATTATATCATTATTATCATAATTATTAAATGGGCACTATGAAGTTTTGGAGAACAAACTCAAACTCAGAATTTTTTTAAATTATTTTTAATATTTACAACATTAAGGAGTTAATAATACAGACTCAGAAAAACACATTTTCTCCTGACTGAATGAACACACTGCTCTCAGAGGAAAATAAGGTCCCCAGAAAACTGTCCAGGGCTGGAAAGGTGGCATGGTCCACCAAATATAAACAAAGTAAAACTATGAAATTGTGTTGTCCTTTATGGTCAGTTTGTTTATTCACTCACGAAAATGAAGATTGTTTGTTTATTTAGTTTAAGCATGAAAAATGTTCTCCCCCTTCTGACTAAATTTTACAAAGTGCACGTTTGAGTGGTCAAACTCACCAAGGGGATTTCTCGACCTGGCAACCCAAAGGTTGTCCCCAAACTAAGCCTCAGTAAATAAAATATTTATTACGTCATATTTTAATTAAACACAGGAGCACACCTCATCCCGGCACTTGTTTGCAAAGTGTTAAGACCCTTTCACCTAATTATTTTAGGCGCTGGTACACTCGCCTCGCCCATTCTGCAGGCTTTGGGCTGCCACATGACGACAGTAGTTGTCTTGAACGCCACTCGGTGTGTGTTTGTGTAACGTTGCAGAGCTGCGCAACGTTGATGGTTCGGCTGTAACTACGTGGAGAGCATATGGTACAACAAGGCGACTGACACAACAGAAGTGAGTAATTACTTTGTGTCATGAGGAAGTTGCAGATTATGACGTTTCTTATATTTCTGAACGTCTCTGACTAAGTGGGTGAAGTCTGACCGGCTGGCTTTTTGCCAGTTGCTAACTTGAGTGTTAGCTAAGTTAGCCGTGAGGATGAGGAGGGTGATGGTGATGAAGCGCCATAAAGTCGGATTTAACGTTAGCGAGCAGCGTTAGTTTCTCTACACTTTGACATTAATGTTCTGTTAATTAACGTAAATATAATACATTTGAGTCAACGATCTTGCCCGCTAACTGTGTTTACCTTGGTGCTGCCCTCGCTGTCATTTTAGCTAACATTAAGTATCCGTAGGAAATTAACTCTAACCTATATTTATTTTTAGACACACTGTTAACTTGTGGGTTGTGTACACACACATATATATGTCTAAAGTATGTTGGCAGGAGAGCAAGTTTAGGTTGTCAGAAAAATATGTCTGTTATGGAAAAATGGCAGGTGGTCAATAAAGTAGTTGCTCAACACCTGGAGATATTATGATGAAGAAAGGTCGGAACAGAGCCTCACTGAGCAGTGCTGCAGCCATACAATCATTGTCTTGCACTGTAAACAAAAAATAGTTTATCAAAGACAATGTAGAAATGCACTCTGCCATTTTTTTTCAGCAACAGTATATAGTCCTACATTCTTCAGGCGTAGGACTTTCAGATGGGCAATGTGCTTTTATTTATTTTTCACCCAACTCAAAATACAAGCCTGTTTACAAAAGCTTATGTTAACGTAAGGCTTTAAAGTAAGTCAAAAACTCGTTTTAGTTCTTGCAAACTGCTTTTCAGTGTAAGTTACATAGTGCTGCTTTAGGTTTTTTTTTTTGCAACAAATTTCACTCAAATATCAATAACCAATACCTCTTACTAATTTTGAGTGGTATATATAACGCAAATGTAATTTTGAGAGGATAAACTGAGACATATTGTCTGATTGTTCTTCGGTTGTACTATGTTTTTGTGTTCAGTTGTGACATTGGTGTTACACTTAACTGTGTTTAAAGCAAAGCCTTGAATGCACCACCTGTATTAACATCCTATGTAAGAGCAGTAGTTCTTCTTACTAGAAATGTTGTGAGAGACGTTATTAACAGTAGGAGATTATCATTTCACCCTCTGACCCCTCTGAGTTCAGGTAGCACTCTGCTGGCTGCTTGCAGGCATGCTGTCATAGTGAAGACTGGCTAATGATAACCCAGTCTAATCTTAATGGCCACTTCTGATAGTGATAAGACAGGTGTAATTGATTGATAACAGAGAGCCCCTTCATGTGCTATCTGTCCTTTTTATGTGTGACCTGTAGGTAGCAACACAGTTGCTACATTTTTCCAAGGAAAGTTTGAAATTCTATTCAGATGTTCCAGTGTGATCTGTGTACTTTGGTCTGTCACAGAGTTTCCCTCATAAAGCAACCCCACCCAAAGAAGGTTTCTAAAGGTTGGAGACATTTCGGTCTTTATTAAGTCATAGCTCTGTTCCACAATGTCAAAATGTCAGGGTATTGCTAACAGGAGATGACATGAGTCCTGTTAATTTATATTTTTCTATTGCACTGGTAATATGCTTCAGTTAGCTACTAAATGCTGGACACACTGTTCGTGTTTACTATAACTACACATTTCTGTGGCAAGAGGAGTGAACTGAAGCCTCCTCCTCTCCTCTGTTCACTCCCCCTTAGCTGGTTGGCTCCTTTTGAAGGTTGCATTAACTCCTGGTTGGTCAGTTCAAGAGGAGGTGAAGATTAAAGGTTCAGTTGGTCATTTTAACAGAAACATGCTGGCATAAAGAGACGCTTTGGTTATCTAAAAACGTTATATTAGATTGTACACGTGTTCAAGTAGAAAAATAATACAGGGCTGTTTTCATCAGCTGTCCCATATTACACTTACTGCTAGGGCTGCACACTATGGTAAAGAAAATATCATATTGCAATTATTTTCACTACAAAAAAAATATTAAAATCATGATGATGTTACATTTGTATGGGTCTGTACCAAACTAACATGTTTTCTTACATCTAGAAAGCAACACACCTTACCTTTTTATAAAAAACAAATTGCAGCTTCTAGGATTTCGCTAATATTACGACTAATTGTCTAATCTTTATTCACTGTTTACTAACATATCACTTACAGGGGATGTGTCCAAAAGGACTGTCACTGTTTACAAGTCAATCTTGTACAATTTGCATTTTCCTCTTGCCAGACCTGCTGTGTACTCGACTTTATTTCAGGAGTGCACAAATAAATACATTTGGAAACTGCTGCTGTAGATAGTAGATAAACCAGGCACTTTTCTGTCCTTAAATTCACTGGCTGGCAAACAAAGACACGTGTGAGAGCTTACATAGAAGTAAATCGCTGCAGATGTTTTGAAGTGTGTCAAAAATGTATCACATGTGCCTCAAAATGTTCACCTTCTGCTAGAATGAAATGTTGATTCACATTCTGCTTGGCAAAAGACAGAACCAGTCATTTGAACGCCGCAGTATATGTCACCAGTGGGTTTGTCTTCTGTCTCAAATTGAGGGAACCTTTCTTTGCAATATGCTACGTGTTGTGTCACCGTGACATTACTTTTCTTCTCAGAACATCAGTGCAATGCTGCTTCTCAGACGCTGCCACAACCTGACTCGATTTGCTCCTCTCAACACTCAAAGGTATGGCACTGTAACAAAATAGCCATTTGACGCAGGTTTCAGTCCTGCCAATTTATGTGCTGATGGCATTTACGCGACCTGGCACTGACAGAGTAATTAAGTTTTTTCCAGTCTGAGCTCCACCCAGTCAATGTCTCAATTTATGGATGCATGCTGACACCTACAAGTCTTGCAGTGTTTTTGAAATACTTACGATTTTTTTAATTCTTTCATTAACAACATGACCTGGCTAATGCTGTTTATCCCCCTTTTTATGTCATTTCACTGTGAATACACCACAATTGTGTAGCTACACTTAAAAACACTTTTCCTTGAGACCTAACGAGCTTGGATTGATGATAAAAGTTACATTTAGATTTGTCCCGTATCATAGGCATCAGGTGGCACCTGCCGTGACATCGTGTGCAGTTCGTCTCTGGAGTAGCAGCAGCAGTGAGGACCACAGATCGTACCAGCGTGGTCCCAGATGGAGACATGCCCTGGCAGGACTGCTGGCTGGTACTGGGGCAGTACTGGCTTATGGCCTCCACCACCATAAGGTCAGGAGGGGATAAGATCAGACAAGACAGTCAATGTTTAATTTGCTTTTCACTGTGCCAAAGCTTAATTATGTCAGTTAAACATGTTTTTTTCACTGTTGTCCAATGAAAGAACAATATGAAGATGTGGATTGTGACAAGTTGTGATTGGCATTTGACACGTTACAGAACTAAACGTTTAAAGATTAGTTGGGATTAAATGTAGTTGCAACTTGGCTTGGAATTGGCTACAGGCCAGATGTATTTGCTGAAAGGTTGATTCCTTAAAATGTATCAAATATTGATTTAGAGCATCACAGTGTAAGTGTACAGCACATGTTACAATCCTGATAAGATTAAAATTATTGTTTTATTATTTAAACAGTTTAATAACATCATGTTTACGAAGTGAGAACTCACTCTTGGTCACACCCTTTATGGTCTTTTGCTGTTTACAATGAGGGCAGTGACCAGTTAGCAATGTCAGCTCATTTGTCAGTTTTCACTCCCACGTTTTATGTGACTCAACATGCACACACATCTTGAGCTCAGCAGACTGCTTCATCTCTCCAGGGAAAAGAAAGAAGGAAATTTAGACTGGAGAATTACAGAACACATCATGACATCTGCTTCCCAAACTGCTGATGACAATGATGGAAATGCAGCATCCTGAAATACTTAATTGAGTCGTTTGTCATATTTGTGGAGTTTGTTGCACCTCAAATTAGTTTCTTAAAAATCAATAAGAGCTTGTAAATGATGGTTAAAGATCCACTTAGCTCTCACATGTACAGTTAGAAAGCATTACCAACCAAATAGCAGCAGTGCAGCTCTCCTCAACACGTGTGAATAATTAACATGGTGATGCTGCAAAATTCCAATTTCAAGACTTTGTAGCAGCTTTTATTGGTAGCAGTGGTACGACTAGTTCTGCTGTAGTAGCAGAATCCTCTATTTGCCTAAGTCAGAAGCTTGTAACGCGTCTGTGTTTTTTTCTTTTACCTGTAAAAGGAAGTTCAAAGACTGGTAAAACAATCATTACCAGCTCAAGAAAATGTTGCTGCTTGACAAACAAAGCCATCTGTGTTGACCGACATGTGGTGTTTGCACAAATAAAGGCTGAGGCTTTTCGCAGTGGGTTGGTATGGCGGTTACTGGCTGGTGGATAGGCTGAAACTTTTTGTAAATTTTGTTCCTGACTGATTGTTCTGCCTTAAAGCAGCAGAGAATGAGGATTACTGCAGGACTGCATGTCTACTGTATATCAATGAGTGGGCTGTCTGACTCAAAATAATAAACATTACTTTATGTAATTCTAAAATAAGTATCATATTTCTGACATATTCCCATAATGTTTCTCTGATCAGTTTTGTATTCATAACCTGTGATGTAATGTATATTTATCCTAGTTTAATATATCCCATCATACATTATATGAGCCACTCAGCCTTGTTTTTTTTTATATTTCTCCCTGGTACCACTGTGTGTCCAAACCAGAGGCTGATATTATATGATACATTTATAATATGATTTGTAACATACAAACATCAGGATGGACACAGCCAGCCCAGTGGTGTAGGCATGTGCAAACAAAGGGAGAACACACTGCCACTGCTGTTACAGCCACTTTACCACCAGAAGCCTAATAGTGACAAATAATAACCATTGATACTTGATTACAGAAGGATCTAAATTTCCTTTAAGTCTCCATTCTCGATAAATTACCGTCTTCTAGGCTGAACTCTTGGTTTAAAGTCTTTCTGTCTTCTCTGGTCCTTTTTGAATGGTTACAAAATTGCATTCTCATCTCTTTTCTCCTGTGCAGGCTGAGCAGGCAGACCTAGTCAGAGTGCAGCCCATAGAGAAGACCCCGGCTTTTCCTATCTTCACCCAGGAAGAGGTCACCAGTCATCGGTCTCTGGAAGATGGCGTGTGGGTCACTTACAAAGGTGGCGTCTATGACATCACAGACTTTGTGGCCATGCACCCTGGTGGGGATAAAATTCTGTTGGCAGCAGGTGGAGACCTTGAACCCTTTTGGGCGCTGTATGCTGTGCACAGCCAGGAACACGTGCTGGAAATCCTCTCAGAATACAAGGTGGGCAAACTGAGTAACCTCTAAAACCATGACAAAATAAAAATAAAATGTCTAGTGACAACAGGTACATTACTGAAGAAAATTTTCAATGAAACCAATGAACTGTAGGAAGAATATTAACAATGGAGTGCCTTGAAAAAGAACAGGGTTTTGAGCAGATTTTTACAGTGTGGAAGAAGTATGATCAAACAGGTGTTCAATGTAAATCTAAGACAAGACTTGGTTGTAACTGTAACCAGTGTTTGTAAGCCCATGTGTAGACATTTGAGTTACTCCTCTGGCTGGAAAGTAAAACAGAAATATGAATAGAAAACCTCCAAAAATGTTTAAAAAGAGAAAAAAAAGTGAGGGGGAAAATTATTGCTTGTTCAGTTCATTGTAAACATCCATTACAGTTTAAGACTTTCTAGTTCAGCTGTGACCTACAGCAGTTGCTTTAGTTTCATGTGCACTACGTGTATTTTTACCCCCCTTCGACAGAGTTGTAGCAATGTCACCATCAGAGTTGTCTTAATTGCTGTAGGTGTGTAAAGTTTCAACATAACTGATAAAACATTTGGCCAAAGCTACAAAAAGAAAACCAAAGTTATAAACAGTAATTTCATTTTAATGCTTTGACATGCTTGCAGAAACTGCCCCTTGAACATCGATTTAGTGTAAAAATTCATTAAAATGTTTGCTGTATGTTTGAGGAATATAAACAAAGATGAATATGAACCTATTGCAGCTTTAGCAGAAGGATGTCAGCTGAATTTATCCTTAAATTAACTTTGCCACTCTTGCACCTGATCATGGCAGACACACATGAAATGGTCTACTAGCTTGTGTTTACTAAGGAAAAACCAGCAACTGTGGGCTAAATACTGGCACTCCCTCAAGTGGTCAGTGAGAAAAATGCTTGCAGATATTTTCTGGTGGAGTTTTCTTCGTTTTGTCGTTATTTGTCTTTGTATTGTATTTTAGCCATTTGCGCAGAAATGGCTAAAATGAATAGAGAGAACAGAACATAACACAATTTTATCTAAAAATATGCAAAAGCTTGTTGCATTGAGTTTGTCCCATGTGGCCTAATAAAACCCTTGTGTATGTGGTTACTACAAGGTTGGTGAGCTGAGTGCAGAAGACCTGAAGAAGCAGCAGAAGGTTGAATCATCTGACCCCTACTCCTCTGACCCAAAGCGTCACCCCGTCCTGCACATCAACAGTCTCAAGCCTTTCAACGCCGAGCCACCTCCTGAAATCCTCACCGACAGCTACATCACTCCATCTGCTATCTTCTTCAAGAGAAACCACCTGCCGGTTCCTCAGGTTGACCCAGCTTCTTATAAGCTGCACGTGGATGGACTACCTGGAGGATCGCTGACACTGTCTCTGGAAGAGCTGAAAACTCAATTTCCCAAACACACCATCACCGCCACGCTGCAGTGTGCCGGTAACCGCCGCTCTGAGATGAATAAGGTAAAGCAGGTGAAAGGACTGAACTGGGGCATTGCTGCCATCAGTAATGCTACATGGAGTGGTGCAAAGCTCAGAGATGTGCTGCTGGCTGCTGGTTACAGGCCTGATGACGCCCAGTGGGCTCGCCATGTTCAGTTTGAAGGACTCGACAAAGACGTGACCGGGACTACCTACGGCGCCTCCATCCCTCTAAACAAGGCGATTAGTGAGGAAGGTGATGTGCTGCTGGCTTATGAAATGAACGGCGAGGATATCCCTGCTGACCATGGCTACCCGGTCCGGGTCGTGGTTCCAGGGACAGTGGGTGCACGCAATGTCAAATGGTTGGGGAAGATTATAGTGAGTGCAGATGAGAGCAGCAGCCACTGGCAACAGAATGATTACAAGGGCTTCTCCCCCGGAACGGACTGGGACACAGTGGACTTCAAGTCAGCACCGGCCATCCAAGAGCTGCCCATTCAGTCAGCGATCACCACACCGTCAGACGGCGCTATGGTCAACCGCAGCAGTGAAGAAGTGACTGTGAAGGGTTACGCCTGGAGTGGCGGGGGCCGAGAGGTGGTACGTGTAGACGTCTCTGTGGATGGAGGGAAGACATGGCAGGTGGCTGAGCTGAAGAGCAGCGAGAAGGGACAAGAACTAGGACCCTCGCCCCCACCGGGACGGGCCTGGGCGTGGAAGCTGTGGGAGTTAACAGCTCCTCTTCCTGCCGAGGCTCAGGAGCTGGAGATAGTCTGCAAGGCGGTTGACAACAGCTATAACATGCAGCCGGACACAGTTCCTCCCATCTGGAACCTGAGGGGCGTCCTGAGTAACGCCTGGCACAGAGTGAAGGTGAAGATCAGAGAGGATGAGAGTGAAGAATAGACTCAGTGGTTTGATCCACGTTCAGATTCCAAAAGGTTTCACAGCTGAAACGGATTGATCAGAGTGGACTTTTTGTTTTACATCTGTCACTCAGCTGGAAAAGGGAAGTTTCGCAGAGTTAATGCACAGTTTTATGTAACAAGTACAGCAGCATTTGAAGTATTTATGCAATCGTGTTGCCTGTGAGATTTGAAGGATTTTCAGTGCTACATAGCTAGAACAAAGCTAAAGGCTGTGAATGACCAAATCAAAACATGTCCGTTTTTATTGAGTGATGATTCACTGACACTTTAATCTTAGGTGAGCATGTGATTCAGTCTGTCTGAAAGAAAGAAAAACATATATTTTTGTAATCAGTGTTGACTTTGTCTATGCTGACGTGTACGCACAGAATTTAACAAGTGTTGAATTACCAATCATGCCTCATAATTTAAAAACCTCATTTTAAATATTAAGTCTATTTTATCATTACTTTAAGTAAAGGCTACTAGAGTTGCATGGATTGTTTACTTAATATTAGAGAGAACAACTGGAGTAGGGCTGCAACTAATGATTAATTGATTGATCTGCCGATTATTTCCATGATTAATCGTTTAGTCTATAAAATGTTGGAAAATTATTTTTAAGAAAAACTCATCAAAATTTCCCAGAGAATAAAGACAGATCTTCAAATTGCTTCTTTTGTACAGCCAACAGTCCAAATCCCAAACTGTTCATTTACTTGCATAAGATATAGGAAAACAGCAAATATTTACATTTAAGAAGCTGGAACCAGCGAATGCTTGACACCTTTTGGTTGAAAAAATGACCAAAACAATTCTGTGATTATCAAAATAATTGGTGATTAATTTTCTTTCAATCAATTAATCAGCGAATTGTTGCAGCTCTAAACTGGAGTTTTCCAAGACTGGAATCAACTTGAAAATTGGAAACATCATTTGTTTATCTGCAGTTGTGACTTTGCTGTTTGATAACCTTCGTTAAATGAGAAGATTAGAAAACTTTTGAGCAGCTAAGAATAAAACGACCAGGAGCAGCTGTCAGCAGCTTACATCATACGCGCTTGTTTTTAGTCTGCAAATCAGAGGTGAGCTGTGACCCTCTGTCTGCCATTCAGTTTCTGTCCCGCACTGTTTTATAATCTGTAGGAATGACCACACCTCACTGTGGAGATTCAGCTAAAGTTAGCTGTGTTTATGCCGCAACACTACAGCACATTACAGAGGTCTGGGTGCTTCTTGACCACAGTTGTGACCCTCTGCGCTCTGACACACAGGTTTTAGGATTTAGAGAAAGATGGTTGAATGTTGACTCCATACAAGGAGCGAGAGAATAAATAATGTGTGTTAACCTAAATATCCTCCATCTTTAGAACTTGTTTGGACTGAAATGACTGCACTGCCTCTCCAAATGAAGCCCTGCTCTTCAGGGTCATGGAAATGCTCAGTAATGTTCATTTGAATTCACTGAAGTCATAATAACAGTTGAATCTGTTAAAGCTGCCGAATGCGTGTGATGCAGCTCAGTGATCAACATTTGTATACGCTATGCTTTGTGTAAAATGTACGTTATCATTGAAGATAATGAATAATGAGCTCTAATTTTACACTAAAGTACTTCTATTGATTCTAATTTCTATTAAAACGTACAGCAAGAAGTTTTCAACTGATTATGAAACTCTCAACTTTTTTTAATGATGCCTCTATATGACCTATATGAGGAAATAAGGTCATCAGCAGAAATACTGGCTATTGCTGTGTAGTCATTACAGTTATTCCTAGTATCTGTCAAACAGTTGGATTCTGTGTTATCCATGTTGGATAAGTCTTAGTATAAAAAACATTGTTAAAATTCATCCTAAGAATGAATTGAGGAGCCTCACGGTCGGATAAAAGACGCTGCTCTGTACTCTGCTGGTATGGCACTTAAACTTTGCTTCACCACTGTCTTCTGACAGTTTTTTATCTTTTTGCCACCATTACACATTACCTCATCATTATGCATTCTGCACACCGCTATGGTAAAAAAAATGTTTGAAACTATATCTTTTCTGGAACAGATACAAATGCACTCATTTATATTTCAGGAGTTACCATATACATGTAAACCAAATGATTTTCCTTGAAGTTTAGAATATAAAGTACTGACAGAAACTGTGGCTCGCTGGAAACTCTGGAAAGCCCCACTTATTCACAAATGTACCCATTTGAGGGACAAATAAAGGAATTGTGATTCTTGTGAAAGGGAAGATTGACAAAACTGAGCAGCATAAATGAGGTAATCTTCAAGATGATGTCACTTGTGGGTGATACTTTTTGTTAGTTTGGTTGAAATTCAGTAACTGTCAACAGTGGGATGAGGTAATTGAGCAGTAATTGCTGAGGATAGCTCTAAAATCAATATGATGTAGGATCAGATAAAAACATTTTCTTCAACAGCACTTTGTTAATTATGCAGAAATCCAGTTTCAACTCCAAAGACACTGTCCGTCCAAAAATGCGTTTGTGAACAGTTTTATGTCGAAACTGAAAGCGTTGGGGTTTTCCTGGAACATGTCATTTTGGCTTCGGCACCAAAGTTTATTTGAGCTGTGAAACGTGTCTGAAGATTTCCAGAATCTCCTCCTGCTACGTTTGCTTCGTGTTCCCTTATTGTGGTAACAGAGGAAACAGGATATGAAGTGACTCAGACAGCATTCTGACAAAAGATGTTGCAGCTGGCGGGAAGATGAGTAGCAGGAAAGAAGGCAAGAGCAACTCGTGTAGAAGATGAGGTGTCATGTTCAAGGCAAACAATGACAAAACTACACTCATTTATCCTTTAAGTCAAAGTCCATTATGTGTGTGATTTCTTAATGAACATATGATCTGGTAGTCATGATGTTGTCATGTTGACAACTGACCCTTTTCCCTGAACACAATATTTTCCATGATTTTCCATGCATGATAAATACGGTGGGATTCTTTTTTAGTGTGTTGCGGCTGCTGACCAGGAAGTTGTTGGGAAATCATGTTTGTTGTAAACTTTTTTTATTGTGATCTGTCTCTGAGTCATAAATGTCTAAAACTGGGTTGAGCAGAATTGCGTAGAAGAGCTTAAGAAACACGTTCTTAATGGATCTGCAGTTGACCCAGTCTGACGTATTCTGATGTTATTTCACAGGACTGACGCCGCTGTGAGTATACACTACTCACCAAGTCTATTAGGAGAAGTGAAAGAAAATGAAGGAAGGCAAAATCTGCAAAAGAAATGACAAATATCGTCTATTGCAGCCTAATCCAATTAGCTTTTACTGTACTCCCGTGTCTTGCTACTTCCTTTTTTCTGTTCCTTTATTTTCATAATTGGTCATAATGACAATGGTCATAGACAGGAAGCAGATGGAGCTGACTTGGGTAAGTTTCACTTCTATCTAGGTCAGCAAAGACAGAGAATTGTGTCACTTTGGTGTTAAATGCAAACGAGTGCACTTAAGCTCTGGATTAATTTATCCGTGGAAAATTGTGATGCAATGAGGAATGTGCAGCATGTGGACTCATCTTCTTCTAAAATTATCAAAGGAATATACAAGAAACAGCCTGACCTCAATGCCTGCATGAGTAATTCGGTTGCTAGGATTTTGACCATCAGACAGAGTTGGCAGATAAACACAAACCTTTAGTGTCAGTGTGTTGTCTGTAAGTCTGTAAGGTACCATACAGTTGTACGATGCCCACCATCCTATATGCACTTACACCTTGAGACCAGCTGTGTTGTCGGCTAATGCTAATGTTACATTTGTATATAGTTTATTCATTACAGTATGTTGTGGTCTTGCACCAAGTTTTGTAAAGATACCCTACAAATATCCCAGTGAAATCCAGAACTAAATAACTATAAAGTCTGTGGATTATTGTTTTGTTTAAAATGTATACATCTGAAAACTAATTTCCTAAATGTTATGAAAAGTCTTTCCTCTGATGAGCAAAATACAAGAAGGAATTAAATTTGGCTGACGAGGCAGAAACAGAAACCGTTAGCCGGATGATGTTGCCTCCCGTTGGTTCTGAGAGATCTCCAGAAAGCTGACAAACACACAATCCTCACATGCTATAATGGCCTCATGTTCTTCACCCATCCAACAGACAATAGCAATGTTATATTTACACTGAAGTCATGTATTTGGCCACCTTGATGAATTTAAGACCCATTTTTACTCACTTCTGTTCTCTATCACCGTCTGACATTTTATCTTGCTGGATGGTAAACTAGCCAGCTAACTGCTCGCCTGTCTGTACAAGCCTATAATTTTGTTGGTGGAAGCAGCTGTTAGAGTTGACGAAAAGGAAGACTGAGCTAAAAGAGGCTAAAAGGCTCAGAGGAGCTGCACAGTTAGTGCATGATTCCCAATCGCTCCCCTGACAGTGACTCATTATTCACTTACCATCATTATGCCTCAGTGATTTCAGTCATTGTTAGCCTATTTGATTCTGATTAATGTGGCTATTAATGAAAAATTAGCATTTTGTCCTTTAGTTTTTTGTCCTGTTTTGGCTCATTTAAACACTTGTCAATGAATTCACAAACCTTTGTTTTGTTTTTCTGGTGGTTAGGTTAACATTTTGCTTGCATTTGAACATGATTTTATCCCTTAATACCTTTTGGATTACATTTGTTTTGCAAAAAAAGGAAATATAGCTGTTGTTGGTATTGTTGTTGAAAACATGCAATAGCCAAACCAACCCCATGTCTGGTCCATCCTTTTTTACCTGTCATCAAGGGTGGGTCCAATAGTGGATTAATTGGGTAGTGAACATAAATATTTGTCTCAGATGGGACAGGTGTGGGAATGACAGGAATGTGGAGGTGAAGGGGAAAAACACTGTCTGTGGTTTAGGTTCCTCATTGCACGGTCACAGTACTGTGTAATACCAGGGATCAACGAAATGGCACTGACCCTGAAGGAATAGTATTATGTGTAGTTTGTTCAGGAAGACCTTCCTTTTGTCAGAGAGTTAAACGGTGGCTCGACCCCGTAAACTGTGGGAGTGTGAAGACCCCTGCTGCAGCTCCACATCCTCTCTGAGCAGCTGTACAGTTTAACAGCAGACATGTTGGCTCGAGGTCAACTGGCTGCTCTTGCAATCCTCATTCTTCCGATGTGGATCATCGCAGCCACAGGGCTGACTCATGCGCCGGGCTAGGTTAAAAACCGCTGGAGCGCTCAGAGAACAAACAGAGTCTGCAGCTCCGCCGAGCACTTCTCAGGCTCTGACTATCTGAGCCCTGGATATTTGGGACAGAAACCCTTTTGTAAAAAAAAAAAACAAAAACTTGAATATGGACTACACAGGACTGCTGCTGCTGCTCAGCCTCAGTGGAGCAATCTGTGCAGTGGTGCAGTGGACAGAACTCGATGAAGCAAAGGTAAGATGATAGTTTGCTTTCTGATTTGTTTTAACATACATTTACACGATGCCTATCTGAGCAGTCTGTACATACACTGTCAACATAAGTTCACAGTGTCTTTTTAAGCGCGTGACAGCTCTGTTTTCTGTCTTTGCATTCACAGGCCTATTTGAAGCAGTATGGCTACCTGAATGAGCCAGCTGACCCACAGGACCCTCATTACCTGGAGGAGGTGATTGACGCTCTCAGGTAAAATAAATTAGCACGTGTTAGATCTAGCTGAGGGTCTGTTGAAGCACAGAGGAGGACGCGGGCAGTCCACCTTGTGTTGTCATGTCAGTGTGCAGATGTGTTGTTCTGTCTCCAGGGTGTTCCAGAGGGTGAACGATCTGCCCCCTACTGGAGAAGTAGACGAACCTACTCTGGATGTGATGAGGCAGCCGCGCTGTGGCATGGAGGACCCCTTCAACAAGCGACAGCACAGATACAGAGTGTTGGGTGAGACTTCCCTTGGTCTCTAAAGGCAGCAGCTTTTAACTCATATAAGAGAGACTGCTCAAATGATTCACGCAAATAGAATTACTGCTAAAGAAATAAAACCACTTGTTCAAACTCAACTCAAGTGGCAGTATATATACGCCTTATTTGAAAGTGCTATGAAAGAGAACGCCAATGCTTTCTAAACCTTTATCAAGAGACATTTGTCGAGGCACACCGTTTTGCTGTGGTGATTCAGAAAAAAAAGGGGATCGTTCTCTTGCAGGTCGCTGGAGAAAGAGGAGTCTGACCTACCGCATCATCAACTACACACCGGACATGAAGAAGAAACTGGTCAACATGGCCATCCGCTCCGCCTTCAAGTACTGGAGTGATGTGACTCCTCTGACCTTCAGAGAGATCCACCATGGCAGAGCAGACATAAGGATCTCCTTCCATGACAGAAAAGGCTGCAGTGTCCCATTTGACGGCCGTGGTTAGTTTGTTAAACATGTTATTTCACTGTGTAACACAAACTGCTACAGCTTCTGTCTCCTATGGCAAGCCATTTTAACATTTAATAGCTAGACTGGATATGTATTGCAGATATCTGTAATTCAATTCTTCCTTGTCAAAAAGAACATTTCAGCTATCCACAATAACATTCTTCCTAGGACAAATGACGTCACTTTTGCCATTCATGTGTATTGGGCTTTCAATTTCAGATATCCACAATGACATTCTGGATATCTAGAATGAACATTCTGGATATCTGCAATTGAATTCTTACTAGGAAAAACTGCCATTTCAGACATCTTCAATCCAATTGTTACTTGTCATAATTTTCATTTCAGATATCCAAAATGAAAAACTATTCCAGATATCCAGAATGTAATTTTGAATATCCAAAAATACATTGTGACTAGTAAAAATGTCATTATGCATATCCACTATATATATACAGATTTCCACAATTGAATTTTTACTAGTCTTAATACGAATTGTGGATATCCGTAATGACATTTTTACTAGTCACAATGTAGTTTGGGATATTTAAAATTACATAGTTATTCATTTTGGATATCCGAAAATGAAAATTATGTCTAGTAACAATTGGATTGAAGATGTCTGAAATGGCAGTTTTTCCTAGTAAGAATTCAATTGCAGATATCCAGAATGTTCATTCTAGATATCCAGAATGTAATTATGGATATCTGAAATTGAAAGCCCAATACACATGAATGGCAAAAGTGATGTCATTTGTCCTAGGAAGAATGTCATTGTGGATATCTGAAATGTTCTTTTTGGCTAAGAAGAATTGAATTACAGATATCTGTAATACATATCCAGTCTAGCTATTAAATGTTAAAACGGCCACTTATACTTTTTAAGGATTTTTAGATATCTTAAATTCAGTTTTGACTAGTACAATCAAAGTTGTAGATATCTTAAAATAACATTTCTACTAGTAAGAACATTATTACAGATATCTTTAATTACCATTCTGACTAGTAAGAATACAATTTTGACTAGGAGAAATGCTATTATGACTATCTAAAATGCAATTACAGATAGGAGTGTGGTTCCATTAAATGTTAAAACGGCTTGCCATAGTCTCCTGAAACTCTCACTTGAACTGTTTGTTTGTACCACCTGCAGGTCACGTCCTGGCCCATGCTGAGTCACCAGAGTCTGGTATTGTCCATTTCGATGAGGATGAGCTCTGGACTGAGGGGTCATATTATGGCACTAATCTGCGCATTGTAGCTGCCCATGAAATCGGCCACGCCCTCGGCCTGGGTCACTCTCAGTACAGGAGCGCTCTGATGGCTCCGGTCTACGCTGGTTACCGTGCCAACTTCAGGCTGCACTCGGACGATATCAAAGGAATCCAGGCGTTATATGGTGAGTGCATCAAGGAGGCCCACTGCACCGGATCAGAGCTGACAGACTAATATTGATTGTGAATTTGCATAAATCAGTGCCTGTGACTTGTGTCTTCATGCGGCTGTTAAGACGCAGATTTAATGACATATTAACCTCCTAATGAGGCTTAAGTCTCATGGCATCGTAGAAAATACTTAAGAGGTTCTCTTAAAAGAGTTTTTAGGGGAATTATACAAACCTGTTTGTTAATTCCAGATAAGAGGCTGAAGGATAAATCTTAAGGCTGATTTTTGCTTATTTCAGATATATCTGTCTCTGTAGTACTGATACGCCAAAGATACATTAATCTGAAGTTTTATGACTTTGAAGTCATTACGCAGTTTATTTTATCTTGTCCTCTTTCCACTATTTGAATTCAGTAAACATCATGTCATTTTTCAGTATTATTAATTGTTGTGAGGGTTATGGGTAGGATGTGTGACGATCGGCCGTTCACAGTAAGGTAAAGATTAGAACTGTTATGACTTGTCGATGAATCGATGAGTTGATAGAAAACCAACTGAGACCGCAGGATTGGTCTCCATGAGGTAATGTGTGATTTTATATGTGATGTATATGATCGGACCCCAGCAAGAACATTAATAACTGTATAAAAATAGCAGTCTTTTTGCTGATGGTCTCATATGCTGTTCCAGGTCGTTTATAGTCATCATGAGACTGTTTCATAAACACCTAAAAGTTCCTCATAGTCAATTTAAACTGTACGTACATTGTTTATGGATTTCAAAAATAAGCAACACATCTATTTATTATGCCACCTGTAACTTCTCTGATTTACAGGCAAACGTGCCACCAGCACTTCGGCCAGCTCAACAACCCCCGAGAGTCTGTTTCCCACAGAAAGCAGCCATCAGAACGTCCCCAACCCCTGCACTGCCAACCTGGATGCCATCATGTTGGGTAAGTTATAGATTCACTGTTGTTGGAAAAGCCCCAACTGTGTTCATTGCAGTCAAAACAAACTGGATTCACAGGGAATAGCCAAAATGATGTTTTGATAAAGGTCTTAAAAAAACAAAATTTCAGACCTTGATACCAACGCAACCACAAATGCCTCTAATTTGAGATAACATTTTGTCTATTTCCTGCATGTGAATGAGACAGCAAATATATCTGCTTCACAGAGAACAAATCATCTTTGGCATGTGCATCAGTCAAAAAAAGCAGCATCATTGCAGTTGTCCAGTAAAACAGTTTGAGAAATTTGGGTTTTTGCAATTGCAATTTGTTCCAGGTTCATTTTCATGACAGGTTTTGATTATTTTGTCCAGCTCCTGTTTGTGTTAGGGTACTGTGATGATGTTGATCTTTCTAAATCAATCAACCTCAACAAATCAATATCTGATGTCGCATTATATGAAGACGGTGTTTTTGTAGGACCACAAAATGCGTCACAAACAGTTTAAAAGCTCACGGTTTGTTTAACCAGGTCCATGGAGGAAAACCTTTGCTTTCAGTGGTGACTACGTGTGGACGATCTCCGACCTGGGACATAACACACCTATTAGGATTGACAGCCTGTGGAGGGAGCTCCCCGGCAACCTGAACGCAGCTGTTCACTCTCAAAGAACCAACAAGACATACTTTTTTAAAGGTACAGATGTTGTCCAGTACCTCTGGTCATGTGTATGTATGTGTTCTTCAGCGGTCCAGTCCAGAACTTAAAGTTTGCACTGTTTCAGGCAACAAAGTGTGGAGGTACACCATGCTCGTGCTGGATTACGGTTACCCAAAATCAGTCAAACGCATCCCTCCTAACATCGATGCAGCCTTGTACCTGGAGAGGAACAAGAAGCTGGTCTTTATCAAGGTATCTATGGTGAAAACATGACTTTATTGATGACTCCTCTTTCAAAAGTCCTCTCTTCTTATCCCATGACTCTTTCTCGGTGCAGGGTTCAGAGCACTGGCAATTTGATGAGCTGAAGTACACGGACTTAACTGCTTACCCCAAACCGCTGTCCATGCTCTTCACCGGGGTGCCCTCCAGTCCAGACGCCGCCTTCACCTGGACCAACGGCAACATCTTCTTCTTTAAGGGAGATGAGTACTGGCGTGTGAACAAGCTGCTGACAGTAGACAGAGGCTACCCACTGAGCAAGAAGGAGCGCTGGATGCGGTGCTAGGAGTCAACCATCAGGGGGCAGCAGGCGCCCACGAGGTCTGAGGCAGGGGGGTGCTGGTTCCACTCCAGGGGCATTGACAACCAGGCAACCTCAACAGCAGTGACTGATTGTGAACTATCATAGACATCAAAAAGAAAAACTAGAGTGGTAACTGATTTTATTTCACTGGATTTTAACCAAGCTAGCCCTGCCCTCCGCAGCAGGCTGATTTTAACGAGGCTTAGTTCTTGAGCACAAACGTGTGTTTTTGTGACGCTGAGAATTATGTAAGCTTTTGTATGATCTCAGGGAGAAATCAAGGGGGGGCCTTCAGTTTTTCTCTCCAACATGTGTGTCAGATTATTGTCTTAATACTTTCAGTGAGATGTAATACGATGATGGGAGTGTGCACTTTCTGTGAGGACATTTTGTTGAACTAGTCATCTTTCTGAGTGTGTTCAGTCCTCTTAAAATGTTACTAAACATGTCAATTATCGCATGACTCACACTGGTCTGTTAGAAATCATGTGAAATAGATCTGTGTCCTTATTGTTTTAAGTGAAAATGTAACCTTTTCTACAATTAAATGAGACAAAATGTCAGCAGAGGAGATGTTTTTTTTCTGATTGCAATTTTTTCTGTCGCCAGAAAAGTGGCTCAACATTCCCACAAAAAGGAAAGAAAAATATTGAATGTTTGCTATGATGAAAGGCCACTCTGTCCTTCATTGTGTTGTCTGGGAAAAAAAAGTAAGTCCGACCGGTTGCAGAGTAGGAAATCCTCCCCATGACCTCTTTCTCGCCCATGAAAAATCTGGTGAGTAATGCCGCCAGTGTTGCTAAGATCCCAGAGAAACAAACAGTGCTATTTATCTGACACAGCCAATGAGAAGAAAAATGTATTTGTATCAAACACATTTATTCATTTTGAATTTTCTATCAACAAGTATGTACAGATTCAGGTAACAAGTGCCCTTGTCCCTGCAAAATTCAAACAGACAAGAAAAATAGGATAGTTATTTAAAAATCTACAAATTAACAACAAACATGCTTTGTTTTTTGTCCTTTTCGTCAACACTAACATGTACTTGGTCAATATATAAATTAAATTATAAAAAGTTTACTCCACAAGCATACACGACAGTCTAACTTCTGAGAAGGAGCAACAATAAAACACAGAAAAGTCACAGAATTAAAAGATCGCTGCTAGAAGAGATCCCCCTAAAAACTCATGTAAAGAGCTTTAAACAATACAAACTGTAGTTTATTTGCATTATTTAGTTTTTTGCTTCATATTCCATGATTCCAACTACATGTAATATCTTACTTTCTCGCCACACGGCATCTACAAAAATACAGAAAATGAAAGTTGATACACTGTTAAAACTTTCCTACGTCCACACAGTTAAACAGTAAGACAGGTAATAACACAACACTTCATGGCAATGACTAACTTTTGAAGTACAGTACATGTAATGTCAAACACACTGTTTTGTCATGTTCACTACCAAAACAGGAAAATGTCTGGTTTTTGAGGCTCATACTTGCCATTTATGTATTCAATACATGATGAGAGGAAATGAAGGACCTTACTCTGTTAGTATCTGTTATTTTTAGTGTTTCTCTGAGAAACACAGTGGTTGCAGTGGTTATAGCGTGACACTTCTCCCTATAAAGCAGCATTCTGTTTCTCAGGGGCATCCTGACAGGAAGAAATCCATCTTTGCTCCAGAACTGTTCAAGGGCAGAACGAACCCTCAGCTGAGGGGAGCAGTTTATTGGTTCTACTCTACATTAGGAAGACACAGTTGGTGAACCAGAGAGCACTACGTAGTCCCTTCTTTATCTCTGCTTTGCTCAGACCCTGACGACCGGAGTTGTCGCTGTAAGGGGCGCGGTGGACCCGGTGTCGTAGTCCAGGTCAATCATGGTGTGGTTGGCGGTGCCCAGGCTGCTAAGGGAAGTGCCGGTGCCCATCTGTCTGTCCCGCAGACTTTGCAGGTAACTCTGAGAAGAACAACACAGGGAGAGATAAGCAAGGTGCACAAATATAGTGGAGTCAACTTGACAAGTATTTAATGGCATCAGTATCTACAGCACACGCCGTGTTGGGTGACACTGACCGGTGCCAGTAGGTCCCCAGCGTAACGTTTCACTGGGGTGGGTTTACGGCGGTACGTGCCTTCCTGCCCACCTGCCTGCTGTCGCTTCTTGGCGTCCTTTTCTCGAATCCGCATCAGCTGGACTCTCTTCTGTCTCCGACTGATGACGACTATAAGGAGAAGAAGACTCAAAGTCAGCTTTTTAACATCACTCATCATCTATCAAGTCACACTCCTTCTGGACAGACTATAGAGATGCAGTGGGAATAGGACGTGTAGTTGATGCTTTGTGCTGGCAGGTCAGGTTGTTCTGGGATGAGACTCAGCAATCAACTATCCTTCTCCAGGGAGTTATATTTTGTTGCTCTAAGTGAAGGATAAAAGTAAAGATCCTTCACATTCATTGACTTAATGAAAGATAGCTACAGTGATGTCTTTTAATATAACATAACTTTCACAACAGTATAACCACAGCCTTTTATTTGCATTGAATTTGAATTTACTAGGATGTTGCACCTTCTTTTATTTTTTGTGTGTGTAATTGTTTTTGCATTTGGGTTCAGGGTTGAAAGCATTTTTTTTTGTTTTCTGTTAATGACTTCTTAATGCATCTTCTTTTTTTTACTTTTACTAACGTCTCCTTATATGTTTACTCTGATGGACGTTCTCTCCCAGCAGCAGAACTGACTTTGGCTTTCAGTTTGGATATATTTAAAAATTACAAACAAATTACACTGTTGTTAATCTCACATATTTGCAAGTGGAGATACTAAAGAATCCAGTAAAATATATCTGTTTCTTAAAAATGTAAATAACTTAATCTTTTTTCTGAATTTCATAACAGTGAGAGCATTTTCCAATTTTTATTCTTATTTTTTAAGAAGAATTAACAAAGGGCAGATGTAAGGTAAATCCCTCTGTTTTTTAAAAGCCTTGTGTTTTAAAAAAATAATGAATTTACTTTTGTATCCTTGTAACTAATATATGACTCAAGATGATTTAATGCTGAATTGAATTAATGCAGGATGTATCATGAATTCCTGTTTCTCCTAATTAACAAATTATCAAGTCACTATATCTTTATGTGATCAGTTCAGAATTAATAGATCACCAGTTAAGCAGTGGGAATTCTCAGTCACTTCATACATACAGTAATATGCATTAAGATAATTGATAGCTTTTTGTACCTGCACCAGCGTCACATTTCCATATCAACAGGTGCTCTGACCCAATAAACAGGTCTGAAATAAAGCTTACCCTCAGTGTGCGAGAAGCTGTCGTCCGTCAGTTTCCACTGGACCAGTACTCCTATGATGCTGAGGGCGGGCCAGATGCCCAGAATGACCCAGCTGTACCAGCAGAGAGGTGGCCCCGGTGTGAGGCGCAAGCACTCATACACATGTGTGGCCAAAACCAGCATCTCCACAAAGTAATCAGCACACACTGTCATGATGGCTGCCCCGAACACAGCTGTGGAGAGCATGGTGAAGAGCTTCTGCCACTGCAGTGTCAGCACGGCAAACAGCATGCCTGTTCCCAGGAGTGCACCCAGTGGGACCCAGACTGTGGTTGGAGTGTAGAACTGGTGAGTGACCAGCAGGGCAGCAAGGGCCAGGAGGAGGCCCAGCAGCAGGCCAGTCATGAAGAGGCCAACGCTTCGCACCAGCATAGTGACCAAACCGCACAGCAGGCCTATACCAAGGCCTATACCAGCGCTGGCCTCCACGCTCAGCTGAGTGTCCAGCACGTGCTCCTTGTGGCAAAGCAAGAAGATGATGACGGAGCCGAACATCAGACCAGACAGGAACATTACGGCCTTGAAACAGCGGTAACCTGCACGAAGAGAGAACAACAATGTCAGATCTTTAACAAGTAACAGAATATGCCTTCTATAACTGAAGAAAAAATCAGTAACATCAAGTGACCGCACAGGTTTATCCAACTCAATCAGATATATTTGAAGGATGCACAATGGAGATAAGTTTACAGTTACATAAGACAACTTTCAGCTCGCTTGATGTCAAGGTCTGTGAGCCGCTGGGGATTCTCACCAAAGAAGCAGTAGATGATGCCAAACAGGCAACACATGGAGCAGATGACGGCAGGGATGACATCATACTTTCTCTCTATCTCCAGACTGCAGGCGTCTACCTCAGCCATGCCTGCACCGGCCCCTTCGGAGCTCAGCCCAGTGGGATCTGCCATTCTGGGTGAATGTGGTAGGCTGATGTTCAGGAAAAGGGCAGAACTTCTTTTGGCGTTATCTCAAGTCCATCTGAGCAGCTTTGGCGACTGTAAGAGAACAGAAAATGTGATGAACTGTGGAAAAGGAAAGCAAGAGTGTGGCTGGATATCAGTCCAGTAAAAAACAAGTTTTAACCTGATCAACACAGAAAAGCTGAGTACCCCTGAGGGAACCGGGAAGAGTGAAAATATTCAAGTCAACTATGACTTCTTCCTGGCGGCTGTGTATGTCTGCAGCTGTCACAAACTCAACACACAAAGCTAAGCAACTCAGCGCAATACTGCATGCTGTGGCATTAGTCAAGTATTGGATTGGCTCTGATGTCCCTCTGTAAATAATTTGTTCCAATGTAGCGGTCCCCACCAACACGTTTCACTTCACCCCCCCCAGTCCCTGTACTGCCTTTTAAACTACAGTTAACAATTTACTTTATTATAGGCTGGTTCCAGTTATTTTAAATGTTCCCATATGCACAGTGATTTCACTGCAGTGGGTATCAAGGCACATTAAAGCAGCAAAACTAAACACTAGTTATAAACTTGACAGGACAGAGGAAGCAGAATTAAACTTCTATCTTCTGAAGCAAATTTGGTCAGAAAGCTCTGATGGAGCTCAGGATTTATTAGAAGGACGGCTGCTTTATGCCAAACATTTTCACTGTATGAACCTGGACTGTATGTTTGACCTTTTTGGGTGAGTGAAAGAACAAAGAAGGGGTGTGAACAGTCAATACCTGCAATTCAAATTATGTTACTGTGGCTATGAACACTGGATTATACTTGCATGATGACATGGTAACAAATTACACTGAAGTTCGCTGGTTTTGAATAAGAAAACATTTATTAAAAGTAAAAGTTATTTTGTGATAAAATATAAATCAAAATTCTGTTTTCTGCGTGTTACTGCAACTTCCCGAACACGACTGTGTTTTACTTCTTTTTTAGTTTTCTCTCCGATCTTGAATGCCTCTATTGTGTCAAGCTTCTGCTGAAGACAACTGGACCCTGCTCGTCCGTGCCTGATGGAAAGTGAACCCTTAAGGTATCACTTTTTCCACTTTAATGGTGTATGCTTTCATTTGCTCGCAACCACCAGCCGTTGATCTGTATTTGTAAGACCCGGACCGACCAATCCGCAGTTAGATATCCATAGGGTCTGCGTGTGGAACATCTACCCGCGCGTTCCTGTCAGGCACTAAACAAACATTCGCCCACTGTAACTCATGGGCCAGGACCCTGTGGGGATCTGCTTGAACCCACTGCGTCCCCCGCCAGAACCAGCTTACTCTGCCTCTGAGCGGTTGCCTCCCTTGGCTGCATTCAGATATGAGGAATGAGATTGGTTAGGGAAAGGGTCAGACTAGGTTAAATCAATCAGAAGCAGGGTTATGGAAAAAAATACAATTGGATCCATAATGGCGCCTCTAAGCAGGGATCCAGCTGCAGTTTAACAGTCAACACATCACACCCCCTTCACTACAAGACACACTCCCCCTGAGATATTTTCCTAACCCTGTAGTTTTGGTGCTTAACCTCTCCAAGGGTGTAACGTGGAGTAGGTGTGGTGTAGGCAGACAGAAAATACTCTCCTGTGCTCTCCCTGAATCTTTATTATCATGACACATCTGTGGTGGGTCACCTGAGAAGAGTAATGGGCTTAGATTGAAAAATAATCTAGATTTATTATATACACATTTATAATATAATAAATACATAGTATTACATTATAGATGCATATTACACATTCATATTGTCATTATAGATGTATATACAATATTCAATTGTTTTATATATATAATCAGCATACATATCGCTATATACAGTATATATGCACGCTTTAAACAGTATATCCTTCATATTTACACAAAGCAACTATCCTGTGCGATTTCTGTTTGTATCCTGTGCAGTCCAAGACTCTGTGCAATTACATTTACACAAAATTTCAACTTTTTTTGTGTGTATTACTACACTATACTAGGGCTGCCCGATACATCAAGTGTTCATCATCATCGCAATATGAACATGTGCGATTAACACATTGCAAAAGACTGCCTATCAGATGAATAAGAAAAATCATTTTGTTTACATGTGCCATGCATGCACCTTGAGCATGCCAACATTTAGCCTATCAGACGGATACAAGGGCCAATCAGATGAAGCCCCAGCTAGCCGTTAGCTACCCTGACAAAATTAATCGGCATCAGTTTGGTGGTGTTTGCCAGGTTATGATGGCTGAGGGAGGAGAGAAAGGCCATGAATATGTGGTCAACAAAGACCTGGTGGTGAAAATAAACAGCACTTCTGCTATATGGACTTATTTTGGATTCAGGAGAGACGACGTGTTACAAACACAGGTACTGTCTAAAACATGCGAGCAGTTGTTGCAACTTCTAGAGGAAACACGACCAATCTCGTTCACCACCTGCAATACAACCATAAAGACCTACATGAACGATTCAAAACTAACGTTAGCCATCATTAACAGTATAGTAAATAATATGCAAACTTCAATATATTTTTTTTTTAAATCGCAAGTTATATCGTCATCGCAATATTGAACAGTGTTATACTTGTGTGGGCTACAGTAATGGTTGCAATAATCAAGTGCAGTTCTACATCTTGGTCATATCTGTATATGTGGGAGTTGAATACAATGTATAAAAGCTTTAATATTAAATTCTATGTTTCTATTTTTGTCTTTGTCTTGCTTTAATTAATTCCATTTTTATTTATTATCAGTTTTGTTGATGTGAAAACTGGAAAGTTTCCTTCAACAAAACAATCGCTAGTGCCCCTTTATGCAAGCTAAAAACAAGCTCAAGTATAATCTAAACGCAAGATATAGCTTAAAAACAATTTTTTCTAGGGTTTATATTTCACTTCCAACTGCTTTGTAATTTATAGGAAGCTAACCGACTAGTACTTGAAAAAATTATAAATGATATTTAAGCTGGCAGGCCTGTAGAGCGCCACAGAGGGCTGCAGTGGGGCTAAAGGCTTATGGGTGGACTGCTGCTGGCAGGCCTCCTGTATGATCTCACCACAGCTGAGATCATATTACAGCTAACTCACGTTTTCGACTTGAGACAAACAGTCAGGAACAGTCTGCCCTGCTTTTATTCATTGCTCCCTGCCAGGTCTTTCCCTTTCTGCCCTGTCTGTCCACCAAGTCTCGTTTTTTACCTGGAAATTTACTCAACTCAAATCTATTTTCTCATTTGTTTCGACTTCTCTTATACACAAGGCTGTGTAATTTGTATGTCGTGCCTATGAATGATTTTACGTGGAAAAAATGAGAGTCCACTGGAAAGTTTTCTTTTCTTCTTTAGTCACTCGCAGCTCTCCAGTACCTATTTCTCTCCTCTGCTTTCCATCAGTGACAATGCGTTGTCTTCTTTTATTTTTAGATGAATTTAGGGGAAATGTGTACTATATGTATATGTGGCCAGTTGAGCTGAAATTGAGATAATATGTAGAATAGTTTAGAAGTAGGCCTATGACTTAATATACCTGCTGCAATGTGGTAACAAAGAGCTAATGAAAATGTCCCAAACTGCTAAAACTAGTCCTTCATCAGTCATTTTCAGTACTCTGTAATAAACAATATTTTTGCTTATAAAATTACTTGTGGATCTAATAGATGGACTACAGTGCAATCTATACAGATATCACCTAAAGGTTGAAGAAATGCCTGAACTAAGGACTGGTCATCAAAATTCTTTGCGGACACCGATGTTTAAATAAAAAAATGTCAGTACTTAAAGTGTGACAAACGGGCCCAAAGCTCATAAATGTGCCAGTACGAATATGATGTGACACGACAGATAAATCAGCCACTGCTATCAGTAAATGTAATCTCATTTGCCAATAGAAACGTAGCAATCAACAAGGTTAGGATAGTTTATTTTCTGTAAAAAGAGCAAACTGGATAGACTAAGACAGACATACAATACAGTAACTTTTCTAACAAACTGAGGACAGCTTGAGACTGATCTTTGTAGACAGTCAAGACTATAGTCTCACATCAACATCAGCCAACTTCAAATGAAGAACTAAACTCTACGGTGGATAATGTAAGCACCTTCATCTTAAAGCAAGAAGAGTCTGAGTATGACAGCTCTCTATATTTGTATCGTCAACATATTTGAAACTTCAAGTCAATGTGAATATGAGTGTCAATGTTTTTGTCTTTGTGATAGGACTGGCTTCCCTTGCCCATTAACCAGTGACTAAACCACCATGTGACCCCTAAACAGGATAAGAGGTTAGAAAATGGATTGACAGAGACAGTAACATCACTGTGATGGGCTTTTGTTTCGCTCTTTGGTCTCGGTCACATGAGAGAAAACTTTTTTTTTATTTTATAATGTGGAACTGTCCAAAGGTTAATGTGTACCTCCAAAAAAAAATTTACCAACAGGCTTCAGTAGATACACTTTACTTCGGGCTTCAAGTTAAACTTGATGTTGAGTGCATTTGGTTTGGCCCAGATCCTTTTGCCCCAGTTGGCCTTTCTTCTATATGACATGAATGTAGAACAGAGCCACCTGGTTGGTTTGGATATGAAACACCTGCACCTGCCAGCTGTCATTTGTAGAACTCGTTTTTGTCTGACTCAGCTCTGAAAGCCTTCCCCTTTTTACCTGCTGTGACCATTTTCTGTGTGCAATTCTTGGTTTTTGTGCCTGGTGAGACATGTAAAACTTTAACAATGAGTGATTGAGCTCATCTTCTGCTACACAACATGCTGCATCGTGTACTTATCACTGGGTTTATAAAGATATTTAACTAAATCTACACCACTAAAGTATAAAAGATGTCTGTTTAGAGCCCATTTATCTTCCAAAGGACTAAGACAAAAAGTTGTTTGATGTCTCTTGTACTTAACATACAGCACATCAAATCTGAATACAGCTTTGTACTAAATCATGTGGGTAGATAAAATAGTGACACATCACATTACACAGTAGCTCATTCTTATAGTAATTACTGTAATTGGACACTGGCATCGACCTCTGTTGCTTGTCATGGGCCATGACTCTGAATGACTGTTTTGTGGTCAGCTTATCAAATTTAGATAATCATCAATGCTAATACCAAGTGATAAAATCTACTGTCTTTTCGACCTCAAAACATCTTCATTTACTGTTAAATGTTATATTCCGATTGTTAAAACGTGTTTTTTTTCCCCTTTGGCCGGGGGGGGGGGGGGGGTTGTCTGCCAGTAACACTAACACTATGAGTGTGAACTAGTTAATATTTCAACACCATTTTAAAAGTAATTTAATAAACTCACGCATGTATACTCCCACATCTCTGTGCGTCTGCCTCATGTTACCCCTCTGTGAGTCACAATGGTGTCCTATGTCTAGCAGGCTTGGAAGTCCTTGCTGCTGAGGGAGAATAGAGCCATTATGGGGCAAAACAAAGACTCTGAGGCCCATGCTGTGACCTCTAGTGGCACTCAGAGGAAACCATGCGGACGAAAAGGGAGACTGCATAAAGATGGCTGAGAGCACCAAGGAAACTGGTAGGTCCCGAGTGTTTGGTTTAAGATGGGTGCCAAGTATGTGCCTTTAGACGGCTGGTGAGTGATGGAGGGAGGGGGTCCTAACTCGAAACAGAGTTATCTATCTTACTGACTGAGCTCTCCAGAGGGCCCCCAAACCTGCCAATGCTTCCACACTGAATTTTCTACGAGCTAAAGTCGCCTGGCAACTAATTCAATACAAGTCAACAAGAAAAAGAGTAGCAGCTCTGTGAGGCTCTAGCTGCTGATAGATCTAAATGCTAATATTGTCATGCTAACATGCACAGCGACAACACTAACATGCTACAGTTTTGCATGTATTTTTACTAGGTCCACCATCTAAGTTTAGTCTCTCATTTGAATCGGTGGTATATTTTACAGCAATTCCTCAAAAAGTTGTCAAAATATTTCATTTGCAAAGAAGCATGTCTACCTTGTGATGATGCTTGAAAAGTCAGAGGATAAAGAAAGTCATGAAGGTTCAAAGTCTGGAGACTTTAAATGTCTCCAGACACATTTCTAAGGGAATTTAACTGACAGTAGTTGAGATATTTCAGTGTAGACCGAAGAGGTCTATATAGTCAGGGTTCTCCCCAGAAATTTTTAGTGTAGCGGCGCACCATCTGTCCGGGGGGGTGCGAACGCTCGTCAACGTCAGTCCGGGGGACGGACGGACGGACGCTTGTCACTGTCACGCGGAGTATAGCGGCGCTGACCTAGCGGTATAGCGGCGCAGCGCCGCTGTTCCACCGTCTGGGGAGAACCCTGATAGTATATAGTGTTTCTGATCTTTTTGATGATCACCTCGGTGTCTTGGATAAACAATAGTGACATTAGCTAGTCACTTAGCTTATGAGATGAGCTCTTAGAACATTATGTTGCCCTTGAAACAAAGTATACTCCCCCTGAACAAATACTACAGGGGGGCTGAGCAGTGCTCAGCTGCTGAGGAACGGGCAGAGCTGACCAAAAGTTCCCCACATAGCTAATTTGGGTGTGTTTGGTAAAGGGGTTGGGTGTGTGTGTGATCAGAGCCAAGGATTCTGCAAGAGCTACTCTGACTTGACGGCCAGGGCCAGCTGAGAAGCTGAAAACCTGCAGTGTTATGACTTGGCTGCCTGTCACTTGGAAGACGCGACCAAGAATGTGAGATGCGCTGGGGTCTGCGCTATGCAGTTGCAGCCGTAAATCATGCCACCTTATGCTGGGCACCCGGACTAGCTGACAGACTGATCGTGTCCGGACAACAGGCACCATGGGAATAACGCCGTCACAGTGGGGTTTATTAAAACGGATGCCATATTGTGCTAAGCCTAACACTGGATAAACGTGGATAAATGTATGCTCATCATCTCAGTGCCATCTGCTTTCACTCCAGATCATATTAAACAAGACATCATATGGGCACTACTGAGCTTCCTGTCTTTCCACAGCAGGAAGCTCAGGACCAGAAGAGGAAGTGGAACATCAGGTTTCAGCAGGAACTGACCTTTGTGTTAGTGACACGGAGCAGAGACAGGGACAAAAAGCTGGATCATCAACACTAAAACATCATTTTACATCAACAACACCTCTCTCCTGATTTCAACTGAAAATCTGAGATTGGAAAACACAAGGCAACTACTGGGACTAAGAAAAGTTAGCATTGTCAACTACAAACAAGCTTGTAATCTGTCTGGCTCGTAGGCTAATCTACAAATAACCCTTGCTATTGTGTCACGGAGGGGAACAAAAACTTGCATAATGAACAAAGCACCACATGATATTCAGTATACACTTTTTGCAGACTTTGAATGCTTGGAGGTTTTGTAATTCCTGTCAATATACTCTGGGAAGCTCCATGCAGCCATACTCCACCACAATGATGATGATGATGTTTATGTGCCTTTATTTTCACCACCACTGTACACCAGTCTACCCGAGTATATCTTATTCTTTTCTATATATATATATATATATTTATTCCTATATTTTAACTTCTGCACAATCTATGTCCTTGGTTTGGTTTCTCTTTTTTCATCTCCCAATTCACTCGTGCAATTCTTTTGTAAATTTTTTACGAGCATTGTTGGAGGGAGCATGAGAACAACAACTGCTCAATAAAAGGCTGCTTTACTGCAATTGTTGTTTACTTCTATACAGACTTTATATCGACAAGTCACCACCTGCAAGGGCCACAGGTCTCTACCGTCACATTCAGCAGTCACATACCAGTTATATTCCTCTCATTTTATTTTTTTAATCCTGATTTATCCTTCGCCAAACACGCACATCCACTTCCCTTGCTTCAAAACCTCACCAGAGTGCGTGGCATAGGCATAGGTGACTGTTTTAAAAGCTCTATTGTGCACACCAAAAAAATTCACTATATGTGAGTCATGGGATAATTTTGCATGCTCAATCTTCATATGTCTCTCACTCATTCTTTGTATGTGTGTTCAAGCGATTGTATCCCAGTGCATCCTCATTGCATTGTCAAGACAGCAGAGACAGAAACATTAACAGGGCTGTTTTTCCCCTGCGCAGACCTGAAATGTCTTCACATATTTGTGACCTCAAACTCTCTAAAATTGTCAATTTTCTGCAAAAATATTTGTCTCCCAATTCCAAAGCTGCTTTAATTCACCCAAACAACTTTATTTTGCACATAGCACAGTTGGGAGTTCCTGGATTTTGGTCACTACACAAAGTTAGAACAGTTCATTTTTATTTTGCAATATTTGGTTGCACTCAATAGGTTTTTTTAAAAGACACAATTGGCAGCAGGTGAAGTGATCATATTTTAGTCGTAATCTCACTGGTAATAATGGGACTTTATTGAAGTCTCCAATTTCCAAATAAAGATCATTCAAACGAGTCAAGTTTATAACTATCACTGCCAAACCATTTTTTGACAAACCCCAATAATGGTCATTTGTGGCAATATTTTATTAGTCTTTTCCCCTCTTAATCCCTCAATCTCACGCCTGCCTGAATTTAGTCTAAACAATAGAGGCCTTTCAATTTAAGACTGCAGTGAGCTACTTATAGAGAGGCATGAAGAAAAGATCAGAAACACAATGAGGAGCCTTTTGAAAAGAGTCACATGTCAATGAATCATGCGTGTGGACTGTACATCAGAAATACACATGGTCGTTAACATGCTAAAATCCATGGTGAGGACTAATCACTGTTAACTCTCCATGCTGCACTAATATGGAGTTAGTAGGAGCGTACAGTGTGTGCAGCAAGGAGGGGCAGTTCCACAACACTCTATTAGGGTTTGTGGTGGAGAGCAGCATTTAGTAGGCGGTGTGGTGGAGTCTGATGTCCATATGTCAGTGAGAGCATGACAGTATAGTGCTGTGTGACAGATAATATATGCTGCTGATGAACACTAGGTTGGCACAGAGAACCTAAATGTTACCACCCATTGCGCATATGTATCCTTGAGCAAGACGCCAACGCAAGTTCCAGGGGTGTACTGACCTCTGTATGAAGTAGAGCTGAAGACTGGGGCGTGTTGTTACTATAATAGCGCTTTTATCAAACTGTTGTGCAAGAAAGAAGAGTTGCTCAGGCAGAATGTCAAACCAAGTTCGAATAGGCCACAGATTGAAGTGTGATAATTTGTAGATAGGTCTGCTATAGCGGCAGAAGAGGAGTCAGTAGTGGTTCAGACCTCCGTGCAGTGCCTATATATGTCTGCAGCTCTTCCACTGCAGCTCTATCATTTAGAGCCGACATTTAACCCTCTTTGTCAAATTCCACTCGACAATAATTGTACCTCCTACTGCGATCTCATGATCCTAAAATATCACGCATGTCCTTCATTTTCCAACACTGCTCTCATGTCATAACTATAACCAATGTTTAAAGTGCTATAAGTAGCCTATGGATGGATGTTGCAAAATGACTGGTATCAGTTTTTATGTGGTTTCCATGTGACAATGGATTTTTTTTGCCTTGCACCCAAAAGATTTCAGATCCTTCCCTCTCTGAGCCTAACAAGTCAAAGCTACTCCTCGGTCATGTCAGTTCATCTTTTAGTTAGATTATGGCTGCAATTAATTTTTACTTTAATTGTCAATGACTGTGTATATTTTCTTAATTAATCAATTAGTTTTTTGATCTATGAAATGTTAGAAAATGTTGAAAAATTACGATCAGTTTTTCTCAGAACCCAACATGCCGTCCTCAAATGTCTTGTTTTGTCCACAACCTAGCATGATATATATATCGGTCTGACAGTTTATAAGGACACTTATATGAAGTGCTTATTATTGGTATCTGTAAAATTAAAGCTGATAAATAAGACATTAATATGTAGCCAAATTGGTTTCATTGATACAAATATAAAAAAAATTGAAATGATCAGTTATCTTATTGATATCTGACATGGTAAAAATCCATAACGTACATCCCTACCTCAAAGAGATTAAGATTAGTGTTGTAGATTCCCGTTTATTCACTTTTAAGAAGCTCCCTTAAATCAAGTAGGCTACTCCTTGAGGTATCTTTTAAAAATACACCCATGATGCACTTCCTGATAAGTGGAGAACGTCACAGGTACAGAGCAATGTAGTCTTCTTATTAGATAGACCACAGCAACAATCTTGAACAGATCGTACTGTACAGCTCTTACTCATAATGACAAGCTTTGAGTCACTCCTCAGAGACCTAGCCATGTGCGGCGCATATGGACTGATGCAGGAGGCCTGAGCCTGTGGCCTGACTGAGCTGAAGTATGCTAATGCAACAACTGTGACGACTTCAAAGTTAACGTCCACAAAATAATCATTATGCGACAGTGTCATTGTGAAACTGAACTGTGCTTTTGTGACCGTTTGAACAACGAACAATTTTAAACAATGTCCCAACATATGTCAGCAACTAATGGCAGAGGAGACGCTGAGTATACATGCTCCGTCACTGGTTTAAATTAAATATTCAATAATGACTAGATCACATTATAAACTAACCACAGATGGCAAATAAATGTTTCTTCTTCTCACATGTACAAAGGCTGAAAGTGAAACGACAAATTCCCTGAATTTCCACAAAGTTTTGTTCTTAAATGTCATCTAAAAAGAAAGAATTGTGTATATTATTTTTACTTTGTGTTACAAAATATAGAATTAGTTTGGAACTATAGATAATAAGCCAATAACTTCATCAAAAGAACAAACCTTAGCTTATGGCCCTGTTGTTTTAAGAGGAAAAAAAGACTGCTCATGTTTAAAGAAGAAAGCTGATCCAAACACAGTAATTACCTAACTTCAAATGAAAGCTTGTCCTATGGAAATTCCTGCTTTGCCGTGCTGGTCAGCTGCTCTTACTGTGCTCACTCTCTCTCCAACAACGCTCTTCTAGAAGCTGCTTAGAATACTTTCAATAAAGATCAGGGTTCAATCTTACTTTTTCTGTTAAATTGTAAAAAAAAAAAAAAACAACAACTGCGCAGTCTGCATGGTGTGAGCATAATCGCGAGACTAGACAAAAACGAGAGCCTCCCGTCCCTGCTAATTAAAAGGTACCACGCAAACAACATGTGCAGTCCAACTTTCATCAAACCCTGCTCTTAAAGCTCCCTTTCCTGTCCTCTCTTTTCCCCCCAAAGCAGGGAAGGGCTTCCTCTCTGCTGTTTAAAAAAGGGGCAAAACCATCTGGTGCAGGCTGACAGAGTATAGGTCAAGTAGATGAGGGGGGGCTCAGTGAGGGGGTGTAACTACAGACTCCACTCCTCAGTAAAGACAGGACCTGTAGACTGTCATCACACTGGTCAAAAAGCCAAAGAGGCACTCCTAGTCTGGATCACACAGCAGAACCACAGGGCCAGGTCTTCCCGCACGCTATGTGGGCCAGAAATGGCGATGAAATGCTTATATGATAGGATGATACCATATAGTTATGCTTACGAATTAGGTGGTAATAAAGAAACACAATTTCTTTCGTTGATCACTTGGAAAAACAAAGTTTTTGTTTCTCCAAGTGATCTGTTGAGTTGACATATCATTTGATGTTAATTAAACGGATCAGTGCTGAAATTGTTTAAGAGCTACTTAACCATCTTCCCCGAGTACAACCCAAGTACCTGGAGTTGTTAGCCAGTACTGACTCAAACACAGCACTGAGGGGTTTCTGGTCTAAATGCTTGGTTCAGTGCACACAAATAAAGCCTAAAATCACCCTGGATCATGACGACTTTGTCCCCAAACGCTGAAGGATAAGTTGCAGTATGTGACTTAAGTTTAAAACGCTGTAAAGGGGGAGCAGCTCTGGGAGCAGCTCTGGGAGCAGCCTGGCTTGCTTACGTGTTATTAGAAACAATTCCAGCTGTAGAGTTTGGCACTGATCGGTTTATGATCTGAGGTGGGATCGCTCGGCTACAATCAATCATCATCGGCAATGGGGTATGAGGCTATTGTTTCCCATGACAGTTCAGTGAACTCAAAAGTCCACTGGCAGGGAATAATAATGAGACAGCCAACCAAACCTCTGGCGTTAAAACGAAGAGTAGGCTATTGACATCTGCCAGCACACACAAAAATGAACTTGAAGCTTTAGTAAAAGTGATTTATAAATACTTACCGATGAGCCTGTGTTCGGCAGCTGTATCGGTAACTTCTCCTTGACAATCGGCCCTGTCAAACAGGAAAAACAGCCCAGCATTCACCCACACAAAAGCGGCGGTAGAGCACAAGGGGAGAGCCGGTTTTCTCCCTGTAAACTTTTTGTTTAAACTCACGGGCTGACCTAACTAAACCGACGACAGCGGCATGGTTCTGTTCCTACCCCCTGCCTCATGCAAATGTTTGAAAACGAGAGACGAGCTCCGACCACAGACGTGAGGAAGGTTAGCTAGTTTCCATTCTCCGCGGTGCCTCACTCACTCTCTCAACTTGGAGAATGGATTAACCGTTGGAGTCCCCGTCACTGAAAAAAAAACTGTGGAAAAACTGAACGGTCCTCCCTCACATGCCTCCCCTTCTCCTGCCCTGAAGTAAACGCCACTTAAAAACACAAAGGAGGAAAAGTTTTTCCCTCTCTCTCCCCGGAGGCGATCCCCCTCGCTATCTCCATCCAGGCGGCGTCGTCAGTTGGTCCGTTGGCAGGGCCGGGAGGGAGGGGGGAAGTGTGGGGGCCAAGCAACAGATGGGGCCGCTGAGCTCCTATAAACGCATTCATTTAATGCAGAGTAACTTTAAGTTTTAAAGTAAATAATGAACCGAGAAGAATCACAGCAGCCCATTTAAACCAAACATTATAATATAATTTGGTAGTTCCCCCCATGCATCATATATGAGAGCACAGAAGAGGCTAGCTAATGTTTTACGCTAATGGAAGCCCACAGGTCAGTAGCTAATTTCAGAGGATGATATAATCGATAATAAAATCGAATTTAAACATCAAAAAAGAGTTTTAGCATCACATCACTTTGCCAGGCTGAGTGGGATCATCACAGACCAGTGCATTATGAATTTCATGGTTCTGCATCACATTTGCTATGAGCAATGTGAGATATTCCAATTTCCCCCTGCTAGCTTCTTATACCAGTACCACTTTCTGATAAGGCACTCTTTGTAAAGGTTTGTTGAGATGTTATTAATTACTTATCAATAACTAATACATCATGACTTAATACCAATGCTCTATAGAGCTCATCAAGTCAGTGTAAAGTAATAATACATGTTTGTTCCGAGTTTGCCACCATCAAAGGCCAACATAAAGACTCATTTTGGGTTGCCAGGTTGTCTCTAGTTGGTATTTAGCCTGCTCCAGTAGGACACTCTTTGTCCTTTTAGCTCTTTCAATACCGGGGACCTATGACATCTGACCTTCTGGAAAACAGCTGCAGACAACCCAAGTCAAAATTAATTTAGCAAACAACTTATCAAAATTTACAACTAGTGAATTAACTCAATTTACTTTATATTGCCTGGATAATCCACCTAGTATTCTAACAAACAAGCAAAAACAATTGAAACTCATTGGAATCACTTATTGAAATTCATAAAATTCTGATTTTATGACTCATTATCCCGTAATAAAGATACAACGATTATTACGTTTTTTTACAAGCAGGCAACCCGAAACCTGTCCTTATTGATGGCTTGAAGTTTATTTTTTAAAAGGTGCCTTTTTGGAAAGTGGTAGAGGGTCAACTAACATAAAACTGTCTATACAAGGCCAATAATGAGCTCCACATGTTGAGACCAGTGTTTGAACATGAAGGCAGTCTTATATTTCAGGCTTATTCATTCTCTCATTCTCTCCTACTTTTTGTGTTTACCCTGTTGCACACTGAGAAGGCTTTGGGAATTTGTGGCGTCCAGAAAGCAACAACTGGTGACACAGGACCCTGTGGAGTGTGTTGGTACATGCAGAGAGAATGGGCTACAGCTGTGTGTGCTAAGAGTGTAGGAGCACTTCATTCTCACCACAGAGTCTCCCGGAAGAGGGGGTGGTGGTTGTGTGTGTGTGTGCGCCAGATAAAGGGGTTTTCCTATTTATAGCCACGACCATAGACTGTATGGCCACCACGCGAACAGTTGAACACCCTCGCCGGGAGGTGTTTACAGTCTACATTTGCATATAGAGAACATTTAACGATCTGTGCAGTCAGGTCTGACTCAACTGGCAGTTTATTACTTTAATGTGAATTTTAGGTTCCAGGGTTTCGAAATACCCCAGAAACTTGATCAGTTATTGGCACGTTAGTCTAGATGAAAATCTTTCCAGTGCATTTCCAGAGAGATTTAGTAAAAGACAAATGTTTGGCTATACTTCTGAGAGTAAAATAAATTGATCACAGGTGAGCAACTGAAGCATTCTTTGTTTCTTTTGCTCTTCCTAGCAAGGAAATTAAGTCAGTATTGACAAGACAGATATCATCTTTTCAAATTATTCTAGTGGAAAGGCAACAAGTACTGTAAAGTACTGCAAACTAAAGATGCCGTCTTCTTTGCAGTTAACCTACATTTCTGAAAAGTCACTTTCATTATCTTTTTGTGTTTGTGTTGCGACATTAAATGTCAGTTCCATTCCAAGATATTCCTGGGAAATAAGGTGAAAAAACAAATCAGCTAATTTTCTTTTCTTGCTACTCCTGACGAACTGAACAGACGTGCACGAGAATTTCCCTGAGAATTTCCCTAAGAATTTACCTGAGCATTAGACTGTGCGCCCTGAGGTGACATACAGCAGGAGAATCAAATCACAAGTCTAAATCCTTCACAGGATTTGACAACTAATAAGCCATTTTCTGATAAGCAAAGAGATAAGTTTGACTGTGGTCGAGTTTCTGTGATGTTTAGATAAGCATGAATAATACCCATACTTTCAACCGGAGTAATCTTTTTGAAGTGAACTCTAAAGTGTGTCGATTGAACATTCAAGGGGAGTGTTTATTTTCACAGACAAAAGCATTGACTGTATTAACCTAAAGTTTGAATGATTGAAAGACTGTTAAATGCATGTTACCAACATTTACACAATTAAGCCTCCGGGTGTTTTATGTTCAACTTACAAAACAAGTAGTCATCCCAGTATATTTAAAATATACAACGCCCAAGCATGGCACAGGTTGATACATGGAGAAATATTAGACTACTCTAAAAATCTTAGCTTACTGCTCACATGCTTAACTCACAGGAGTATCTGTGGATTGTCAGGTCTGCCTCTGGCTCTGTGGGATGGGGGCAGAGCAGATGCTGCGACAGGAAGTTACTAACATGGTCCAGATGTAAGGACGAGAGACCACCTCCGACACAGCTGCAAAACATGGGCGACTGCAGGCAGCAACTGCAGAAACAAACAGGGTCCCTCTGTTGAAGAAAGTTTAACAAAGACATTTGTTTCTGTGACTTTTAAGACAAATATGGACAGACTGAGACTTTGACTTGTCCCTGTACTTGCTCACAGGAGGTACAAAACCAAACGTGCTTCAAAAGTCAATTTGAAGGCATATACATCGTAATCAAGAGTTCCAATAACATATTCTACATGTTCAATATTTTACTGAAATTCATTTACCTATGGAATAGTTCAACACATGCCCTCTTGTGTTTAAAAGGATGTAGTGCAACAAAGGGGCTATTTTGACAACAGTGCTTTTTTATTAAGTAGGCAGGAATATTACTCAACATTCAATCAACATTGGAAATGACCAAAACTACAAAAGTATTTGTTCAGATGCAGTTTTGAGTTATAAACAACACTTATTCCAGACAACAATATAAGCATGATGTTCCTGCTGGGATTGATAAGAGAAAAACAAGAACTCAAAACACAGGAGACCGGCACAACTTATTAACCATAACTACATAAAAGGCACCAATCAAGCGTACAAATGATATGACAAAATAAAATTGCTCAGCAGGATCTCTGTCTCCACGGGGGGGGGGGGGGGGGGGGGCGGTCTAAGGGCCCTTTTCTTTGTGTTGTTTGGTATTCCAATAATAGAGTTTCCGCTGTCTGGACTGCAGACCTCCAGGGGGGCTGCATCCACCTCTGAGCAAAGTGAGGGACTTTAATGTCCCTCGCTAGTCTGCAGTTTATTTTACAGTCCATTAAAGAAAGTCACTAATCCTCATCTTCCTCTTCGTCAATTAAGACCATCTTCCGTCTACGCTTCACAGGTGCAGAGATATCCTCTCTGTCGGAATCTGCATCGCCGCTGGGGTCCATTTTCACTGCAGGGGTGGAGTCTTCCTCTGTAAAGACAGTACAGTCATGCTTACACCATTGTCAAATGGACACCATTACTGATTCTTGACTGCTGTTGTTAAACTTGGCATGAAATAACGAATGACAACCTAGACCCTACTTTTTACTTTTACAAGTTTTATGGCTTAGTTCCCAGTTAGATATGATCAAACTAACACATTGAAACTGTAAAATACCATTGTCCTCATCATCGTCCAGCACTCTGCTTCTGCTTCTTTTAGTTGAAGTCTTCTCCTGAGACCTGATATTAACAGGAAAAGACGAAAAATTAAGAGTATGTAGAATTACACAGATTTCTCAGGTGTGGTCAGGCTGAACGGATTAGCAACAAACAATACCTCACCTCTCAGTTGTATTGTCCAAGTCCTCAACAGGAGTGAAATCTGACACAGGAGCTGAAAACAAAAACAGAAGTTGAAAAATATGAACAAGGTAATCTTATTTCTAGACTCATCTTTGATTAGCAGTAGATTTAAGCTTAAAGGTAGAAAATGGTGCATCTTAAAATGCTAACCTGAAGTGTCCCACTACTTTTTACCAGCCCTGCAGTGGCTTCCCATCTCACTTCTAAAGCAGTTGAACTAATTTATTATTTTTTTTAAACTGGCATAACAAAAGAATCGTATTACTTGATTTGTATGCATTTGATTTTCACCTTTTATGTTTCTTATGTACACAATTTGAGATTGACAATCAAAATAACATTGCTGCTGTTCCATTTCAACGTGAAAACAACACTCAACTGAGAACATTTCCTTTGCAGAGGATTAATGTTCTAGTCTGATGAAAGTGATGCAAAAACATTGACTTTCAACATTTAAATATTCAATATTACATTCTTTGCTACTAGATTAGCCAAAAAAGGCTATAAAAGTGGCACGTGTAACTGAACACATACCTACATGACAAAAGCTGTAATTAACAGCCGTCATCTGAGACAGAACATGAAACTCCCTCATACACTGTACCTGTTTGTTCTGAGGTGTGCTGTTTCCTCTTGCGTGCAAGCAGCAAAGCTCTCAGAGCATGAGTTCTCTGTTCACTGGAGACCTCCTCCTCCTCCTTCTCCTCCTGTTGCTGCTGCTGCTCCTCCTCCTGAGACTCTACAGTTGGACTCCTGGAGCTGTCTTGCTCCTCGTCTCCTTTAGGTTCTTCCTCTCGTGGACTAAGAGCAGCAGCTGCACTCTGGAGCTGGGATGCACTGATCTTTGCTGGGATCCTCCAAAATGTCTCCTGGTCACAGAACAGTAATAAATGCAATTAATGTATATGAAAGTGTCTGCTGCTTGGTGTGTAACATTGTATGTATGTTTAGTATTTTATTTCATTTTTTGCATACTTTAAAACTCCAACATGTTCTCAAACAAATGCACAAAAGAGCAAAACTATGTGTTGTAATTAGACTGACGTGAAAACATTCGGTAGTAAAATATCTCAAAAAAGAACCACACCTGTTCATTTGCAGGTGGTCGTATTCCCAGTTTGCGCAACAGTTTCCGGAAGCTCTTGTTCTCCATGGCTTCCTCATTTGCCTCTGTCAGGGGAACAAGTGGCACTGCCTGGGAGACACCTGGTGAATGGACCACAAGTTTCATTAACAGACCTAACAACACTAATATAATATGTTTTTCACATAGGCTAAACCATAAGCAATAGAATAAAGAAATAAAAATGATTTAAATTAAGTGGTTATAATCTTACCATCGTCTTCACGGTCCTCTGCTGTTCTGTTTAGACAATTCTGTAGCCACAACATTGGTCCAGAGAAGCCTGTTATTAAAAAAAAACAAAACATGAAAGTAATCCTAAAGGTTCATAATGGAAACTCATATAGCATCAGTGCCTTTATGTCTTTGACTTCATTCAACAAAAACAGACTGATAATACTTTGAAACTTTCTAACCTTCCTGTTGCAGAGCATACACCATGGAGCCTACATCAGCTCTCCTCTCTACTGGGAAGTGCAGGCTTTGGCTCCTCCTTCCTCTATTTTGTGATTTCTCCCTTTCTTGCTCTTCTTCCTCTTCCTCCTCCTCCTCATCTTCCTCGCTCTCATCAGACTCATCCTCTCCCTCTTCTTCATCATCTCTGTCCACGGGATTATCTGGGAATCCCTGTGTTAGTTCTTCTAGGAACTCTTCTTCAGTCTGTGACAGAAAAAGAGTTCCCTTTATTGTAGGCACCATTTCTTAAAATATAATATATTATACATTTATTTTTTTATGATGTATACTATTTTTATTTTTTATTTAGATTAATCATTTTTACCATTCCCTTTCCAGCTCTCTTCCCCTGAGTGCTGCGACTCCTTTTCTTATAAAGCTCTCGTCTCTCCGACACCAAGCCCATACTGAGCATCTTGTCCACAACGCGTGCACGGGACCGTTTGGCTGTGAGCTTCTTCAGGATGTTACCCAGCACATCTGTAATAAAATACAGTTAATCACAAAACAGAGTAATCATACAAACCACAAAGTGTCCCTTATACTACTGTTGTACAAGGATGGTAGCTGAGGACAGAGGTGAAAAGAACACACAATATTAATAGGGTGTCAGGTACCGTCAGAGTCTTTGTACTCCTCAAAGAGCATCTCCAACTCCTGCTCCTGCTCCTCAGTCCAAAGTACAATCCGGGTTCCTATCCTTTTGGAAAAGAAAAAACATTTCAACGGGATTTTCTGAAGATATAAAGTTTAAAAAGCTATCTGCAATATACAGTTGTGGTCAAAAGGGATTGTCTTCCTACTTCATTTACTTCCTTCAGAGCACCAGATCCACTGACAGCAAAACATAACATTACCACCACCATGCTTCACAGTCGGTACGGTGTTCTTGGGGCCTCATCTTCTCACCTCAAAACATATTGCTGGTCATTGTGGCCAAACAACTCAACTTTTGTTTCATCAAACCACAGAACTTATCACCAGACTTTTTTTCCCTCTTTGCCCATGTGATCAGCAGAAGTCGAGCTTTAAGGTGCCGTTTCTGGAGCGAGGGCTTCTTTCTAGCAGGGCAGCCTCTCAGCCCATGGTGATGCAAAGGTCTTTTAGGTCAATGCTGAAGACTTTCACATTGTAGTGTTTGTGGCCCAGTCTAATGGGTGTTGCTGCTGTATGCATATTTTTGAGCTGCGTAAATACTTCTCTAGCACCTCTCAATGATTTTCAACAATGTTCAGCTCTGGACTCTCTGGTGGCCAATCCATGTGTGAAAATAATATCTCATGCTCCCTTAACCACACTTTCATGATTTGAGCCTGATGAATCGTGGCATTGTCATCTTGGAATATGCCTGTGCCATCAGGGAAGAAAAAATCCATTGATGGAAAAACTGGTCATTCAGTATATTCGGGTAGTCAGCTGACCTATTTTTTTGGTACAAAATGTTGCTGAACCTAGACCTGAAGCAACCCAAGGTCATGTCACTGCACCCACAGGCTTGTATGGTAGGCACTGTCATGACTAGTGCATCACCCAAGGTTCGTACACATTTTTCAAGGTCAAATTCAAGCACTTTTCAAGCACTTTTAAGGGTTATTTTCAAGATTTTCCAGCACCTTTTTGCTGGGGTAAAATACGTATCTACAGGAATATATATACTCATGATTTTTTCTTATCACAATTATGTACATTGTATTATGCTGTAAACATCTAAAATTATGTTTCATAATAGCAAAAACTTCAGAAATCAATTATCCAGTCTGATCCCAATTTTGTGAAAGACAGATTTATAATGTCAAGCACTTTCAAGCACTTAAACGAAAATCCAAGCACTTTTCAGACCTTGAAAACACAACCTTGAAATTCAAGCACTTTCAAGGATTTCAAGCACCCGTACGAACCCTGATCACCTTATCTGCCTCTCTTCTTACCCTGATGTGGCCATCAGTCTGCAACAGGGTAAATTTGTACTCAACAGACCACATGACCTTTTTCCATCGCTCCAGAGTCCAATTTTTATGCTCCCTAGCAAACTGAAGCCTTTTTTCCCCCGATTAGCCTCACAGATAAGGGGTTTTCTTAAGGCTAAACAACCGTTTAATCCCAATCCCTTGAGTTCTCTTCACAGTGCGAGTGTGGAAACGCTCTTATTTTCACTTTAAACATAGCTGTCAGCTCTACTGTTGATATTTTATGATCTGATTTCACCAAATGTTTAAGTGATCTCTGATCACGATCATTCAAGATTTTTTTCTGAATATATTTCTTCTTTGAAGATGATGGTTCACAACTATCCTCCCAGGTTTAATAATGCGTTGGACAGTTCTTCATAAAATTTTGGTATATTCAGCAATCTCCTTAGTTGTTTTATTTATAATAATTACAATAATTTGACCGTTCTGAAACAGAGCAACATCTTTTCCACAGGACATGTCTTCCCACATGGCTGTTTAATAAATGAGACACTACTCACTGCATCAGTTGGGGTCAAATAACTTGTTGCCAGTTGAAACATATTAATCACTGCAGTAATTATCCAAAAGAAGGCTCTTACCTATTTGCTTAGTTAAATCCAGGTGTTGCCTTTTTTTTTTTGGCCAGGCAGTGCATGTAAACTTTTGACCACCACTGTATCCCTCTTTATATCAACATTAATGTATTAAACAAAATTCTGTCTGGAGTACATACTTCTGCTTCTTCAGTTCCTTAGCATTATCCACCAGACCCATATGCACCAGTTGCGTCACAACCTGGCGCCGAGTGCAGTTGCTGTTGCTGAGTAATGGCAGCAGAGTCTCCACGATATCTGGCACTAGATAAAAGAAGTCAACACTCATTACCTCTGCAAAATTGTGATATTATTCCCAATGAATGGCAATGACCGTTTTTGCATCGCAATTCTAACTCAAGAACTATCATGATGATGCAACTTGTTGGCATCTGTACCAATCAAACATATTTTCTTAAATTTGGATAAAAAGATCTGTTGGCTAGGGCATTTCTGCAGCACCACAATGCCTCATTATAATTCTATCAAGTTACACGTTTTACTTTCATCCAAAACAGCTTCTGCAATCTGGATATTTCTCTTAATCATATTGTTATTGACATGATATTTCCATTATTTGTTCAGCACTAACAGTCAATAAAATAAACTAGATAATATTAAATAGTGTGCAACTGCATCGTGTTACTTATAAGACAACAAACAGAAAAGATTTGCAAACAAACAAAACAAAGCAGACCCTCAGAATGACGATGATCCTCAAAGAGCTTGCGCAGCTCCTCTTCCTCCTCTTCAGTCCATGTTGGTTTCTTTCCCTCTCTGCCATATTAAAAATAAATAGATGTAATCTTTCAAATTGCATAACTCAATTTGCTTATATAACACATGTACTGTAAACGCCATTTTTTTATTCAATTATAATGTCTTACAAATTTGAATCAGTGCTCCTTTTTTCCCCTGTAACTTGTTAACATTAGTCACCTTTACACATACTTTAAGGTGTATCACCAATAAAAAACAAAGAGCACAAACCCGTCTTTGGTGTAGCCTTCGGTCATCTCACGTGCAGCCCCCACATTTTTCCAGAAGAGCAGTTCAATATATGCCTTATTGTTTTTTGCTGCCACTGCAAAGAAACGGTTCAGCACATACTTGGCAAAGGTCACCAGTTCCTGGAAAAGGAGAAAATAAAGGTAAGTTCCTGTGTCTAATCTGCAGCTGACCTTCACAATCACCATGCTTGCACTTAATAATGTTCTTTCTCATTTCTTGACTGTACCTTGTAAGCAGCTGCGGCAGGGTCACTCAGGATCTTGTTGAAGAGGTTGAAGACTGACAGCTGGTAAAGCAAGGCGTCCATTTTGAGGTTGACAGCCAAACGGTGCAGCATTCGAGCGATGCAGTGGTTAGTGTGAGGTGCGTTTTTGGAGTATGAGTTCAGTAGCAAGAGGTACGGGCGCACAATACTGGGGGTGGCAAACCTGCAAGGGGGTAAGATAAAAGTAATATGTCTCTTTAGGAATGTCACAAATTTGGCACTATTTCTAATATTGCTATAACTTTTTGGTATGTTGTGGCAGGTTACACTATTGAATGTTGAAATGAACTGTTTTCATCACCTCTTGATAAAGTCAAGAAAGTCGAACTCGCTTTCAGAAACCTGGACAGACTCCAACTCTTCCTCTTCTAACTCCACTCCATCATCCTCATCCTCTATCACAGGCTCAGGAGGAGATGACCCTGAAATTAAAAGTTCCGATGATGATCAGACGCTTCACAGATGCTCTGATACTAGGGGGAACATAAGAATACAGTTTAAAAGCGTACTTGGCAGGTTGGCTTTCAGGATCTGCTTGAGGAGTTCCAGTTCTTCTTCAGGTTCCACGTCAGCTGAACCAAACACATCCCCCTCTGGCCACACCTCCCTGAGAAGGACAAGAAAATGGTGAATACTTGAATAACTAAACATGAGTCATTAGTGTGAGCGGCTGAGTTTTGCTGACCTGGCAGCACGCAACAGCCCCAGTGCTTCTGGTCCAAGTCGAGCCAGCAGGGCATCCTGCACACGCACCATGGCCTCAGTCCGTTGCTCCTCAAGTGGAGTTTCAGATGTGGCATCAAATGGCACAATGCTTTCAGTTAAAGTCTCTGACAGCTAAACACAGAAGACAGAGAGGTGGTGTTCAGTGTGAAAATGTGGCCTTTAGAGAGCATCCTCATTGCGAAGAAGCTCTTTGAAGCCACATGCCCTTGTGCAACACAGTTCTGCTCTCTGACAATGCATGCTTCCTGTTGCCCCCTTGAGGTTGATTCTCACACTGACCTGAAACCCTGAGGCCTTCAGCTCTTCCTCCACAATCTTCCAGGTCTCTTCCAGGGCCTCTGGAGTAGTGTCTGGGGCCGAGGATTTTCTTTCACCTCGAGACCTTTTCCGTTTCACCTTCTTCTTCTGTAAAGTTAACAGAACAAGATATACATATTGAGCAGACACTAATGATAAGAATTTAAAAGCACTACAAATTGAGCCCATGAACTTACCTGAACCATCAAGTTTTTGCGACCTTTGCAGAAGTGTTCCAACATGCGCAAAAAGAGATGAGTTGACTCCACCAGGTCTTTGAGGTAGGACTGAGGCTGGCTGGTTTCATCATACTTCCTCAGCAATGTAAGGAAAATCTCTCTGTACTCCATCAGGTAAAATATGTTACCTAAAAAGTGAAGGTAAATACAGAAGATGGGACAACTAGCACTGCAACTACACTCAATGCCTTTTCATATTTTCAACTTCAAAACAAGATTCACCACCATCATTATTGTCTTAATAGTATATATACAAACTTGCATACATTAAGCAATGTTGAGAGAATATGCATGCTTGTGCTCCATTTAAACTTATAATACAAATACATATTTTAAATTCTACATTTGAAACAAAAGGCCTGTCTGAACAAGAGCTGTTGGCATCTTACTTTTAATGACACTGGAACTCTGACGGATGCTTTCATCCTGTGAGTTGTCCATCTCGTTCACAGTTAGCAGCAGTTCCTGATATGCCTTCAGAGCCAGATGCATCCTAAATAGAAAATGTGATAATCAGTCAGGGACAAACAGAGGGATTTGACAGGTTTTTTATATATTAAGCTGCTTTCTAATGATCTTCGTACCTGCGTGACCAGGACGTGGCCTCTTTGCGGTCTGTGAGGATCATCTCATAGTAGTTGGTGATGTTGCGCTCAATAAAATGGAAAGCACGGATGGACATGGTCTCAGAAACTAAGTCAGCACGGAAACCGTTGCCCCGGTTGAAGGCCATGAAGAAGCTGAGCGCCCAGAGGTAGTACGTCTCATCATGCTGCTGAGTTTGTTCTCGAATTAGACTTTCCTGTAGAGAAGACGAGTAGAATTTTGAGCCTCATAAAACTTAAGAACCGTTTATTTTAAGAGTCACCTATTCCACATAAATTAATCAGACATCCTCTTTATATGAGTTTGCTTAACTTGACTATATCTCTCGTTGTTTATTCATGTTCTTATTAAAAGGTGTTATGATTAAGTCGACGTAGTAATTACGGATTGATGATCTGGTGTGTATTCTACTCATCAAGAGTTAAAAGGGTATATTTTATATTGGTTTTGTGAGTCTATGCAACAAAACATGAGTCATCAATGTGACAGCAGCTGACCTTGACAAGGTACATGAGGCGATTATAGCAGTTCTCCAGGAAGTCCACACAAAACTCTCGCAGGAAGAGTCGAACATTTAAGGCTGAGCGGCGTTTGTCCTTACACTCCTGAGCCTGTCGATTCCTCTTGGGAACACGTCTCACTGCTTTTCCTGTGTCATGAGTGTAATTTTTGAACTAAAAAAAGATCAGAAATTTGGATTAAAATAATTTTTTCAAGCACTGTGTGCTTGCTTTGTATTTCAGGTGAGCTGCAGAAGTTCATTACTCACATTATTGACTTTTCTGTGATAAATCACATCTTTGTCTCCAATGGACTTGAGGCCTTGAACAACAAAGGACCCTCCAAAGCGAGAGTGTCTGGAAGAAAAACATTAGCACATACAAACAAACAAACTGATCAGAACAGAAAAAACATTTATTTTTCAAGCTCAAGATATTCCAACAAGCCATGTACAGGTTGAGTTTCCTCTGCTGAAAACCAAACCCAGATTAAATCAAGCTAACTCAGCAAGTAAGTTATATATACAAATGAGTTGAGAATATAATGTGAGCGTGTTGAAAGTGCTGAAAAGTCCATCCCTTCAGGCGCTAATGAGGCTCAAGTACATGTCTGGCAGCTATGATAATGGCTGTATATCAGCTCTATTGTACCTGGTTCCTCTCTGAAATGTGCGAGAACGTTTCGCTGCATGCTCCTTCTCCCTCAGTGCCTCCAGCTCCTGAGAGTCTTTCTGCTTCTCTTCTGCTGATCGAGCATGACCGGCGCTTACCAAAGCTTCAGGTGTCTGTAAAGAAAGAAGAGGAGCTCAAACACGGAATTTTTGGACATCTATACATATATATGTTACACCTGCAAAGGATTCTTCAGTCTAACCTGGTCTCTGAACATGAGGGAGATTATTTCCAATACATGCATGCTCCACTGCTGCTCACTCTGCGCTGATGCCAAAAACTTAACCAGGTCATCGAAGCCGCTCATGTGAATGGCCCATAGCAGCCTATCATGGACGCTGGCATCATCATCCACTTTCTAAAGGAGAGACAGAGACGAAGGGAGAAGTACAGAGTTAAGAGTAAATGAAAGAGCTTTTGTTATATAGGCCAGAAGTTGCTTTGTCTCTTATGTGAACACATTCATGTTAAAATCAGACCTTCTCTTCACAGGGGTCTGCAGGTACATGAAGCACATTCCTGACCAGCAGCAGGATCCTCTCTATCAGAAGGGTATCCTCCTCCTGTCTCTGCTCCCAGTCCTGACAGATAGGAAACATACAAATAAGCACAACAATTTTATTTTAATAATATGGGAAACAGGTGATTTGAGCTGTTGGTTTGAAACACTCACCAGCTGTAGAAGGTTGTATAATATCTCGCTTAAAATGCCAAACACCCTCTCACTGGCGAATGCCTGAAAATAAAAGAACTCATTATTGTAAAATACTGATTGAACATGAAATACAGCTGATATTACAGTGATAGAAGTACTTTCAAACTATAAATGTTCACTAAATTCACCATGATTACAAATATAAAATGTAAACTGAAAAATGGAATTGTGTTTGTATTAAGATTAAGATTGTGATACCTCTTTATAAGCTTGTAAATGAGCGGTCACTTCCAAAAAGTGATGTCTAAACACGGGGTCATCAGGGACTTTACCAAAGCAAAGCATGGCAGGCTGAGTGAGGTTGACCATGAGCCTGAGACAAAAACAGATAAGAGTCAAGTTTATAATAGTACATTTCTATGTTTCATTTCTATCATTCATCTATAATTTAATGACATAATACTTAGTACCAGACATATTAATAATGTATCACAATATTCAAATGTGTGTATCAACAATCCACTTCTTAACATCATATTATGATGCATTAACAAACTTATTATTAGGCAAACCCATATTATAAATATTTTAAGGACACATTTTAAGTTCAAGTGGGAAATTTCATTATAGGGTTTATACCTGATGCAGGCATCAAATAAGGGCTTGTCCTGTCCATGCTGAATGATAATAGGAAGAAGGTCATTCTGCACAATCTGTCCAGCACCCAGCTGCTGGCGGACGTCACGGGTGTCATCTTCATGTCGTAAATACCTGATCAAGTCTTTCACGCTCTCTGCAACACAGACACAGAGGACAAGACAGATGGTTCTCTGTTCTTAATCCATGACAATTATATATTTCTCCTTCTCCCGTCACAGCAGGAAATTCATCCATGTATTAGGACTGAAAAAAACATTAATGTCATTGTTAAAAAACACTCACCTAAGCAGTCAACTTCCTTGTGGTAGATTTCTCCCTCTAGATAGCCAAGAGCGCTGCACGTTGCCAAAAGCTCACAATTCATCTTGAAAAAGTCCTTAGACTATCAGCCAACCTGAAGATGGGGTTTCAGTCTAATCAGTCACGCAGAAGGATATAGAAAGACTAAGAGATCATCGAAGCATCTGAAAAGTTGTGTCAGGGCTCCAGGGTGTTTTGGTCAAACATACGCCAAAAAATCTGTCAGGTGCTTTCAAGCATTTTCACTGGTTGTACTGATGCCCCTGAATATCGATGCCTAATCTCAGTGTTTTCTCTGGTGAAGATTTGTGAAGTACGTTTAAACATTAGTAAATGAATACTCTGCCAGGCCTCCATATCTTAGATCCAGCTCTATCATATCTAGTTCTAACACTGGATTTTAACTTTTGTATCAATCAATGTTTTTCATGATATCCCAGTAATATTGGAGATCGATACATTTATCAGTCATGCACTGATGTACACAAACATCAGCACTTTGAAACACTGTTTTTAAAACAATTGAGGTTATCACATTTTCTCTGCATGTGCAGTGATTTAAACAAATAAAACAGTTATCTGCAGCTTTATTGCTGTGTACAGTCATATACATTGTGTGTTAAGAAATCAAATAAAATCACTGGGTGCACCTTGTTATGCTGGTGCAACTAAATATGAGTAACGTTAAATAAAGCCTCTCAGTGCAACCCGTGTGAAAGCTTAGTCTGGAGCCATTTGAATTCATTATGAACTTCAAATGTGTGTTTTTTCTTTAGGACAATATCAGTGCAAAGTTATTTACTGATGAAGGTGGACCTACACATGACATGTAAACTTAGAAGCAGCTCATACAGTTCAGGGGTAAATTACTGTTGGGATTACACTATTGTCACTCACCAGACTATCAACATAACATGTGAATCTTACCTAAAGTAAGGTGATAATATCAAATTTAGGAGGCGTTTTCAAGGGTTTATATCAGCCACGGTGTCCGGTTAAGTAGCTGACCCACAAAGGACGGTTCTCCTCCACACATTGCTAATGTTATGTAGCCGGGACAGTTAGCTTCACTCTGCTTCAGACCGACCGCGAAATGACTTCAGCTTCGGTCCAAACAAACAATAACATCATAGACTGACTTACCTAACTGTTGAAATCGTGTTACCATCGAGGTGTCGTGTTCAGTAAGCGATGGTTTATAAAGTTAAGTTAAGTTGTGAGTACGACGGTTACAGTCTGCTGTCAAAGCGGACGAGTATCGCGCCAAGACAGCGAGCGAACACTCAGAGCGGATGTAGAATGACGTCATGAGGGTCCTTTTTGCCCTCAGCTTTGCGTTTAAGGCAGCACCTTCCCGGTTTTAGCAACCTTACCAAACTAACTCGAAATTAATCCGAATACATACAATTGGTGCGTCAGGTTGAGGCTACGGAGTTAAACTCTAGCCATGGTTAAGAGCTTGGATTTGCCAGACCTGGAGAAGATATATAGAGGAATACACTTGCAGTTGTGTCGCCTGAGAGGTTGTATTTAGGGCAATAAGCAGAGAACTGAAGAAGTCCCTCCTAATACTAAAAACCATGAAGAACCTGTGAGAAGCTAATTTGTCTCCTTGGCAAATTATTTGTACTACTGTCCATATATTTCTGATACGGTTCATTGAAAAAAGTTTTTCATTCATGTTATGTGTCCATGTTATGACACCATACTTAATAATTCTCCTTAATTCACTTGAAGAAAGCATCAAAAACAGGTGGACAGGAGGTGAACACCTTGGGCAGACCACTGGACAAGGAGAAAAGAAGCACTTCAAAGGTAGGAAATACATTTTAGCGTACCTACTTTTCCATATTGACCATGTGTTGTATTTAAAAACACATTTCAATACAAGTTTTTCACTGCTGGGTTGAAAGGGAATGTTTTCGCCTCATACTTTGCATTGATTCTTTGTTCAAAGACAACATATTATAGGAATTTTCCCTCACCCCCTTCCCTGCTTCGTAATGTAAACTTGATATTTCATGCAAACCATTGATATTAACTTGTTTCTTTACAAGTACAAGGTGCTGTTGGACATAAAGTACAGACTATAGATGGCTTAGAGAAAACAATGACAAGATAATGCAGATTGGCTCTAATTAAGTTTATTTGCACTTACATATTCATTCATCAGTCGTGCCCGTTACACACAGCATTGCAAAGCACATTCAGCAAGTCTTTTCAGTTGGTTACTGTCTTATTTTAAGTGTCAACACTTCCTGTGCGTCACATGTTTATTAATGATCCATGTCTCTGGAAATCTGTTGGTTTGCACAATAAGAGGATAGCGAAGCTTTTAAAACAAATGCAAAAAGGTTAATTTATTCTCAGTCTGTCTTTTAAGGTAGGTCGGCTGAAGGGCAGTGTCTAGAGTTTTGTTAGTAAGTCATGTCTACGACACAAACCACTAAAATTCTGCATTTAAACTACCTGTTTTAGCCTGTATTGGAAAACTCTGCTACAAACGCATGGTCTTCTAAGGTTTTAACGGGAATTGCACTGTAAATCAAGGCCTCAAGTGGTGTGTTAATAAAGTGGTCTTGCTGAGTTCTACAGGTGACACAGGTGTTTAGCAAAAGTTGGGAAGCTAAAATAGCACCAAAGTGACACTGTCTAAAGGGATTCATTCAACATCACATCTATACTGAGAGACTGTCTGCTAGACAATAAAACACATAACTAGTGGGAATGAAGACTATATAGATCAGACTTTTTTTCTGTTTTTGTTCCCCCTTGTTGTTCTGGCCTTCACATTTTTGATTTTCCTTATTTACTCGTCATCCTTGTCGGTTCTATCAGAGTCTCTCTCCTTCTCCCTCCTGGATTCCTTCACCACCTGTTGGAAAACAAAGTTCAAATCATTCAAATTCACTTTTTATGGTGTAAGTAAACACAGCTGTTATGTTCCTCACACTTTCAATAATGAAAATAATATTATTCTTGTTATTTTGCGCTATGTCATGCCATTTTTGTATAAATCATTGTACCTCTCCATCTCTAGTCTCAACAGTCTTAATCACCACAGTCTTCTTGGTCTGGGTGCCAGGGTTCTGTTCGTAGTCTGTGAAAAGTCACATTAAATGCTTGTAAGACTTTTACATTCAGATATGATATTAGGATAATTAATTTCAACAGCTGAATTGTAAAGACTTGTTATGCTAAAGATTGGACTGTTAATATACCTGCCAATACCATCCACATCTTTATAAATTTACATTTAGATTCTAAGTCAATTTTGCAGACGAGTTTAATTGCAACTGCAACCATGAAGTGTTTTAAATTTGTTACAACTCTGACTTGCATCTCCTACTTGCTTCTCCATAGCAACGGCAGCAGAGTCTCATGAATATTTAAGTATTTTGAGCCACCTCCCATACCAAATTGACAAAAAACTTATTTCACAAACGCTTAGTTGGAATAATAAAAATTGAAGGCTGCAACAAGAACCTACGGAATGTTAAATCATTCAGGATTGTTCCACGTGGAAAAATGTAAAATCGGAGTGCAGAACGGTAAAAAAACACTTCCAGAACCAATGGTTCTCATACTTCATAACTCTGTATAACTTACCTCGGTCACCAAAGTGGTTGCTCATGCCAAGATTCATGATTGGAACAGTAATCCTAAACAGGGAATAAAAAAAATGCGTGTTATAAAGGTATGTGTATCAAAAAGTAATTTGCTTTGCTTGAGGTTCAACAAGTAACTTTTTGTTTAATGTCACAGAAAAACTTTAACCAAAATTAGAGCTGGCTTGATTCGCCGAGTATACATGCAAGGAATATGACTCCAGTTTTCCATTACTCTCAGTGTATTTACAGGAATAGACATAAAAGCTAAGAACGAGGGCAACAAACATCGAACAAGTACAGGTGAAGAATGGAGGGCAACTATTGTACTATTAGCAATTTGTGTGCACCTTTAATGCTTGTTTTCTAAGTTTGTTAAACACTGAACCTTAACATCAATGCCATATGAAGAGGCTTTTGGAACATGTTTTGGTTGATTTAGCTGTGAGGTGACAGAATTTCCACTTACTGCCCATCTGGCCTCTAATCATGAGAGAAGCGTAAAGTGATAAAACAAAACAAAATCCTGTAATAACAGCAAACATTTGTTTTACAATGTAAGGTTTACCCTCACCTGCTCTCCTCCCCCTCCAGCAGTTTACGGTAAGTAGCAATCTCAATGTCTAGAGCCATTTTGACATTGAGGAGGTCCTGGTACTCCCGAAGGTGGCGAGCCATCTCCTCCTTCAGGTGGCGGATCTCATCCTCCAGCCTGGTTACGTTGTCTTGGTAGTTGCCAATCTCATTGCCAAATTGGTCCTCCATGTCACGCATCTGCCTCAGCAGAGCTTCGTTCTGAAAACATACAATGCAATTAGAGAATGCAATGTGTATAATGATGTAGATTTATTTCAGACTAATGACCGGTGGTGTTTTGCCTCACCGTGTTCTTCAGTGCATCAATTTCACAGTTGAGAGACTGAATCTGCCTCCTGGACTCATTGGCCTCCTGCTTGGCCTGCCTCAGAGAATCAGTGCTGCGCTTTGCAGATTCAGTCAGGTCAGCAAACTGTGGGAACAAAAGTGGAAGCACACAATGACACAATACGTTTCTGAAAGTTTCTGAAAGTTCATATGTGGTTTTCGGTGTGTGTCAACCCACCTTGGACTTGTACCAATCCTCAGATTCTTGCATGTTCTTCAGGGCAATGGTCTCATACTGGGCCCTGATGTCCCTCAGCGCACCAGTCAGGTCGGGCCTGGCAGTGCTGTCCACCTCCATCTTTAGCTGCTGGGTCTGGACACTCACTTGTACCTCCTGGATTTCCTGATGATTCCAAGATTTAAACAAATATGTCAGAAACACAAAACTGCTATGAAAGAATATAACCATTTCTCCATGCTGAAACGTTTTTGTAGGTGTTCAGTTTTACAACACTGAATCAGATTTCTCTGAACTTATTTGCAGATGACACTTTACTGTTTATTCCCTCCTCCTGAAACTGAATGAAATTAAATTGAATCCGATTTTGCAAACAGTAGAATTCAGCAGCCTGCATCATGTTGCTTAGTGGTTAAAATTGCAGTGGTATCCACATACTCGTGTTTTTAACCTAAACATACAATTTAAATGTCATTCATCTGTAGAGAATATGTTGAAGCTTGTTAATCCAGCACATAAAATGTACTCTTGCATAACTGATTGTACTGTTGCTCAGCTAATCATTGGGTGAACCTCATACATTCAAATGTCTACTATCATTTAATCTACATCAATTAGGAGTCAGTTGCTTGGGATATATATGCATTCAAAGGTTGAGTATTACCATAAAAGGTCTCTAGATAACATACTGAGATACATGACTCCACTATGGAAAGACTTCTCTATTTATACAGGCACAGTGCAGAGGAGGTAGCATCACTTACCTCATCATGGAGCTTCTTAAGGAATTCAATCTCATCCATCAGAGACTCTATCTTCCTCTCCAGCTCCAGACGGGACAGTGTGGCATCATCCACATCCTATTTTTGAAACAAACATAATGAATTGTTATGTTGCCATGGTTGCAAAATGTCATCCATAACTGAAAACCTCATTATCATAAACATAATTGTATAATTATATAAGAGTACCTCTGAGATAAGTTTTCCATAATTTGTAACGATTATTAGATTATGATAACAATTGACAGATTCATTCTAAATTTCCTCTGTGTTTTATGTTTTAAAAAGCCCATGAAGAGTTCCCTTTAGTGTATAGAAATGTTGGGTTATGATGTGGTACAAAGACTTTCTATATAGAGTTTGAAAATGGAAACCCAATCTTTTAATTCACAATTCACAAAATACAATTATTATAAATGTAGTCATAAGTAAGTGTTTCACTTGTATAAATTATTTGCAGCTTTTTTATTTAAATTTTATTTAAAGTCCCATTATTGTGCTGCAATTGGGAGCGGTAGCATTAAAGAAATGTGTTCTGTTATACTAGCTACTCTGACACTATTGTGGAAGCGTTGGAGATGGAACCAAGCTTTCCAGTTTGACCTGTTATACAAGCCTGAGGACACTGTAACCAATATGGTAATCATGGTCCCGTGAGTCGACTGTTTACCTTGCGGAAGGCCACCAGGTTATTCTCAGCATCTGCCCTCTTCTGGGTTTCTTCATCCAACCTTGAGGACAAAAACATGATACAATAATTCAAATAATGCACAGATCTTTTTGAGGCAGCAAGGAATCCCCTCTTTACAAAAGAGAGATGATGAATTTGTCCAAGAACACCCTTCCTGTCTGAGGCTACACTGGGGCACCAGCTGGCAAAAAGCTTTCTGGATCAATTTGTTAATTCACTGTCCTGTAAAAAGGGTTTGGGAGAGTGCCCAGTGGGATCAGCAGCTGCTCCTTTCAACTAATGTGGTTTCTCTAGAGTTCAATAAGGTCATCTGCATTCACTCAATAAGGTTATATACACACACTTCCCTTCTCTTTAAGGATTTCCAAGGATCATTTAGCTGGTGTATATGATGGGACAAAAGCTGGGAGTGACATTTACAGGGCAGCTATGTAGAATCTGTGCTATTCGGGATTTAATTTAGCAGACAGAGACATTTGGAGACTGCCCTCAGCTGAAATGTCATTTGATGCTCCTGTAAAAATAAGCAAAATGAAAATGAAACTCAGTTAAAATTCATGAGTCACTGTGGTGAGTCATCACAAATTATATAACAATGTTGTGCAATGCATTTGCTCATTCTGCCAGAAGTTTCTGTCTGATGGGCTGTCTGTGTGGTCGATGATGTCTGGATGTGAATGTGAATCCAGGTCCTTCCGTCCTGTTAGATAGAAGTCATGCCCGGACTGGACATAAAGTAGATTAGTGGGGAAAGCATCACATAGTGGGCCCTGCTTCCTCATCTTTAATTCATGCTTTGTTACAGGGGTCCTTTTGTCCTAATGGGGTCTCTGGCACCATCCCATCAGCACACAGGGACACTGAAAACACACCTAATGGAGTCATTGAGTAACATTGATTTTTCCTGACGCTGTTCTCACCAGGCCTGATATCTAACCTCTCTTCCTCTGGACCCATTTCCTCTCCCTCTCTCTCCCCTCCCTGCTCCTCAGTCAGCCCCACCCTTTGTCTGCTCCATCCATCCTCCTCCTTTCTTTGCACATGTCAATGGGTGCATGCATAATTGTGCATGTTTTTAAAAGTCAATAACTTTGCGTTTAAGGGGGAATCGTTGATCACGAAATAGTGATGGGGGCTCTTTGAGAGGATTTATGGCTTTGTTCATTTTCCGAAATCCATTCGAACAAATGGCTCATCTGATTTTTTTTTTTCTTTTAGTGGACAGGTTTACTAGTTTATTTACAAAATAATCACTACCATAATGATATGATTATATGATGATAGGGAAAAAGTTGGAGTCGGTTTAGCAGCACTAAATTACTCTTACGGCCACAAACAGCGTCACTGATCTGCACTGTAAACATTGCACAAGGTGACACAATATCCCTTTGCTTTGTCAGTGAATTTACTACTACCTCTGTATGAAATGTGTGATGTAATTTAAGTTGTCTTGTCTTGAATGCATTTGATATTATCACTGTTTGCATACCAGGGAGCTGATTTAAGGCGGCAATTAAAAGATCTCATCAAGTAACAGTTTTCGGATCGTTGACGGTTGAACATCACTATCACCGAACACTTCCTTTTTAATTTGGCATTAGTAACCTTGTAATATTTCCTTGTCAGGTACTGGGGCTCTTCTCCTTTGATTTATGTCCTGCCCATACATTGAAACACTCCCCTGTGTAAGACGTGGGGCGGTGTGCTGTATCATGCTGCTGCTCTGTGGTGTCCATGTGTACTGATGTGCCACGCCCTACACCACCATCACTACTGGCGTCAAGTTGCAGCCTCCCAGGGACTCTCTACCTTCTCTGTGCTTAAAGTGGATCACGTATAGAATGTTATAACAGTCATGATTCATGTTTGGAGGCATTGGTGCTAAGTTGGCTCAATAGATGCGATCAACAAACTCACAACAGGGAAATATTTGAATGAAGAGGAGAGAAAACCCTGGACCTTGTTGGGACAGTATGGTTTGTTTGAATAAGATGCAACTTCTGTCGCCACATGTTCATTAATAGGTCTGTTTCCCTTGGACAAGTCTGGCCTTACCATTTTCTCAAACTTTTTTCAATAGATCTTCCAATGACCTACCTTTCAGACTAAATATGTCACATCATCACCCTCACACAAACCATCGATCTATCTGTCTGTCAGTCTATCTCAGTCCCATCACTGGTTGTTTAACTGATCTCGTTAATTCATGCATCACACTTTACTTTTTCTGTCTTTTCATGTCGGTACAAACCTCTGCTTCATCAGGGTCAGGTCCTCAGCAAGGTTGTCCCTCTCCATTAGGTACTGGTCCCTCTCCTTGCCGATGCCGTCCATCTGGCGCCGCAGCTCCCTCAGCTCCTCCTGGAAGATGTCGGTTGCGCGGTTGGGCTGACCATGCTGCTGTTGGCCCTTGAACTGGTTGAGCTCCTGCTGCAGTGCACCATTCTGCTGCTCCAGGTAGCGCACCTTCTCGATGAAGCTGGCGAAGCGGTCGTTGAGCTCCTGCAGCTCGGCCTTCTCATTGCTTCGGGTGGTGAGGAACTCCTGGTTAATGGCTTCAGACAGGGTGAAATCCACCTTGTCATAGGAGAGGCGAGGGGGCTTGGTGCTGGACCGGGAACGCTGCTGTTGGTAGGTGGTCCCGTGGGATGCAACCACAGGTGACATTGAACGCATGTAGCGCCCTCCAGAAACGGGCATGCGGGAGGACACATTAGAGTAAGAGGACATGGAGATTGGGTGTGGGCTTCCAAAGGTGCGCCTGTAGGAGGTGGAGGTATGCATTGAGTGGCTCATGGTTGGTCTTGTTCTGTTCTTTATCGCTGTGGAAAGATCGAGAGCTGGAGGCTTGGAGATGCTCTTGAGGCAACAGGACATCCGACTGTAGAGTGCCAGGGGTTTTTATGCACACAAGCTGGCTATCCCATCATCCTCACGCCCTCTCCCCCCCGCCCCTCCCTCACTTCTCCTCACCCCACCCACATGAACACTTCCTTTCTCAATCACTCATCAGTATACAAGCTTTGGCCACTCCCTACTCTTCATAGATAGACCCTGCCTCTCTTTCTGTGTGTGTGTGTGTGTTCTCTACCTTACTGTCTGTCTCGAAAAGTCCACCCTTTTAACCAGAGCACTTGGCACAAGGCCAGACTCGCTTCCACATTACTGCTTCGATTGCTAAAGATGTCTTCGCACGCCCACCCCTCCTCACCCTGATTCATGCCCTCGTTGACACTTTGCAATGATTCTTACAGTCAGATTCGGTCAGTTTTGATTATCTGTCCGTGTGATTTCTTTTCAAATGACTTCACTTAGAGTTATTTTCGTAATTTAACTATTAAATGTGTGCACCAAGGATCCTGTTACCTGGTTCTCAATAAGAAACTGTGAGATTGTGGTTTTAATTGAATCACATGGATACATTGATTTGATTCTTCCCCCCCTCCATCTGTCTCCCTTCCCCTCTCTGTCTCTCTTTCCTTTTACTGTAATGGAATACTTTATTGATATTCTGGGCGTCTGGGGCAGAGGCATGACTCTGCAGTAATTTCATCCTTTTGAAATGCACTAATCCCTTTTATAGTAAGTTTTGTCAAGTAACTTTTTTGGTATTTCGGGTAAATAGTGGATTTTTGGTAAATTGATGACAGAGGTCAAAGTATAGTGACATTTGTTAGAGCAGGTTCAGGGAGGTACCCAGCACAAATCATTGCCTGTTTATGAAGAAATCGTCAAAAAAATGTATTGTTTTGAATAGGCAGTATTCACAGTACCAAATCCACAACTTTATGGCACCTTTAAGTTACTTTTTGTTTTTCAGTTTAAGTTGCTTCAGCCAACGACTTTGCCATAAAACCATCAATAATGTATTAGTTTATTTTTCTTTCCTTCAAGGCAGATAAACTTTGATGCACAATGACTAAAAGCTTTACTGTTAAGTTATGATACGATTGGGTTATACACTTTTACATTACACACACAGCTACTGAGGGGATATTATGCCTTAAATCAGATTGACATGGCAAGCATAAAAGCGCCTTCAGATCTTTCTGCAGACTGTGTGTGCGTGTGTGTGTGTGTGTGTGCATGTGTGTGTGTGTGTGTGTGTGTGTGTGTGTGTGTGCATGTGTGTGTAAGGTCTAAAGTCATTTTAATTGAGGTCTGCAGACAAGCAGCAATCTCATATGAAGTTGACGTAATTCTGAGCATGCTCCGTGGCGACTGGGTGTGGCACTTTGTTCCCATTGTGTCCCCTGTGATGCTCGTTACCTTTAATCCTCTCCATTTATGCTCTCTAATATCGGAGATGATACACAGCTAAATATAACATATGGTTCCGTATTTGTTTCTCTTCACACACACATATACACGTTGTTACACACCAATAAGCAGCCTTTATTTTAATCTGTTCTCAGCACTTTTCCTGATTAAATTTAACTTTGGGTTCCTCTGCCTAATGGAGATTTGGTGCACAGTGTGGTAACAAAATAAAGTAATCGCTTTTACTGTCTGTCATTCACAAACACACACACTTGATTTTCTCCATTCTATGTCTGCATGGCTGCTGCAGAGCTCTGGCTTTCTGTGTAATAAATGGCCCATGTTAGTCTTAGCTCTGTAATCTAATCAACCTGCTTTATGGTCAGTAACTCTCTCCACCCCCCTCCCTGCCCCCTCTGTCTCACCCTCTCTCTGCTCAGAGCACATCTCACTCTTTATTCTTCCACCAGATCTTGATCCATTCTGCCCTGATAAGTCCAAGTTTCTTATCGGTGTGCAGAGACTATATCTGCATTTCTACACCTTAGTTATCAACATACACATCAGGCATGCATCACACATGCAAAAAACACACAGTTGAATGATTTTGAAGTAGACTGTGTCAGTAATACTAACCTCAGCCAGATGTTACCATTAGCTATTGACCCTTCTGGTTTCTCAGAGAATTCCCGAAAGGGCCATAAATTCAATAATGCTTCTTCATCAGTATCAGGCTAGAATATCTGTTACCAATGGCACATATTGAACCCACAGTGTGTGTCATGTTTCACATCTGAACAGGCATTTAAATATCTCAGTCTCATGGGTAAGTAAGGAAACAAATGTTTACTGCATTTTCTCATATGAAGCTAATGATTTGGGTGTGGTATCTGATGAGAAATTTAATCAAATCTGTGTCCTAAACAGAAATCAGCTGTGAGAGCTGCAGAGAGCTTACAATGGCATCTACAGCCGTCATTTTATATCTTTCACAGTAGTAATCCTTTAAAGGGTAAGTTCACCCAAATATGAACATTCAGTCCTTTGTATTTCACAGCAAAAAATCAAACAGAATATGACTTCATACAGCTTGTCAGGCATGATCCAAGTCTCCGGAAGCCCCGAGATCCCAAATTGATATGAAAAGAAATGTATTTGACATTGTGTTAGTGTGCACCAAAATGAAAAAATGTTGTTCAAATTAATTTGGGGTCTTTGGGCTTCCAAAGAGTTGGATTACACCATACGAGCTGTATGGACCTATTTTGTGTGTGGCTTTAGTTTGAGGTACAGAATAACTACGGGTGACAAATGCTGCTGATGCTGATTGTGGACTGCAGTGAAATACCACTACAACCTTGACTGTGGTAGGTTTCTGCAGCATAGAGGACAGATGACGGAAACTGTATCCTTTTTAAGATCAGTTGCTGGGGAGTTGTGAGCTATAAAGAGTCTTTCAAATTAATCAGAGCCGTGAAGCTGCTCGGGTGGTGTCACGAGGCTCACTCATCTCCAGGTTCACCGCCTGCCTTATCTGGAGAAGAGAAGCCAATTTCTGGACCTTAGTTAGATTTCAGCCCGTATTGCTTTTTTGCTTTGACAAGTGGTGATGATGCTGTCACCTGTTAGAACTGTAGGCCTGGTAAGATCTGAGAGGTTTGTCAGGTCCAAGATAGAGAAAAAATGGAGGCCCTCCAGTGGCGCTGCAGGGTTTTATCTTGGCAGCACTTAGCACATGCGACAGAGAGACATGTTAACGGTCCAGGATGATTAATGGCTGTGTTAGGTGATTACTGTAATGGAGCACTGCAGTGTTACACAAGTCTATTGGAAGGATTTTAATTTGGAAAACTTATGTATGTAAGTAAAGAGAGAGGCGGACATTGCTTAGCACCGCGTACATTAGTAAAACCACACTGATACAAATTTGCATTAATGTCCTAAAAAGTTTTTTTGAGAAAGGTGCACAAAATGTACATATTTAATCTCCTATTTACTGCTGAGATTAGTGCAATAATACAATCCACTGAATTTTCAAAACGGCAAAGACAGACATTAAGACATAATGCAACAATTCTTTTTTGAACTTCAATCTGAATTAGAAATAAAAACCATTTTATCCAGAGCCATCTCTTCCTTTACGTCCCACCTTTATTTCCCCTGTGTAGGCCAGACCATAGTTTCTTCCATTAAAGATTTTGCTGCAGTGACGTCAGCCTTTTTTCCTGCACTGCAGTGTGTCATATGATGTACATGCAACAGCCACTCTTTGTCAGCTCAATGCATTAGGGTAGACTGCAGCGTCTTGATAAATCATTTTAATTGTGCAGAGAGCGGAACGTGATGGTAATATTTTTTCAGCACACTCAGCTGCAGTGTTGGTTTAACTGCACCACTTTGTGACCGTGTCTCCACCCCGTTCTACATGCCTGCGGAGAGCATGTTCATGATATGCCTGTATGTTATGGGATAATAAGGGAATATGTCTGTTGTTCGTAGTGGTATAGTGTAGTAGTCAACTTTATACTGTATGTAGGACAGAATGTTGTATTGGGATGTATTGCTGTTTATCTGAATGTTCTCTCTCTCAAATCATAGCTTAAGTACATTTCAAATCCTATTTCAGTAGTCTATTTATTTATTCTTTGCTTTGAAGGCCAGCAAGTAATTACAAGATGATTAGGTCCCTCTAAAAAATTCCAGTTAACTGAAGTAGATTAGCTCTAATGGGTGTTTAGTGGTAATGATTTAAGGTGTGACTAATTTAGTTACATAAGTTAGTTGTTTTTTTTGGCTACTATGGGGCAATGCACTGACATTACCTTAAACATATCGAAAATATCTCAGCATTCAGTTGAATATTTACACATTCTACAGATAGGAAGCAACATTGACATTCATTTGAAGCTGTATTTCTGGTCATATGATGAACGTAAATCCAGTATTCACTCTCCTTTAAACTAAGGTTTGGTCTCCACCACCTCCTGTCAGAAATATCTGGCTTTTTATATCTGTGTCGGCAAAAAACTATGGTAATGAGAGTGGTGAAAATGAGGCAAAACAGTGAATTTGCTGACAGTAAGACCCATGCAATTATCTGAACAAGAGTGGAGGGGAATTGCAGAGTCAGGTGATAATTCTTGGGGCCAAAATGAAGTAAAATACTGTATATACAAATAAAATGAATTTTGTTTTTATGTGAGCTGATTAAGTATTACCATATGATTTTAAAAATATATCAGTTCTTGATGATGATGAGAATGAAAATCTCCACTTCCATGCAGTCTTTAATTTTTCAGGGCATGAAATCAAATAAGCATCACATGCAAATGAAAAGGAGATAAACAGGGAAAAACAAAAGTGATGGTGATAAAGTTTCGTTTTATTCATTTTGGGGTAGCAAACAAAATAATCTTATGTGACATATGTGATTTACATTACATTGTAAAGAATTTGAATGAAAATGTGCTTACATTAATTTTCCAATTAGTTTAGTGTAAGAAGGCCACAAAAGAAAAAAAAAGAATAAGCATTAGTTCCAATTAATAAAAAATACTGTAGGTCAAAATAAATATCACTTTCCTCTACAAATGCTTTAACATTTTTACACTTGACTCCTTTCCATTTCTACAAATGTTGTTGTACATGGGGCTGGTACACTTAACTTGGTACACTTAGTTCTGTTCCCAAACATTTACTGGGAGTTACAATATTGCTACAGTTAAATTATTGTGTGTGTATAAAGGCATTATTATAGCGGGTGCTGTACATGTTGAGCTGATGATGATATTCACACAATCCTCCCCTGAAGCAATGGACGACTTTCTCCTGGTGACTGTCGGCTCAGCAAGTTCCACAACAACAAAGGCACTGATGTTACCGCTGAGCCACCTCCATTACTGTCGACACCGTCTTCTCTTAGTGGCTGGTACTGCTTGAAGCGCCTAATAAGAAACATGCAACAGGGGAGACAGGTGAGGACGATAGATTTACGTATGTTTTTTTATAAGGCATGAAATAAAAGCCAAAACATCTGTCAACAACCAACAAAAACATAAAGAGAAATACACAAAACTGTAAACAAGAGGGAAGATAGGGTCACTCTCAGTTACATAATATTTCTCTATGGTCCTAAAAGAGTGAGGTAATGTTATAGACACACACCTGCTCTCGTCATCAAGTGGGTTATGGATTACCGCTTTGAAGCCTTGTGTTTTGTGGCATTATAGCCATGTTGGTTTGTAGAGCCAGAAGTGATCATTGACAATGTGGTCTGTTGTTAAGTGCACACTACTTTAGCGCAGACTGAAATATGTCAACAATTGGATGGATTGTCACTAACTTTTGCACAGACATCCATGTTGCCCAGAGGGGGAATCCTACTGACTTTGATGATCTCCTGACATCTCCTCTGGGGCCACCATGAGGATTGTGGATTGTAGTTCGTTAACAATAGTTGGATTGTATTAAATTAACTTTGATACCCCCCTCCAAGTCCCCATTAAAATGTATTGTGTGTTGTACTTTTCGTTTGTAGCAACTATTCAAAAATGTTAGCATGCTAACAACCTATAATAATCCTCCTAAACATGGTAAATATTACCTGCTAAACATCAGCATGTGAACATTGTCATTGTCATAGCATCCTGATGTTAGTTCAAAGCACAGTTGAGCAGATGCTAATGATTGAGCAGGCTGTTTCCGCATTCGACAGGGATCATTCCTGGGACCCTAACTCTTTCTATATCTTTCTGATATTGTGCATGCTGGCTTACTGACACACCTACAGTGAATTTAGCCATCATCAATGTTATCACATGTGCTTTTCCTGCTTTTAGCCTATAGGTGAAACAATCTCATGTGAATAATGTCTAAAAGACCTGCATTAAAATGAGGTCAAAATATAATAGGAGGAATCTTTTACGAAACTAAACCATGATAAACATTTGCCATAATTACAATATTACTGGCAACTTTTATTTTATCTATTAGTTTTGTGCATCATTTTTTTTCTAATGTTTTAGTCATTTTGGTCCCAAATTAAACCAGAATAATATATTAGGAACTCACCTGTACATCAAACCAATACAACAGACAACACAGGCGAGGACCATAACACCCAGGACTGTGGCTGCGGTTCCAGCTGGGGTACCACCGGAGGCTGAAATTGTAGCACAATATAGAGATGAGATACTAGTCTATACATTGAATACTTTAGTGGTTATTAATTATTTTTTTCACCCACCTACTGTCACACTGACTCTAGCACTTGCCACAGCAAGACTGACATCATTGGTCAGTGAGACATTGATGCAAAACACTCCGGAGTCATTGAAGAACTGACGAAGGATCATTTGACAGTCTGGAGAAGGTGTGGCGACGGTACAGACGGTTTCCACGGGTGTGATACAGTCAGCATCAGAAATGACTGTGCAGACCTCACTGGGCAGACTGAAGGGAGGATAGGGAAGATCCAGAGACGGAGTTATAAAGAGAACAACCATAAGTGGATAAGTTCTTGTCATAAACCCAAGCCCAAATCAATACACTCCCAGTGTTGTGCTGAACAGTCAGCGAACCTCTTGACCCTGAGTCGGGTTTTTTTCTTTATGTCTTTACATGTGCACTAGGATGATAATGCTGAATAGATGAACTAGCACAAAGTTAAGACCCCTTTGGTGACACCAGAGATGGCAACTGCTGTACATCTTTTGAAGAGGTGAAATCAAAAAAGGGTTGCATCAGGTTTTGTATCTTTTTTTAGGTTGTTTTGTAGTCAGTAGTTTGATTATTGAAGAAGCCTTAACAATCAATAACCAATAGTTTTGACTTTTATACAGTTTTCTTCATCAGGCTGATAGTTATAGTGCAACCTCACAAAATTCAGACACAATACTGATTAGACTAAAGATTGAAGGAGGACAATTAACTTGAATTGTGTTTTCTAAACTGAGATAATTAGGATAAACTGTAGTAACTTCCAAATAGCTTGTGTTATTGATGATTGTTACTACTCACCTTCCCTGACAGCTAATGGTGACGTCCACGGCATTCTGATCCAACTCTGTAGCCATTGAAACAACGTTGGCCACCTGCACAATCTCTACACTTTCAATACCCTCTGCAAGATTTAAAGAGGCAGAAAGACAGATTTTAACAATACAAATCATACTGTTTCAGTTGAAGCATAAAATAACCGTTTAGGTTTTAATTGCTGGAATCAAAATAGCTTTATCGACTCACGAACAACATCCACAGAGGTGGCGAGGGAGCCGTAACGGTAAACCATGCAATCAGTCGTCAGCTCTGGTGCCTGTCTTTTGGCCACAATGAGGGGAACCTGTGCTGGATCTGTTTCCACCTCTGCTTGAACTTCACCTTCAGCTGGAACAACCTCCTCTTCACCTGCTGGTTGCTCTACAAAAAATAAGAGACATTTTCAAGAGCTATCTTAATTGTGTGTATGAATATTTCAGTTGACAATAAATACTCACCTGCAGGAGCTGCAACTTCATTCTCAGTTGCCTGAACTTCAGCCTCGGTATCAGCTGCGGCTGCCTCTTCAACAGTTGTGGTCTCAGTAGCAGCGGGGGCTACAACGTTTTCAGCAGGGGCTTCTGTTACAGCTTGGACTACCTCTGCAGCAGCATCAACAGCGGCGGCAACATTATCAGCTACAGCATTATCGGCAGCAGCAGTAGCTTCAACAGCTTCAACAGCATCAGCAGCCTCAGCAGCAGCAGTAGCTTCAACAACTTCAACAGCATCAGCAGCAGCCTCCGCAGCAGCAGTAGCTTCAACAGCTTCAACAGCATCAGCAGCCTCAGCAGCAGCAGTAGCTTCAACAGCTTCAACAGCATCAGCAGCCTCAGCAGCAACAGTAGCTTCAACAGCTTCAGCAGCATCAGCAGCCTCAGCAGCAGCCCCCGCAGCAGCAGTAGCTTCAACAGCATCAGCAGCAACATCAGCAGCCACAACATCAGCTTCTTCCTCTGCAGCTACTTCTGCTACAGGAGCAACAGTGGCGGTGTCAGTGACCTCACCTGCAGCTTCTTCTCCCTCTGCAACAGGGGCAACGGAAGCAGCAGCGTCAATCACGGGCACATTTTCTTCTGCTGCATCTGTAACCACTGTGGTCTCATCTGCAGCAGCTGCATCAGCATCTGCAGCATCTTCAGCCGCAGGTGCGACAGAAGCGGCAGCGGCCACCTCACCTGCTGCTGCATCTGCATCTTCTGCAGCAACATCTGCTTCTACAGCTGGGGCAGCAGTATCCTCCTCTGGAACAACAGCCGCATCGACTACTGCAGGTGCTACTGAAGCAACCTCAACTGCATCTGTGTCTGTATCAACAACTGCTTCTCCATCTTCTGTGTTTGTGGCTTCTTCAGCTGGAGTAGCATCAGAAGCAGGAACATCCAGAGCAATTGCGTCTCCTCCCTCAGCTGGTGCAGCTGCTGGGGTCGAGTCAATCACAACTACTGCTGGAGCAGCAGAGGCATCGATAGGAACAACTGAAAGAAAAGTTTAAAACAGCTCAGCTCGACTTAGTTTCGAAATCTTATAGGACAATATATATGTATAAAAGTAAAGACAAGACAATGATTAGTTCAAATCTCACCAGCAGTGGGGTTCCCACAGCCGTTGGGGATGCTAGCCATGACGACCACCTGAGGTTTGAAGGTCCCGATGGCGAGGTATGTGTGTGTGACAGAGAGGTCTCTGGAGATCAGAGTACCAGTGCTGTCACCAAAGTCCCAGCTGTAGCTGATGTCGGCGTTGTTAAGATACTGGCTGGGATCATGGAGCTTGACACTAAAAGCAATGGCTCGGTTCTGGATGAAGTTCTGGTCATCCTGGTTTACATCATTGACTTGGGCGAGGGATATGGTGAAGGGAACCTGGTCTGATGATGACGGAGCAAAAGATGAGGAGCGGTTAGGATGACAGCTGTTTTAGAAATGGAAATACTGTAGAATAATCTTCCTGAAATTTGATCGGTCACCTGTGATGGCGAAGACTGTGGAAGCGTAGCCAAGAGGGATGAACTTGTCTTTGCCACGGCAGTGATAGATGACCAGCTCCATGCTGTAGGAGCCCAGTGGGACGTTGTCTGTACCAATAGAGAGGGAGGAGGAGGGTCCGTCTGCCACCTGCCAGTAACGTCCTTCAATAGAGCACCATTGTGATTACTTAGAGTGGTTTAATCACAGCAACATTTAATTTTTTCACATATTTTGGATATGTGTGAGTCTGTGATAATCAACTCTGAGCCGGTTGGTTGCTTTTAACTAAATGGCCCTCTTAGCTGACTGAAGTCTCACTGAGAGGTGGGGACAGGAGACACATGAAGCAGCAGAAGAGTGAGAGAGTCAGGCATCAGCAGCGGTTTAAGTGGCGTGTCAAGCCCGGATGTTTTCAAATCTTACTCTGTGAATTGTTGATTTATTTCAGCCAAACCAGAGATGATTATGGAAAGACAATCCAAGACTGTTTGGATTTTTATTTAGATTTTGAGCAAAGTGTGTTTCACCATGAGTTTACAAGGCATTTAAACTTGTCTTAGTTTGTTAAAAGAGAGACACTTGAATTTATACGATATACACTTTTATTTCTCTGTTTAATGAGGAAAATAGATCTCCTTTCATGGCATTTTGTGAGCTTGTTTTGTTTTTCTTATCAGACTAAGTTGTTAATATACTGCTATTACACGCCTCAGATGAAACTACTGGGGCCTATCAGACTATCACCTCTTGCGGTACAAAGTGGGATTACAAGACGGGATGGGCCGCAGCTAGCTGGTTGGCACGCGGAAATTCCCCCTTAAAATCCAACATGTGTTTTCTGTTACAGTGTCTTTAGATGTGAATGGTGAATGTTTAACTTAAATGTCCCTGGCTCGAGGACAAAACTCCCCTTTATTCTTTTACGACCCATTCATTGATCCCTTTTGTGATCACTGGGCGTTTTCTGTAACAATTACAGAGCACTGAAGCACAACGCTACTACACACTGATTATTATTAAATCTTTACCCCATGTCTTCCACACAAACACATAGTGGGACTTCTTGCTCTGGTTCCTGGTGAATGGTGTGCCGTCAGGGAAGACTCCGGTCCGCTCAGTGCCCTGGTCGGGATACACAGCCTGACCTTCCTGGTACTGCCGACCTAGAAAAGAGATCATACATCAATAGCTATGATAGATATGTGATCAATTAAACTGTAGCAGTCCCATTACTTGGTAGTTGCTATCTTTTAATTTTGGCACAATGTCAAAATCCCTCTGGATAGATGAGAGTAGATTGAGATCATGAGGCATTATCACCAAAGAGGCATTTGTGAGAATTTGGGATTCCCAATAAATATTTGTATTACATTTTTATGGATTTGAAACTGGTTCTCCGCCAGTACCACCACAAAAATGTCACTCTGTATATCAATATGAGGCAACACAGTGGAAAGAAATTGAGAATAATTTGAACTTTGTCCTAACATAATGAAACTAGAAGGAGTTCATTAATTATAATAAATTGTCAATGTGCTTATCTGGTAACTAACAGCAGCAACATATGTTCAGCTGTTTGTTGATGCTTTTGAAAGTTAAATAGAGACACAAAGAACCATTGCACATGAACTTTTAGTGCCCCCACAGTGTTTTTTCTACTACTCGAAAGTTCATCTTACCGTTGACGGTGCAGTTTTGGGACCAGACCACCTGCCCATCAGAGAGCACTGTCTGGTTTGGTGGGAAATTCAGATTGATGGAGAAGGTTGCTCTCGCTCCGGTCAGGGTGGGTCCATCATTTTTCAGATCAAAACTTACTTCACCACCTGAAATGACGATGACACACAATTCGACATCATTAGAACTATTGGTAGGAAACATCTTATAACTTTTCTGTTTTGGGCTTTTTTTTGGAAATAGAGGAAACGAGCCTCACCAGACCAACAGTTCCTGAATCTGGAGTCTCCATCTTTCCACACCGGATACATCCGTGAGTTCCACGAGCGGTAACGTGTGAACTGACTTCTTGGCTCTGAAAGAAATATCACAGACTCTTCAGGAAAAGAAGCCAAATCATGAAACTGATGTTATTCTCATCAACAACCAACAAAATCCACCAGTTTCCAGTGAAACAGCTGGAAAGATAAATTTTTGTGGGTTAGGGTTAGCCTTGACTACATATTTCAGGAGAGCTAAACTTATGTAGGCTTTTTAAGAGAGGCACAACTTGAAAGTCCTGAAAATCAAGCACATAATGTTAGAAATGCTTATGTAAATGAGAGCAGGTTTATATTTGTTGTGTCGGGGAGGGGTGAGGAGTGTCGGGGTTCTTGGCGGTGGGAGTCACACGACCTGCAATCCCCCTCAATCCCTTTCATGTGACTATCAGCTGAGCGGCAGCATCAGTAATCCCAGTGAGAGGAATGAGGGATGCCAGCTAACTGACTCACTGGGTTTTCTCTTAGCTTGTGATAAGTGTGTGTGAAAATGTTATTGCATTTAATCTGCTCACACTAACGTGACAGATTATTTTCAAATTCCCAAGTATGAAAAGAAAAGTTTGGGGGTTACAGCCTTCTGAAATTAAGCACACAACCCTGGAAACATTTAAGTTCTTAGTTGTAGATGCAAATTAGCATAAGAATCGGAGTCACAGCGTGAAATATAGGCGTGTAAAAGTTTGTGTAAAAGTAAGTGTGGAGTGTGTCCACATTAAATAAGCGTAAAATCACACATCAGTCTATTTGCTGTTCAATTTGTAGTCCAAACAAAGATTCAGACATAAGCCCTTAATTGGTGGGAACACAGAAAAGTGTTGATCTACATTAGTCATAGAAATTAAAATTAATCACTTTCCCTGCTGCTGAATTGTGTTGCTACAAAGGCCTTACACCACACACAATAAAAACTAATTGAACTAATAAATAATACTCATGCTCAACTTTCAAAAATGTTTTTTCTTAAACAAACAATTGTGCAATTGAGTTTGAATAATTTCACTTCAATAATTTGCAGTATCTCTGGCTTTAGATCTTTTGTTGTTAATTGATTGCAGACCTGTGATAACAAAAAATAAAATAAAAAACAAACTTGGCACTACCAAGGAAGTAAAACATATAGCTATTTTTGCTGTGTTACTCCACTGATCTGATTTTCTTGCTGGAAAAAAAATAAAACCACCTGGGGACTAAATTGTATTGTTGATGTACTCACTTATCGCAGTGACAGATGTCAAAGCCAAAACCAGCAGCACCAGTGACAGAGTGGCCATCCTGTGTTTGTTTGTGTGTTTCCTCTCTCTGAGCCCCGATCCTCACCCAGCAGTCCCGAACCCCAACACAACTTCCAGAAAGACTTCAGAAATGTCTCCTCACTCTCTTTAAGAGGGCCTCGGACATGAATTACCATAAAGTTTCTTCTCACCTCTGACATCACTGGGAGTCTGGAAACTGGCACCACCCCCTCTGGAACTGTAAGAACAGACATGAGTACTGTTTGTTCACTATTGTTACATTTTACATAAACTGTGACTGTTAACTAGCAGCTTTTTACCTTGTTATCATAATTGTATTATATTTTATATTCTCATCTGAGCTCACAATGATTTTGCTATGTTTGAAGAACAACATTCAGGTCTAAATATTTACCTTTTATCAGAAATGCAGTATCTCCCATAAAGAGCTTGGGAATTCGTACGGTAATTTAATGCTGAAGCTTCTAGAGATGTTTTTAATGCATGTTAATAATTCAAATAAACACAAACACAGACATCCCTCAAGTAGGACAATGTTCTCTAAGTGCATCGTTGTAAAATCAATGAAAGCTTTCTGAACAGTGTAAAATGAAAAGGTTGTACGTGACTCCTGCTTTAGAGCAGTGAGAACTGTGAGCAAAGCTCAAGTCATGACTGCATTTTGACGTATGACCTTAGAGCTATGTGTGCATGGGCGTCACAAGATGCGTGTGTGGATGGAAAATCAATAGCATCCTTTTGTTTCCTTGGCCATTCCCCCTGCATCCTGCTGTACACCTCAGGCTGCGGCAGCTCTAAGAATCTGTGCTTGCAGCAATGCAGACACACCCGTGGTCAGTTTATGAGGCACTTCCTCCTTCGTGATCCAAAGTTTCATTTAGATAAAGACAGGAAGGCATTCAGAGGAGGGAGCTGATACTGGAAGTGAATATAAAACTCAGATTTCTTTCCAATTAGTGTATAATAAGTATTGTATATAGTGTATAGTAGTGTATGTAATAAGCGTCCCATTATTGACTGTGAAGCTGTGTTTCTTAAATGTATTTATTTATACTTACTGTCCCTAAAAGTCTGTACTGAAGTAGTAAAAAAGGTGTTTCAGTATTCTGCTTTCTTTGGAATGAGTAACAAAATAGTTTGAGCTGGTCTCACTGGATGACTTAAAACTGACTCTATGTGACTTGGAACAACATCTGGTTGTAGATGTTTTGAATGTTGATGAATGCTCTTGAATTTTTATGCCTCAGTAATTTGTTCCTTGTCTTCACTTTAAAGGAACAGTTCACCCCAAAATCAAAAAGACGTATTTTTTACGCTGCTCATTTAAAAATCATTTAAAAATCCTTTACATATCATTATGTAAAGGGAACATAAATAAGCCTTTAACTGTATACTATTTATCCATCTTGATTATTTTGGTGCAAGTTGCCCAGTTTGGGAGATATATTGGTTGTAGAGACGTCTCCCTTCTTTTGAATATAATAGACCAAAATAGCACTCTGAAGAACACATTTGAAATACTCAACAGCAATGTCTCCTTACAGAAATCATAACCCAGCGGCTCAAGATAATCCACAGAACTTGTTGAGAGCCGTCTCACGTAGGATCTATTTATTTTTGTTGAACCACACCATATCACTGTGTAAGGAAACATGAGAGCACAGCATGTAAACATTAATGGCGACCCCTTAGTTGTATTGTTGGCTAGCTTAGTTTGTGCAGTTAGCACACATCTGAGTCATGAGGCCAGCAAGTCATGATTTCTTTTGTTTTTTTAAGCACCACAAGCCAAGTGCTATCTAGTTCCACTGTAGTCCAGAGAAGGTGTTGCACCCAAACCATCTAGATCAATAAAAGGCACTACTGGTAATAAGAAAAATGTGTTTTTGATTTTGGGTTGAACTGTGCTGCTGTCCGGGACTCTCTTGAAAAGAGATTTTTAATCTCAATGAGACTTCACTGCTGTTTAAATAAAGATCAGATTCATTTTCTAAATAAAACTTTACATGCGTTTTCACAGCTGTTGCTTTACGCTCACTTTCACACTGTGTTTTCTCAGCAAATGTGAGTCACATGTAGTCTAATTAAGCATTTAGCATCTTCAAGTAACACAGACCAAATGACTTCTGTAAATCCTGGAACATGATATCATTGATTCTTCTCAATGAATAATTTATGTTATTTGGATTCCCTGAGCTCATGTTCTAGAAAAGTAGAAGTGGAAGGCAGCGTTTAAATATATTACAGTAGCAACCTCTGTCATAAAGCCAAGTTTTGTTTGTTGCATATCTTTCAAAAATGTATATACTTATATGATAAGTATATAAGATATGATAATAATAATATAATAAACTTTTCTTTTAGGGCAAAATATAGGGTTACAAAAGGCAATACAAATAAAACAAAGTGGATTGGTTCATTACAGCTTTTTATATTTACTCACATTAATTTCTGTCTTTGTTAACCAACTTTTGTGCTTGACTTTCTTCCCTTTCCTTTGGGCTTATTTTCTCATTTCTGTAAAATATATGTGAAACGGCATTAACTGAATAACTTTAAATAACATGTATAAATGAAGTTTGACAGAGAACACATTAAGTGATTAAACATCTAGACTGTAAAGACCTAGTCATTATGGGCTGTGTTACCACGGTGATTGGTGGTTTTCCAAGTGGTGTTGTCTCATGCCCGTGAGGCTGCTCAGGCTGCACTGCATGTGACCCCTCATGTGCTAACAGCAGAGTTCAGGAGGAAATAAATCCTTCCCACAGAGCACCTGACTTAACATACCACAAATAGTCGATCATTAGTTTCTCCTCATTAGTCTGCAATGTGCTCTATCTTAATAACACGGTTCCTGAAGTTTAGAGAATCTCTGGAATTAACAAAGAATTAAGGGAGTTGTATTTAGACAGGGCAGTCACTGGAAACGGTCAAACATCTGTGAATTTTACAGCTGCTCGCTTTCCAGGAATATTCCCGGATTTATATAATGTGTCGCACAGAAGTCTTGTATTAGCAGTTTATTTGTAGTTTTCTTCACAGCAAGCCTAAAAAAATGTATTTGAAATGATAAATTCCACTGAATTAAATCAGAGAGAGGAATACCTAAAGGTAGTGTGTATGAGAGGGCAGAATTAAGCACACATAAAAACATAAAAACAGACACTAAGAAAGAGCCAGCTCCCTGCGGTCACACACACTAATACGCTTTTAGTTTTCAAACACTAACTCACAGAAAACATGGACTGTGTTTTACCATTGGCCCAAAGGTAGATCAATAAGGCCATCCGGTGAGTGAAATGCCAGTACAAAATCAGACCAGACAGTCAAATCAGTTCATGGGTACAGAGGGAATAAAAGTCACTCAGTGCATTCACACAGCTACATGAACAAACTTAACTCCCTTTTCACCAGTGACACTAAGTTCTTTAGATTGTTGGTCATTTGATCTCATCATTACCAAGAGCACCAGCACTCACAAGTCAGAGAAAAGATTTACCTAAATAGAAGGGGAAAAAGCATCTGATTACATTTCTGGTGTTAAAGTCCTCTTAAAGGGTATCATTTTTGTCATTTTTGTCCTCAAAGGATAAGCAGTAATATAACTCATAACGATGGTAATGACGATGATAATGACATGGGTCGTTTATGAGTGCTCGATTTACTTGGATAAGATGGTTACTAGATAACATCATTGTTCCCAATTTGAGGCTGACTTGGGACCTTTGTTGCATGTGGCACAGGGGGTTAAGGGGCCCAGCAGCTCCAGGGTCCCCCAACTGGATAATCCGGCCATACTGCTGGAGCCACACAAAGCCATCACAAGAGGGGACACATATGATCAGTGGGAAGGGCAGCTAAAGATGAAAGGATCAGTTTAACTTGTCAAACACAAGTGGGTCTAATAACATTGTTACTGAAAACAACACAATGTGCTTTTACTGCTATGACAAGGCAAAATGTCTGCGAATGTAGTTTATGCAAAAAATATAGAAACAAGTGCCATAATAGATTAGAAACCCTTGTTGTCAACTAGTGAGGGTTGTCAACTACTGCCACTAGAGGGAGCAGCTGTGTTTCTCCTTTCATCCTGCTTGGTACAATGTGAAATATGAGGCCATTAACTACATTGACAGCTACTAACATACCATATCCTATGATTTCGGAACAAAAAGCATTCAAACATGAGTAAAACTGCCAGCCTTTATAAACATTGAGGTATTTCAAAGGTTGCGTTTACCTTTGGAAAACATTTTGACAGGATAAAAGATGACATTTACAAGGCATTGTTTTATGGAATCATTTATTTTTGTACAAATCCAAAGGCTGTTAAAAATGTAAAGACATGCATTTTGTTTCACATGTTTGATAAATAGCATGTAAATGACCTCTAACCTTCAATGGTGGAAGAAGGACTCAGATCTTCTGCTTAAAACCATAGGAAGTTTCTTTTTAGAAAAAGTCCTGCATTCAAACTTTTACTCAAGTAAAATGATGGCATTAGCATCAAAATGTACCTTAAGTGCCAACAGTATAGCCTAAGTGCTATTGTGCAGTGTGGTCCATTTCAGATTAATGTATAGGCTATTATATTACTGAATTATAATTATTAAAATTTAATAAGTGCATTAATGTACACACCACTCTAATGCTGCATCTGGTAAAGAAGCCCTGGGGATCAATTATGTTGTATCTTTCCCTAATAAGGCATTTGTTGATTATAGTTTGTATCATAAATCTGAATTGGCAAAGTAACCGGCAACTAAAGGGCCTCTAAAATATGTTTAAGTAGAGCAGACATCTTGAGTAAATGTGCTTAGTTACTTTTCTACAAATGGAATTAATTTTCTTGATAAAGGTGCTCAAACAATTTCACATCTATTCCAAAAAATGATTTACACCCTACCTAGTCTAGTAGAAACAACATTTCAAATATTTTTGACAAATCAACAGCATCCAAATTGAGAAAGAAGTTCTTCAAACACAGTTCCACCTGAAACAAACTAATTTCACTACACAGTAAGGAAGGATTTCTATTCCTCCAGTGATTTTTTTAAGATTAAGATTTGGCTTTGAAAGCAATGAATGTGTCTTTTTTAAAGTGAATTTTTAAAAAATGTTTTATTATTGTGTATGTGTTAGTGTTTCTGTTCACCCTGGGAATGTATTAATTGTTGCCTTACAGTTTGTAAATTTGAATTAAATAAATATAACTTTTTTTATAACCAATGTTGATAACCTAAAATGAACGTGCACTTTACAGAATGCACTTTTTGTTTGTATAAGAAGTTCGTAATTTTGCTCTTTTACTCAATAAAAACTAAAACCTACATAAAAATGTATCTTATGTCATGCTACCGCTTCCGTCTCCGACGTCGAGTTACGTAAAACGTCACTGTCATCTCGCTATGTGACCCGAGAGGTTGGTTTGTTGTATTGTGTTTGTCATCCCGACAGCAGACCATCGTCTTTGGGCTCGAACCCACTGGCATTAAAAGTAGCCATTCAAGCTGAAGCATTTTTTAAATAACACTTTACTGAATTGTCGTCACCAATGTCAAAAACAACATTTCTCGATGAGAACGCTTTTGCGGAGCTAATACAAAAAACAGCGAAACACCGCCCGGCTACAACAGTCGGTGTATCTTGAACAAAACAAACGAACGCTCCCAGGCTAACGCGGGAAACGCTGCTGTGTCGGTTCAGTGTTTTCCACAGAGGAGCAGGCGCCACGCTAATCCACAAATCAACGGATAGTATCAGTACCAAGGCTAACAAATGACCTGAGCCCAGAGGCGGTAGCTGTTTCGACCTGAGAAAGCTCATCCTCGGCAGGACCGCGGCCCTACGGCTGTGCCCGGACGGGTTGAACCAGCCCGGAGGAGCAGTTAATTATATGTCGGTGTGCACGCTGCTCGTCAACGTCTGTCTGCCACCGAACAGTCGTTAGCTCACACACAAAGAGCCGAGTCTTGCTAACTAGCTAAACAATCAGCAAACCTCCTGTTCCTACTTTCTCCAAATAACAATGGATACGTTTCAGAAGGTGGAAAAGATTGGCGAAGGGACGTATGGAGTGGTTTACAAAGCCAAGAACAAGGTCACCGGAGAAACTGTTGCTCTCAAGAAAATCAGGCTGGAGACGTAAGTTAACATATGATTGTTGTCGGGTAACATCTGGGCACAATGAGCAGCCAAGACGAAGATGCTGGAGCTAATTGTTGCTTCTGTGTAGCTTCTAAATGTCATTAAACAGTTCTGGCCTGCTTATGACTTCATCAGGGTGTGACAGCTAGACGATATGTCCAAGCATCTAGTTTGTAGCGTCTCCTCCCCTCACTCCTGTTGACCCACAAAAATCTGATTACACAGTAAGTTCAGTGTTTTTAAAAGTACCCAGAGCTCATACTTCTGAAAGTGCAGGCATCTTGCTGAATTATTACTTTAGTAAAATTGAAAGTCACCCTACTATCTATCTATCTATCTATCTATCTGACATTAAATGTTTATAAGTATTAGAAGTAACTGAATGGCAGTAACTGACCTCAAATATCAAGAGTACAAGAAAAAGTGTATCATATTAACATCTAAGTGTACGCTGTGTAGGCTATAGGGCTATCACAACACCAGGTTTACACAACACGAGTATTGTGGCCAGCCAAATCCTTAACAACGACATTATCCTGATATTTAAAGAGATCTGGGGGGAAATGCTAATAACCACATCTATCATTAATTTTGTTTACTGTGTAGTTTGTTTATTTTTTTGCAAATAAATTGCCTTAAAAAAATAGTGTAGGGAGGTGGAAAGTGTCTGTAACCATTACTGTTAAAAAAAGAAAAAAGAAATTGATAACTCTCAGTCTATTGTCCGATCACAGAAAGTAAAAACATTACTGTGCTGATCTTTTGTAAGCTGATATAATTGCTGGTGGATTTTTGTCATGTGTCTCTCACGCTATGTTTGTTGTGAATGCTTTCAGCTTTTGCCCTATGAAGATAAACAAAAGATACTTAAAATGAAATAAACACGCAGTGAAACCAGCAAATCATATGAAATCATTAACCAACCTCAAGGAAATAACACAAAGGCTGATACACACGGGATGATTATAAAATGGATCGGAGTTAATTACAGTGTGTTTCATACACAGGGAAACTGAGGGTGTACCAAGCACTGCCATCAGAGAGATTTCACTTCTCAAAGAACTCAGCCACCCAAACATTGTCAAGTAAGTGCCATGTTAAAACTCTGAGCTAAATTCTGCTTGCTGCTTTCTTGTGTTACTTGTTTCTGTCAGTTTTTGACATGCCCGTTGATATGTTTCAGATTGCGGGATGTCATCCACACAGAGAACAAGCTCTACCTTGTTTTTGAGTTCCTTCATCAGGATCTAAAAAAGTTCATGGACTCCTCCTCAGTCACTGGTATCCCACTGCCGCTGGTTAAGGTAAAACTCACATAAATTTGCAAAACATGGATGCCTTGATGTTTAAGAACTCAGAAATAAATCTGGATACATGTTTTTTGTTTTTGTAGAGTTATCTTTTCCAGCTGCTGCAGGGCCTGGCCTTCTGCCATTCTCACAGGGTTCTTCATCGAGACCTGAAGCCCCAAAACCTCCTCATCAATGCCCAGGGGGAGATCAAGCTCGCTGACTTTGGCCTGGCAAGAGCCTTTGGGGTGCCCGTTCGCACATACACGCATGAGGTAACGTGTACAGCCACCTTCTTCATCCCTGTCAACAAGCCTCTTAAAAAAAAATATGGAGTGATGTAATTTAATGTGGTGCGCAATAACAAAATACACTGCATCATGATTCCTCAAAGTGAATTAAATGCTGCAGTATTGTCAACACCAGCTACTGTTTGTATTTCTCACGCTATATGTCACCTAACAAAGCTCTTTCTGAAGGGTTTTGTAAAAACTTCTTTTGGTACATTTTTTACCTTCATATTTGTGTTTTCCCACTCACAATGTTGCCTCTGCAATGTTTCTTAGGTGGTAACACTTTGGTACAGAGCACCAGAAATTCTCCTGGGCTGTAAATACTACTCCACAGCTGTCGACATCTGGAGTCTGGGGTGCATCTTTGCTGAAATGGTAATGTACTCAGTTTAATCTTTAAGAGTAATCTTCAGTGTGATTGAACGAGGCCTGCTTGTGATGCACAGTGGATCAAACACAGCATCTAACCAGCAGACTTGCCTCACCATCCACTCATGCACAGATCACAAGGAGGGCCTTGTTCCCCGGCGACTCTGAAATCGATCAGTTGTTCCGAATCTTCCGCACCTTGGGCACACCTGATGAAACTGTCTGGCCAGGAGTCACATCAATGCCAGACTACAAACCATCCTTCCCCAAGTGGGCTCGGCAGGACTTATCCAAAGTGGTTCCGCTCCTGGATGAGGATGGAAGAGAACTGCTTGGGGTAAGAACATTTATCTGTCTTTTATTTATCATTTCATTTAGCATTCATTTAATGTCTCATAAGTTTAACTGTTTGTTTGTCAGTCTGCAAGATGAAATGGATTTCTCTATGTTTTCATGAAACACTTAATTTGAAATTAAATAAATCAGACACACACATCCCATGATTGTCTGCCTCTCTTCTGTTTTGAGGAGGTCCAGATTATAAATGTAAAAACTTTGCAGCCCAGACAGTAGTATGTAATAAAGGTGCTTTATTGGGATGTTCACTATTAGTCAATTAGATGATTAAATGTTGACTCTAAACTGTCAATGTACACGTAAACTAAATGTACACATTTAGATCATATATTGTCATAATTTGCACTGAAATGTCACATCTTAAGAGTCAAGGGTTGATGAATTGATGAATAAAACATCCATCATATTATGTTGAAATTGCAGTTTGCTTTAACATTGAAGATGTAATAAACAAATTATGTAATATCTCTTTAACCTTATAGATTAACATGTACACAATATTTTGTGTGTTTCCTTACTTTTACACTATTCGATGAGTCAAATTTTAAACTTCTGTTTTAAGAGTCAGGCATGTTAGTTATTAGGAATGACTAAAACTACTGTTTTACTTTAGCTTTTAATGTGGTACTTTTCCCACTGAGGCTATGAGGCAGAATTGCAGACAAATAACCTGCAAATAGAATTAGTTTCAAGCTAAAATGCTGCATGTTAAGTGTGGGGATTTTACGCTTTTTTCATTGTATATGATTTATTACCTGATTATATTTAAGTTTTGGACTTGTTCAATTAAAAAAGCAATCTTCAATATTTTTTTAGATTTTATAGACTAAATGATCATTTACATGAAAAACCAAAAGGCAGGTTAGTCATGAACAAAAAATAATCCTTGGTTTTAGACCTACTCAAAATAAATTGTTTGACTGTATCTCTGCGTTTCTTTTGTTGTCCTCGCAGGAAATGCTGAATTATGACCCAAACAAAAGGTTATCTGCCAAAAACGCCCTTGTGCATCGATTCTTTCGCGATGTCACCATGCCTATACCTCATCTGAGACTGTGAGTGGAGAAAAATATCAGGCTTTTTTTAATGTCAGCATTGTCAAAGCAATAAGGACCTCCTTGCCTCGCTCCATGTCCACCATCGGAATGGACAGAAAAAGTGGACCCTACAGGATATGTTGGATCTTTTAGGGGATATTTGTTAATACCTAAAACCAGCTTTCTAGACAATAGATGTCCCGAGATACTTGCTGTTATTTCAGCCATGGTGTTATAATAGTTATGAATGTTTAACTGTAATTTTCCACAACATTATTTTGCATATTTATGTACAGCTGCCAATTTTGATGTAAATGTTATTTGTGATTGGGATGGTCGTCTGACTCATTGCAGGTCAGATAGACACGTTGAAGTTATCTGCCCTTGAATTTCCCAATTTAAATATGATTGCAGCTTTAGGATGTCCAAATTCAGATAGTATAGTAGTTGGAATTAAATATAATTGAAGAAGTTTTTGGGATAGTGCAAATAACAAGATAAAAGAAGGAGTGGTGGCTCTCAGCACAAGTTGTCACACAACAAGCATCATCTGCTGATGTAAAACAGGGCATACTGAAAGAACAGGAAATTGCAATTGTGTTCTTTTAGGTTAATTTTCTTACAGTGAAATTCAAAATTTGGGTCTAGTTTATCTTGAAGTGATTTTAAAGCGGCACTTTTTGGTTGTTGAACAAGCAGAACTGTTAGTTTGTCATTTAGGTTTGCTGGCAGGATTACTCACCAAACTGAGTCTCTCAGCTTTGTACATATACTTCTACAAATGGTCCCTGTTGTAATTCAATTTTACAGAATGTGCTGTTTCATCTTTCTTACTCTTGATTTTATTCAAAGTTATTGAACCGTTTTTATGGATATTGTTTATTTAGAGTTTGAAAAAATAAACTTGTTTAAATAATTGTTACTGTTTGTTCATGTGAATATTATTGTGGTCTTAAGTTTGGCTTAGTTTTTAAATGAGTTCTTGAACATTTGCAATTGTTGTTATATTTTTTGTCCATGTCGCTGTCACTTTTGTGACTTTGGAACAAAAAAACATGGCAGCTAAGGCATAATTGACTGTTTTGTTTATAGCCAGCCTCAGCAATCAGCACATTGCTGGTTACTACTACTGCTTTGATAAACATGGAATAAAAGTAAATAAGATCCACAACTTAAGACATTTAAAGTATTAATTTTAAAAAAGCATATTGTGCGGATATGTCTTGAAGTCTTTCCAGGCAACATCCATTTCTCACAGAACTTGAGTCACTGTGAGAGTGCATACACTCAAACAAAAGCATTCATTTTAACATGTGAAAATGTTGCAGCAGCCATCAGTTAACAGTATTTAATCAATTATAATTCATTTATTTTTTGCCCATGCTGAAATTATAGAAATACCCGTGATTGTTGGTTGTAACAACAGTTCTGTTTTGAACAGTGTTGTATAAAGTACCCCAAACTCCTGCCTGGGTAAAAGTAAAGATATCAAGTTAAACTATAACTTTGGTGAAAAAAAATGAAAATCGTCCATGATGTGAATAGTACTTGAGGAAATGGATGGATAAACAGAGACCAACAGCACACCACATACCCACACATCCATAAATAAAGAAAATAAGACTCGGAGCTAACGACTAAACGAGATATAGGTTGGAATTTTAATTTACATTCAGGAGTCACGAGGGCACGGTGACTGCTCCCCTGCCACGAGACCGACACATCGAACCCGAGTCAGTGTGGGCGCGAACACACTGAACCGGAGGCTCCGTTCGGCTCGACTCGGCCCTGCTCGGGTATGGCAAGCTACAATTAGGAAGCTGAAAAGTGAGGTGGCGCTGTGATGGCTTACAAAGTGAGATTCCCAGTACAAAGATCAATACACAGATGTTAACTAAGAGAGAGACAGTGATGTTGATCATCAGACATGAATACACTGAATGAGATTAAGACAGTTAAGTCGACCAATAGAAATTAACACACTGAAGGCACTTAGAGGAACGAATACAGTGACGTAGGAGGAATGAATATAGTGACGTCAAGTGAAATGAATATTGTGTAGTCGACTAAAAGGGATAACTACAGTGACGTCAACTCAGAGGAAAGCACTGAAGGTGAAGCAGTGTGAGAGCACGCACCAACAAACATTTGGTTTTGTTTAGGACATATTGGTTACATGTAGGACAGACAGGGTGACGGCAACTTCTCCACGTACTCGTTCAGCATTATTTCCCCATATAAGATGCTAAAAACACAAGCTGCTACCACACTGCTGTAGTTTGTTGCTGTAAGGGTGCTTCAGTGGGTTGAAGTGTGGGACATTTCTCTTTTCCTTTGAGAAGTAAAAGATGTGTTCAGTTGTCAGACTGGTTACACTTTCACACAGAGGTCGACTTGGCTTCTGTTTCCTCGTAGTGATCCAGTGTTTTGTTAACTGCTAATTGATATTTTACGCGACTAAACTTGATCAGGAAATCAGTGTAGCCGTTTGACAGATACACAAAGACCAGCACTGTAACATATAAAACTCGTATACACGACGTATTGTCTTCGGAGGGTGGCAATGGCTGAGTGGATAATTCAAGTGCAAATCGAAACGAACTATATGCGCTTGCGCATTGGTCTCGACCTTCGGAGGTTTGTGGTTCGATTCCAGCTGGAGACAGCTTGGTTTCGGACTAGGGCTTACCTCGGCTGGCGTTGAGTACACACTCAGCCATGGCTTGATTGATCGAAAGATGGCTCAAATCATGGCCCGATGGGTTATATCATCTTGCCAATTGGCACCATAGCTTTCTTCTTGATTGGACAAAAAGAGTTTTCCAGTCTTTTATTTGTGTCAATGCAGATGCTTTAAGTGACTTAAACGTAAGCCTACTGTCACTGGACACTCGTCAGAAGAAGGTACCAATGACAGATGATATTGCAAGTGGCATCATAACAAGATAACAACAGGAAGTCAATTCAGTGGATCAGTGATAGCACCTTAAGAGCCTGACACTTATCTCACGTTCAGCACTCACTGTCTGTAGGTCAGGCTCAAAGTTTTCCCTGTGCTCAAATACCTCAGCGTGTTTCACATTAAACACAACACTAATAACATGTACAGAGTGATATGAGGAATGTGTGAACTTTTTTTTCTCACCTCATCTTGAATACCATCATCTATGACACCTGTAAACATGTTGCGCTGACTACAGCTCTTTAGATCATACTGCATATTACATTCAATAATAATGAACAGAGACAGAAAATGGCATACACTGCTGTCTGCCACAGTGTTTCCTTGATGCAACCACTGGGGGGCACCAGATGTGTAAATCCAAAGGCCTTCACTCAGTGACATTCATATGTTAGGAACTGTGCACAGAAAACTGCCAGACTCCTTGTGTTAACATGTGTAGTTTATTTTCATACTGAACAATAATTAGAGGCACAAATAGGAAAAAAATGTCTGTGGGAAAATGAGCGTATGATAAGCAAAGTGTAAGAATCAGACATGTTATATTCAGATATAAATTAATAGAAAATAGTGTTACGTGAGAGGCATAAATCAAATAGTGGTGTTCATTTGGGTGATTTCATTGAATCCACAAGATATGTATGTGCTCAACCTGAAAAAGTACACATACTGGATAAAAAGAGGAATATAACAGTGCTAGCCGGCTAGCAGATCATGACACGTTTCCTGATATCCCAGTTATTTTTCTTGCTGCTTTGAGGTCGGCTGCCACTGTGACAACATTGTTGTGATGGCATTTTTAGTGACAACATCATGTATATTTGATCATGACATTTGTTTTGTTAATCAATGTGTCCACTAGACATTTTAAAGATAATTCGCTCAAACAGCAAACTTAATTTTTAATACTATCCTCATAATCCTCAATTGCCTTTGTACTCTAATTTAAAAGTATGGTGTTCCTGTATGTGTAGCACGAAAAAAAGAAACAAATGCTAAAGGGGAAACAATGTTTCTTGTTTGTTAGTTAAAAATAAAGTGAACATTGTCTCTAAACAAGTCACTATATCTCACTGAAATGTTGCCTTCCAGGTGATCGTGTCTCCTACTGGCTGTAATAAGATATTTAGACCAGAAATTAGACAAATATACTTGTAAGACAGCTTAAGAAACCTAAACAGACAGTAGCACAGAAGATCACAGGTAAGTACAGTAAGCTGACATACAAGTGGACACAAACATTATTGTTAAAACAGAAGTACAGTGTAGTCTGATTAGACATAGAAATAAATGTTTGGGGGCGATGAGAAATCACTCAAAACCTCTCACAATTTGGAATTATGTCTAGTGTGTGAGGTATAGTTCTACAATCCAGAACGTTTGCATCTTTATTAGGTTTTTTAAAGATTCAGACTTGAAGATCATTATACCAGGATTATCACACGTCACAAATAATTAATACTGCTGTCTATTTTGAATAGCGATGTCGGAGTGTCAGCGATCTTTGAATGTAGTTTTCCTACCCTCTGTTGTTGTCCACTCATTTCCATATGATATGAAAATTATGTGGTAAACTATAGCGCAAGTTGTTTAATGTGTCAAACTCAACACCAGGACTGCTCAATTTTTTTTCTAGAATATTGTGTAAAATCAGGCTTAAATTTGAAAAATGGAATCGATGGTCACTGTTATGGACGGTTCACCTCGTTATTTATTGTACCTTACAGAATCCCAGCAGAATCATTAGCAGAAGAAACTTTTGGCACTGCACGTGTCTGTACCCACGTGGTACATTAAATCTTTACATTTCAGACGTGTCATTACATTATTTCTTCAATAGCTGTTGTATCCCATTCAGACCACCTGCATACGTGTTTCATGTCAGGAGGATGAGGGTATGGCGGTGTGACAGGCAACATGGCTGGCATGCTGGAGACCACTGTTGAAGACAGTGTTTTAACATTTGTGAGCATGAAACAGCTGGATATTTCTGATGAGACATCCAGCTATGTTTGTGGCAGATAGAGAACAGGTATTTTAACCCAAAATATGATCTTTTCTGTACTATATATTTTCTTTTTTGGCTTTATTACACAGGACAGCTTAGAGAGAAGAGGAGACATGCTGCAAGTGTTTTTTGGTGGCGATATTTATAGACCATAAGCATTGTCAAGAGACCAAAGAAACCCAAAGAAACGTAAAGTTTCAACATATCTGTGGTTTGCAGAAATATACATTGCCAACATTTATTCCATCTATTGGGTTGGGAGACGAGCCTGATCGGTTAACACACATTCAAATCTGAAATTCTACAGCATTTAAAAATGGTCAGCAGTGACATCAAGTACTCAGACTTCTTCTATTAGGTGGTTTGGGTTTGTTTGTGGGAGATTTGGGAGGAAAGTGCGGTGTATTTAACTTAAATTTCAAGTTTCTTTTTCATGATCAGCTTGTACAGGATCTGGTAGCCATCATCCCAGGCGTACAGCAGCTGCTCCTGCGGGTTGTACTTCAGACTGGAGTGGGCTCCGTAACGCTTTGGAAAGTAAATCAGTGGTGCGTCTTCGTTGGTCACCATACCGTTGACGTCAAACACACACTGGATGCGAGAGCGACCGGGCTGCTTGGTGTTGTACACCACATACAAAGTGCCACAGATGATAAAAGCCGCCTCTGCATTCTCTCTCGGACAGTTTGTGTCCCACATCTGCTCGATGTCCAGCGAGTTGGCGTCCATCTTAGCCACAGAGATGTGCCTCTCGTTCTGCCGTGTAGCGTAAATGGCCCACAGGCCTTCCTCATCCACTGCCAGGTCCATCAGTGTTTCTGGGGTCAGGCCGAACACTGGGACGTGGTCCTGCAATGGAAACACTGTGCTGTCTGTCTCAGAGTTGTTCCTCATATCATATTTAACCACCTTTATCTCCTCAGCCTGGTTTATATAATATGCGTGATTTCTGTAGACCACATGTCCTGTTCCCCTCCAGGCAGACGGCAGCTTCAGATCCTTGGACAGAGACATTCCCACCGAGCGGGTGAAGTCCTGCACAGAGGCAAACTCATGGATGGTGTCGTCATCCGTCCCATTAAAGATGTAGACCTTCCCAGAGCCTCTGCTGGTGTCTTTGGTCCACATGCCCTTTGGCCCTCCAACTCGCTTCAAGATCTTCATGGCTTTTATGCTGGAGATCATATCACTGCAGTCTGAAATCGAAAGAGAGACATGGGATTCACATGGTGGCTGACACTTCTCCTACATGTTATCAATCATTTAAATATGTCAGAACAGTTTTTAAAGGAATAGCTCCACATCTTAGGAAATATGTCTTGCCCTGAGTTCACTGCCTCCAGCCAACAATTAGTGTGGCACATAAAACTTAGTGAGATTTAGGTGGCGGCAGGCAGATCTTATTACCTTTGCACAGATGTTAGCTAGCTGTTTACCCCTGTGTCCAGTCTATACGGTACCTAATCTAAGATAACGGGCTGCTGGTTCCAGCTTCATATTTTCCAGACAGGTAGAGTGCAAGCAAAAACTCAAATTGGTTTATAAGTTTCCATCAGGTCCTTGAGGTCAAATCCAAGTCTCATGTCTGATGGAGAATAGTTTGTTCATGTTTTTCTAAGTAAAAGAAAAGGCCAGCCTCAGGTGTCTTAGTCTGGCCTTGAACCACAATGAACAGCTCCAATGATCGTTGTCAAAGATTCTCAAAAAGTCTCTGATCTCTTAGAGAACACTATGTACTGCATGTGTCGTACAATTGTTGTTTAAAGAATGAGGCTGGCTGTATTTTCTTTTTGTCAATAAATCACAAACAGCCAAACCAACAACGAATTGATCCTTCTGCCAAGTATAACTGGCTGTGAAGCCAAAAGCTGATAAGGCTCAAAAGCTAGCTGTTCTATTATGGTGATGAACATGTGGTTGCTCTGTAGTCACCACATGTTACACATGGATTAGCTTCCTGTGGCAAATTAATCCCACATACATGGACATAAACTGCTCAAAATGCCCACTAGCCAGACATGTGGCTCAAGTTATTTGGTTCAAGTCTCAAGTCAGTTTTTCTTGGGTGAGTCAAGTCACAGGTTGTGTCAGGTCAAGTCGAGTCCTTAGTTATTGTCAAGTCCAGAGTCAAGTCAGCCAATGACAGCCAGACAACACCATCAAACCTGTTGTTACATTTTGTCCGTCCGTCTGCCTGTTTGCAGAATATCTGTTGATTTCTTGTTCCCCCTCATCATTTTGTATAACTATCCGTGGAAATGAATAAAATCCCCAAACACAGAATGAACATGGATAAGTCACTGGAGTCATTATAGCTCAAATCACATCACAAGTCTTTAACTTCCAAGAGCAAGTCGAGTATAAGGTGCAATTCATCAAAAGAGTGACATAAGTCCAAGTACCAATGACTCAAGTCATCAACTCTGCCCATAAAATGTGTATCAATCCACCATTGAAAAATAGTCAACAAATGCACTGTCTACTCCTGTTTGAGATAAAACTGTTTAAAGCAACAGTATCATGCTGTTTGGGGACAATACTTTGAACCGAGTGGTTTTTCAATATTTTTGTCTTTTGTGGGAAACAACAGGCTTGGAGTGAATTGTCACAGGGTGGGAAGTTGACAAGAATTCAATAGGAAGGACTAAGGTGTTGTTTGTTTTATTTCTTTTCATGGGATTTGGTGCCAATTAAAAATATTTTTATATAAACACCCCTTTGTGTGAACAAATCTCGCCAAATTTCTAAGTGGATTACTTTGTGTTTTAGTTTTTGATCAGTGTAAGTAAGCATTCATTAAGTACGTTCATGTTCATCCTCAATAAAGTATAGTACTTATTCTGATAAACAGCTCATCTAACTGTCCACATGCAGCACATCTTTATCTCACCTGATAGTTTTAAATACTTTTCCTTCTGCTTCTCCTGCACCAGCGTCACCTGCTGCTCAATCAGCTTGTCGTCCACATCCACACATGGCTGAGCTCCGTTCTGAGTTTCCAGGTAGTCCAGCTCACGCTCGACCCGGTCCACCCGTGTCCCCACGCCATCCAGATTCGTCCTCAGTGCCTCTTTCTCTTTATCCAGGTTCTCCAGCTGGGAAACCATCTGTTGCTTCAGCTCCCGCAGCTCTGAGGCGTAACGGGTGGTCTGTTCATGCCACAAAGAGATCCGGTCCTGTTTTCAGAGAAGGTGACAAAGGGGTTAGTGCTGTGTAAATCTTTATACAAGGTTCACACTCAATCTTACCTGTTTGTACTTTAGTAATATGAGCAACACATATTTGTTTTACAGGAACCTTAAATGCAGTTCTCGAAATCCCTAAAAAAGCCATAATTGCATGTTCTTTTCAGGCTCAGTAAATAGATGGGGACGGAAGGACGTAATAAGTAGGAAACTCATCCTGAAAACAACCAGGTTCAGCCCACACGTGGCAAGTATACACCCTGCTCAAATGTCCTTTAGCAAAACACTTAATCCTGCCAGCTCGCTCTGTGGCAGCTGACCTTTGACCCCGCCGTCGAGGAGAGAAATGAAAAGAGATTTTCTCCACAGGTGATGGAGAAAAAAGTGGAGTAAAAGTCTGAGAATACATTCATTACAAAGCAACCCAGAAACTGAGGTCTGTTTATTAAGCTCTCTAAAAGCAAACATGTTTTATATTTTTATCTTTGTACAAAAAATACAATAAGATACAATGTCTGAGTGGAAGAAAGGGAACTACCAGTCTCAGCAGACCTGTGCTTGAAATACGTTTGAGGTACTCAAGTCAAATACATTTTTATCCACCACAAAAAATAAGTTTGTTTAATAAGACTATGATCTGAATTGGGTTTAATCTTGATTATAGTGATAAACCCAATTTTTGGATGCTAATATTGCACAAATCCTTTCAAACAAACCAGATTTCCTGTCATTTAAGAATTTTCCTCAGTCTAACTTGTATAAACTGCAGTTTTTGAATGAATCATGTCATTTCTGACATCATAATTTTATATCTCATCTAGTCACTCTTTTAAACTACATTTTTTTCCCAGTCTCCTTACCCAGACAAGAAGCCCATAATCCCTATACATTTCAGAGAGCTGCATTTTTCAGCATTTTCCTCAGGATTTGCCCACATCTGCATTCCATTGCCTTTGCCCTCTTCCCTGGAAGTTTCCTCTCAGAGGGACTCTGCTGGAGCGCAGGGCTCGGCAGGAAGGTAAAGTGAGTCTTACCTCAATAGCGAGCAACCTCCTCTCCAAGTAGTCAATCAGTGCTTGGTGCTGAGCGCTGGCAAAGCAGGCCAAAGTAACCAAGACAACAAGTCCTCTCATTTTGTGTCGGCTCAGTCTTTTTCAGCTCCTGTTAAACTTTGACTGGAGCTCGGTGAGAGAGTGTGGACGAGCCAGCAGATTCCCAGAGGTGGGCTGGAATGTTTTACTGAGCTGTCTGGGAGGAGCCAACAACATCTGGTGCAGATGGAAGGATATCGTCTGTAAGACAGACAGTGGTTTTTATCTTTACTTTAGCGTTTTACCTGCTGACAAACTGAAAGAACCCAAAAATATATGGCCTGATGGTTAAATGTATGTATGGCTTTGATGTGGTAGGTGGTGTTATATAATGTGGTCCTGCGGCACATTAACGTTAATGTGGCGCAGGACCACAAGTTACGTAGGAGGAAGGATAATGCCAGTGGGAGTCAGGAGCCAGTGAGGCACTGTACTCCTGCACTACGGAGAAGACCGTAGACTGTGGATTTGAACCAATTTCAAAAAATAAGATATGTTTGATATTCTGTAACCAACTTCTGAGGAACACATTATGAGCTATACTTACAGATGAAGTTCTTAGGTGTCTTTCTCCGCTCTGATCCAAACCGGTATCTTAGTTTTAATAGGTAAAAGATGACATCTGATGTGTCTAATTAGACAGGACATGGACATTTTGACACCTCTAGAAGTTCAGCGTCTTATTGTTTTGCTGGATTACATTAGATTAAATAAATGTTACATACAATTGCCACGAGTCAGACAAGAGTCACAACAGAAACAAAATGTCTCAAAATGACAAAATATTAAAGACAGTGCTTGGATAGCGTTGTTGACTTGGAATAAACTATTAATAATCATAATATGTGAAGCACATGTAAGAAGTTTATTTTTGAACTTCATTCATTAGTTTTGTAACATGCATTAGCTTAATGTTTTTGGGTGAGGTCAGGGCAGTGTCTGTCTGCAGTGTTTCCCAGCTGCCTCTGTGCACAGGAACACTTGTAATAATGGGCTTACACCTATAGCAAAGCAAAAACAGTAGTTAGTTTGGCTAGTGGTGAATTACTATTATAAAATGTTGTATTATTAAAGGAGCACCTCGGTATACAAAAGTCAGGAATGACATCCCTGCACACCTCTCGTTCAATTTATTTTTACAGCGTTTATTTAAATAGTTACAGAATTCACTCTGAGCCAAGCAGCTATAATTAATAGCAAACTAACCTTGAGTTTGACAGGTTAATGAGTCATTTAATTTTGGCTGTTTTGAACAATGTGACATCATTTCCAGTAGCGACACGTTTGTGGATAACACATATGAAGTATTAAGCCTGTTTGCTTTAAATACTGCAGTCTATCTGTCATTTGTGCTCTCTCTTGGATGATTTTAGGTAAATTACACCCGGTGCATCTGATGTATATAGTATATATGTCTGCTTATGCAGTCCATTGGTACATTCACCACAGACAGCATGGGGGCTTTTGTCCTTGTAATAAACACTAACTGATGCAATCAAACCAGGAACTGTGAAAGATGACATATACTCTGCACCACTCAGTCCTATCCTGAACTCTCTTTGTGCCAAGAAACACATTCCTAAAAGAATATAAAAGTCTAGCTAGTTGTGTAATGCAGAAAATTTGGCGTAAAGTTGAGATGCATTAATTGAGAAACCCTTTTCAAGCATTGAGGGCAGCCTATGTGGCGCTGCATCATTTTCTCCACTGGAACAGCACCCTAGAGGGCACTTCTGCTCATTATTTATGAGCAGTATATTTATTTATCATATATTTCTGCACTTAAAAAGTTATTGTTTTAACTGAGTGATCACTAAGCCCAGGAAGTAACAACAGTTCTCTGTTCTACTGCAATGTAACTGATTTGTAAATGTCATCATAACACACATGAAATACACTGATGCTGTTTCTGTGTATCACCGCTCCAACTGAAGGTCCTCTGTTTATTTTTTACAATATGGTCACTGTAATTCATGTTAGTGCGAGGCAAGTTTATGACTGTTCTTTATCTCACTATGAACCATCACTGGTTCAGTTTTGTTTGTGTAAGGATGTGTTTAAAAAAAAAGGCGAGCTTACAAATAATAAAAACTGAAACTGAATCAAACAGGGCATACAAGTCGCCATAACAACCAGGATATTTATAGGTAAAAACAGGATGAGCTGATTATTAAATGACGTGTTTAGCAAGGTAGACATGTTAATATGTTAACAAATCAGTAAATGGGGAGGGGAGGGAGGCTGAACTTGCAAAGGGCTCATTTGTTAGTTCACAGTATTCACACGACAGACATTTGTTATTTACCATGAAACATGATCTTGTGTTTTCACTTGCATGTGGCTAACATAACTGACAAAGAAAGTCCCAAATAACTCAACTCAAAGAGATTATGTAGATGTGTTTGGTAGTGTCTGCATTCACCTCTCCATACATGATTACATGGCGGCACATCAGCCAAATTTCGTGGTATCATCCAAATGTTGTGGTATGTGACATAAGAGTACTCTGCTGATTTCTCAGTGCACCTCTGTATAAAGTGCGGATTCACGATGAACATTTCTTTTAAGAAAAGGATAAAAAATTGTGCAGCAACATCGATGAGATTGTCTTTTTTCACCCCTGTTCCACTTCTTTGTCACAACCATGTGCCTTCATGACTCACAATACATCGGATCAAAAACATTTTAGTTGGAGATTTGGATGTGTGATGGTAGTGGCAGCTCCCCTCGAGCTGCTAGCCTGAGGAGAGGATTACAGAAGGGTGGTCGGCTCAACTCCCCCAAATATTATTTTCAGTTTCAAACTTCAGTCTTCAGACTCAGATGACATCATTTGAGGCTATTTATCAGTACTCCCCAAGACCTGGCGACAAGCTTTAATGTGTAATGAGTTTAAAAGAAATGCATGTCGTTTTGTATTCATTCTTAATTATTGTTATTTTTATTTGAGCATGGTGCAGACATTTTGGAGCAGTGTCCAGACACTCAAGCAGAAGCACAGCCAGGATGGATCCACACTTTGTTTTCGCTCGTTGTTGTTTTGTCTCCTACATGTCCTCAAACAAACTCATCGGTGTTCATTTTTATACTCATAGCATGCCCAGTGGACATGTAAGGTGTCTGATAACACTGAAAACAATGCTTGATTACTATTGCTACCGCTACTGGTAAGACTTCAACTGATGATAATCATAATAATAATAAAGATTAAACAAAAATCATTGTCTCTATGGTTATCAGTGACTATAATGATTAATGTGTCATGTGAAACCTCATAGATAGCGTTATCACTGTGTAATTAGTCATCAAGTCTACCCAAGCTGTCCATATATGGTGCGGTGTGGTGGTACAGGGCCAGGCGGGGTGGAAAATGAATGTGCATGTGCGTACACAATGTATGTGTACATGTGTGCGTGTGTGCATTTGAATATGAGTCAATCCTTTTTTTCAGCACATTTGCCTACAGGTGTTTGTGTCTTCCTCAGTGATTGGGCAGAACTCTGTGACAGGTCCTGAAACATGCAAACACAGGCAAATCTTTTAGGGGCTCTGAGGGGAAGAGGAGTCAGGGCTTCTTGTTATCAGAGAGAAAAATCAGCTGTTGGATGATCATAGAGGCTCACAGGAAAGTCTTCAAACAAGAATATCAGGTATGCTCTGTCTGTATGTTCTGTCTGATGAGATTTGATCATGTTGGATTTCTTTTTACCTTCTTTCTGTTAATCTTATTTTGTGCAATTCATCAAGAGAAAAGAGACTAAAGATGAAGCGTTTTTAAAACAAATCTCAACGTTTGTGTGTCAATCTGAACAGAAGGAAAATGTAGCTAATGCTCATAAAAAATTGATGATGGAGTTTTGCCTCAGAGATAATTAAGAATGATTTCCTCATCCAGAAAAAGAAACCAAGGCAACAAGGGTGTCACCGAATCATCCAAGCAACATGGAGTACACCTTCAAAGCAGTAACGCACAGCCCTGGGATTATAATCTGGAGAATCGAGGTACTTTGATTTCACGGTTGTTGCTGCAATAGTGCCTGTGGACTGAAGTTTCCACATATCAGCTCTTTCGGATTCATGGTTAAAAGAGAAAAAAGTCTGTTCCTCAAGGAAATGACTTAAACAGCTGCGATGATGTTAAAAAAAAGAAATGAAAAGCGCTCTGGGTATCAGACCTGAGCTGCAGATTTATTTGGTGGACTTAAAGTAAAATGACCACCTTGTTCTCTCTGTGCACAGAAAATGGAGCTGGTACAAGTCCCAGAGAAGTCTTATGGAAACTTTTATGAGGGTGACTGCTACGTACTTCTGTCTGTAAGTCTGAGAAGGTGGCTCATGAATCATTGTGGTTTTGGACGCCACAGCTGCTTGTTTGTTCGTTAAAACACACAGTTGCATTTATAGACTTTGCTCTTTGGATATGTGCTAATGAAGCAGGAACAAAATGTGTTCTCTGTGACTCCAGACTCAGAAGGCGGGCAGCGCTGTGAGCTATGATATCCACTACTGGATCGGCTCAGAGTCCACTCAGGATGAACAGGGTGCAGCTGCCGTTTACACCATCCAGCTCGATGAGTTCTTGGGCTCCACTCCGGTCCAGCACCGTGAGGTTCAGAACCACGAGTCTGACACCTTTAGAGGATACTTCAAACAGGGAATAATGTGAGTGAAAATGTTGTCACAGCTGGCCATCATTTATGGACATTTAAAAGAAATAATAAAAATCATCACCCTCTCTTGCTTAGCTATAAAAAAGGTGGAGTGGCATCAGGCATGAGGCACACTGAAACCAACACCTATGATGTGAAGAGACTGCTTCATGTCAAAGGGAGGAAAAGAGTGATTGCAAAGGAGGTGAGCCACACTTCCCCGTGGTTATGTAACATTCTGGAGGAGAGGAAGTCGTGCAGAAAGAGTGCTTTATGTTTGAATTTGTTTCAGGTGGAGATGAGCTGGAAGAGCTTCAACCTCGGCGATGTGTTTTTGTTGGACATGGGCAAGACCATCGTTCAGTGGAATGGACCCAAGTGTAACAGACAGGAAAAGCTTAAAGTAAGACTGATGTGGTGCTTGTATTTATTGTAGGATTTATGTGGAAACATATAAACATAAATGAGCAGAAAACTAGAAAACAATGAGTACTATTTATTTCTTAGTAAGTCATTGTGTGTTCATCTTAATCACTCCACATTTTGTTCAATCTTATCAACAGGATGTGCAGTAGGATGATAGATAATCATCTTATCAGTGAATGTATTTGCAACAAAAGACCCTGATATCTTGTCACATCTAGTCTTCCTCCCCCAATGTACATGATATACGTTTGAACTGCAGACTCTAAAAAAAAAGTCTGACACTAAGTTTGGCCCCTTCTCTTCCTGCCCTCACGGGATCTAAATATCATCATTAAACCTTGATGGAAAGTTGTGGGCGTACAGTCGAAGCTCATTTCCTTCTTCCTGCAAAAAGGCTGGAGGCTCTGAATGATTCATTATCCCGTCACGCACAGTCCAAAACTAAATAACAGCAATAAAGTGAGGACTGAACAACATTAGCCACCATTTAGTGTTAAACTATGCAATGTTTTCCTATAACAGCACAAATTTAGCAACCATTGCTGTGTGTGTGTGTGTGTGTGTGTGTGTGTGTGTGTGTGTGTGTGTGTGTGTGTGTGTGTGTTTGACTGAAGGTGGGGCTGAGATGAAATGATCCTAAAATGTAATTTTACGTCTCTGATTCACTGCTTATGTATTTATACATGTATTCAAATGTATTGGATATTAAAAACTGCACATATATCTTTATAAAAATGTGCTTGTGACAAGTTTACAAGTAATATTCATAACATATTAGTAATTTATATTTTGGAGTCTGAGATTTTTTGTGTGCCTCTGATCTCAGGGCATGTTGTTGGCCAAAGACATCCGAGACAGAGAGAGAGGAGGTCGGGCAGAGATCAGAGTGGTCGAGGGCGAAGCAGAGAGCAACTCTCCCCACAACATGGAGATCCTGAACGGGGTCCTCGGTGAAAGGACCTCCAGGCTGACCGATGGACCTCCAGATGCAACTGTTGACCAGCAACAGAAGTCAAATCTCACACTTTACCAGTGAGCCACTGCCGTGATGAGGATTCATTCATGTCCAGTTTGAGTGTTGCATGTTTCTTCTTACTTGTTGGTGCCTTATTTTCCCAGTGTGTCAGATAATGATGGTCAGATGAAGGTCACAGAAGTTGCCACCAGACCACTGATTCAGGATCTTCTCAACCATGATGTGAGTGTTTGATACAATTTTTATCGTGGCCGCTTCAATGACGGATGCCAATGTCACCATAAAACTTGAATGAGTTTGTACTGCTTAAAGTCTCAAACTCTTGTCACGGCTGTTTGGACTCAATAAAACAGTTTATTTACTGATGATAGGAAATGATATAGTCATGTATTTTAATGTGAACATCTATTTAGGACTGCTACTTCCTGGATCAGGGAGGGACTAAAATCTTTGTGTGGAAGGGAAAGAAGGCAAACAAAGCTGAAAGACAAGCTGCTATGACCAGAGCTTTGGTGAGTGACTCTACATCAGACCTCCACATGTAACCTTAGCTTGTGTTCGATCGCTCTTGCGTGCTGCTATTAACACTCCGTATTTTCTCCGTACAGAAAGGTAATATTGCAGGATTGTTGTTTTGAAATGGCAACTTGGTGTATTTCCTGTTTTTTCTGACTGGCTGTCATAGGAGTTTATCAAAGCGAAAAAGTACCCAATTACTACAAATGTGGAGACGGTGAATGACGGGGCAGAGTCAGCTCTCTTCAAGCAGCTGTTCCAGAGGTGGACGGTTAAGGATCAGACTCAAGGTCTGGGCAAAGTGCACACAAGAGGGAAAGTAGGTAGGTATGCTCACAACAAACACAGGCCAGAAGTACGTATTTCTTCTGATTTAAAAAATAAAAAGGACATATTTTCTCAATTTAAAAAAAACCCTCACTTTGTTATTTTGGTTGTTTTGTGACTATATTCTGCTTCAGCTCACATCACTCAGGAAAAGTTTGATGCCTCTCTGATGCACATGATGCCAGAGGTCGCTGCACAGGAGCGAATGGTGGACGATGGCACAGGTCAAGTGGAGGTAACCGTGAACAGCAATTTGAATTTACTTTAAAAGCTAATGACTCAATACTTGACTACAATATCTTGCTAACTCAGTGTGCTGATATGTCAGCATGCTAACATGTTAAATTTAAGAATGTGACACTAAAGTGTAAAATGTGATTACGATAACAAGTTAACGGGGACATGTCAAACATCCCAAATAACTTTCAACATGCTAACTGTGTTTATGTTAACATGCTAACGCTAGCGAGGCCACATTCTGACATCACTGGCCTGCATCCAAACGTCCAACTGCACTACAGCAGCCACTGTGGTTCAGTCTTAAAGATATGTAAACACCCAAAAGTAGCTCGGTAGTTCTTCCTTGCTCGTCACTGTTGTTCACCGCTGTTTATATTGCCCACTAGAACACAGATTTTCACACAGAATACACCCCTTGCAGCAGAAATTACATGCCATGTATTTAATTTACGTTTTAAAAATATCCAGGTGTGGAGAATTGAGAATCTGGAGCTTGTCCCTGTGGACCCTGGGTGTTATGGATACTTCTACGGGGGAGACTGCTACCTGATCCTCTACACTTACTTTGTTAACAGCAAGAAGTGTTACCTGCTCTACATGTGGCAGGTGAGTAGTACATTGTTTAGACAAACATGTATACTTAACTGTTTTGACTTTAAATGTATTATCGGATTAAATTAAACTACTTCATCACTTATTATTCCAGGGGCGTCATGCCACACAGGACGAACTGGCAGCCTCAGCGTTTCAGGCTGTGGACTTGGATCAGAGGTACGGTGGTGAGCCGGTTCAAGTGAGAGTAACAATGGGCAAAGAACCGAGACACTTTATGGCAATGTTCAAGGGTAAAATGGTCATCTATGAGGTACGACTGTTGACTGGATTTATAATCTTTTTTGGAAACATTCTGCTCATTATATTTTTTTCAAGGTCATCATCAAGTGGATGTTTCATCTCTGCTTATTTTATTTCTGGCAGTTGTGCTTTTGTTTTTATTGCAATACAGAATATGTCTCTTCCTTCTGTCAGGGAGGCACGTCTAGAAAAGGATCCTCTGACCCAGAACCACCGATAAGGTTGTTCCAGGTCCGTGGTTCTGACCCATTCAACACTAAAGCCGTTGAGGTTACAGCCCTGGCCTCCTCTCTCAACTCAAATGATGTGTTTTTACTAAAGAGCCAAGCAGGAATTTACCTGTGGTGTGGAAAGGTAAATACGATGGTGGTCAAATCAGATACTGATAATCCGCAGAACTGCAGCACCAGTCAAGATACAATGTGATACTTTTTTAACGCATTACTTATCATACTTGCTCTTGTAATACTTGTATGTATTTTGTATATATGTTCACATTAGAGCTGTCACAATATCCCACACCGCTGTACAACCGCGCACTTATCACTGCGCTGTCTGATTTAGTCTGAATGAGGCCTCTACACACTTTTGCTCCAGATTGCACTTGATCAAATTAAATCATAATGTCAAATGATCCCTGATAGTATAGTTCAAATATTAAAAGGTTGTCTCTGACTTTATGTCCCCAGGGGTCGAGTGGGGATGAGAGAGCCATGGCGAAGGAGGTCGTCTCTGTGATTGGCAAGAAAGACTCTGAGGAGATTGTGGCTGAGGGTCAAGAGTCTGTTGAATTCTGGGATATGCTCGGAGGGAAAGCTCCCTATGCCAGTGACAAGAGGTGATGACACAAATGTAATACCAGTATTTGCGAATGAGCTTCCTGAGTGTCGCAGCGAAGGTAACACACCTGTTGACTGACAGGTTACAGCAGACGGTTTCAGACCACCAGCCACGCCTGTTCGAATGCTCCAATAAGACCGGTCGCTTCATCGTGACCGAGGTGACTCAGTTCACACAGGACGACCTCAATGAGGATGATGTCATGCTGCTGGACACGTGGGACCAGGTAAGAAGCTACACTTGATAAAATGTTTTTGTCAGCATGACCAAACAAAGCTGAGAAACTGTCACGTTACTTAAATCTTAAATCAGTTCGATCCCATTCTGCCTTTTCTCGTTGTTTCCCTCAGGTGTTTCTCTGGATCGGTAAAGAGGCCAATGAGGTGGAGCGCAAGGAAGCCATGGTCACGAGCCACGAGTACCTGCGCACCCACCCAGGCGACAGGGACCCCGACACCCCCACCGTCTTGATCAAGCAGGGATTTGAGCCACCTACCTTCACTGGGTGGTTCACAGCCTGGGACCCGTCCAAGTGGAGCGTGAGTGGTTTGTTTTCCAAATAGAGCATCACCATTTATATTGATGTGAAAAATAAATAAATGTTGACAAACATTTTTTCTTCAAGGGAGGAAAGAGCTACGAGGAGTTGAAAAAGGAGCTGGGAGACTTAGCATCACCTGTTACTGTTACATCTGTATGTAAAATCTTTTTTAAAAATATCCTTTTCAAGCTGTTTAGGCAGCAGAAATGAATATTTATCTGATATAATGGTTACCAGAATGTTAACATTCTATATGCATGTGTTACATTTTTGATTAAGTTTCTAAGAATGGTATTCAGGGTAACTTTTGGACTACAAACGACAACGTTTTCCGGATTTTTTCCTTTTTCTTGATAGTCGACATGTAAAGGTGAGAGGACATGAGGGGCAAGACATTGGGGATGACAATTACATGGTCAACATCCTGTACCATGACAAAAAACCTATAGGATGTTTTTTTAACCTATTTATTTCTGGCTTGCTAACATTCAATATGTGTAAGACATAGAAGTTGTAACAAAAAGTCAGGGACTGGAGTCATTAATCTTATATACCATCATCTTTCCAAACATTTCAAATGTGTAATTAAAACAACAGCAGTACTGATTTATTACACATTGATTAAGACACTGAGAATTATAATCTTGACCTGAACCTTGATGTGACTTTTTAGGTGCAGAACTGTGTTGAAAGTGTGAAAAGCTATCAGTGTTTTCCACCAGATGATCTGGTCAACAAGCTCGCCAGCGAGCTGCCTGAAGGTGTTGACCCAACTGAGAAAGAGGTAACCTGTGTGTGTGTGTGTGTGTGTGTGTGTGTGCCAAACAACTGCCTTATAAACCATTGACATTATTTTATAGAGGGAATCTGCAGAAAGTGATATCAGAGAGTGATACATTACACATCTTAGAGAGGACGCAGTCTTATTAAAACTGAAGCTTTATGTGGCAGTTTTACATCTTTACTATGTGATTTACAAGCAATTAAAAAATACAACGCAAGTGCCTCCAAATGCCACTTTAATTAGTAATGATGTCATTGTATATTGAAATGACTTTCTGGATTATGTGGATATGTTGGATTGTGAGATAAAATGTCACTTTTTTGTGAGGTTAGCTGACCTGCTGTCCCTTTTTCCGCTAAAATTATCATGAGTTTCATAGTTTCTTTCTAAGAAACTACCTGGGAAATTAATGGGAGATGATTTGGAAATTACAAAACCATAAAATAAAACTTTATCATTATTTTTCTCAAGTTTTTTCTCTCTTGTTAGGACTTAATTTGTTTACACTTGTTTTCAGAAACACCTCTCCGACTCTGACTTTAATGACGTATTTGGGATCACCAAAGACGACTTTGTGAGCCTTTCGCAGTGGAAACAACTGAAGTTGAAGAAAGAGAAGGGGATGTTTTGATCAGATTTTTTCTGTATTTGAAATAAGCTCTAACTTCTTTTTTTTTAAAAGGAGGATTTTCTTTTCCTACGATAATTGACTTTTCTCTTTAGCTCAATCGTTTTGTGAACCTTTTTAGATCATGTACCTTTCCATCCCCTGGTTTTCAGTGTTTCAAATCATTGTAACACTTTATTTTTTAACCTGTGCTAATTTTGTACAAGTAACACTTATGAAACCAATATTTAAAACTGTGTATGAAGAAAATTATAAAGTGCATTCCTTTTTTGGTTTGTTTGTTTTCAAGGCATTTCTTCTTCTCTCTACTGAAATGGTAACGCATCTTATTTTTACTGAGGCATCACATCATGGATGACATGACACAAAAGTGAATACAAAATCAAATAAGATACAAACACATCAAAACAAATGACCATCATTTAAAAACTAAATAGGTAAAATGCATTAACTTAATTAATTCAGCACACTATAGGGATCAACGTTGCCATCTGCTGGACAAATAATGTAACATGTCAGGTCACAACACTTCTCAAGTCATAAAATGAAAACTTTGAGCTGATTTCAAAGTTCATTGAGGACTGCAGTGTAGCTGCACTGTACACAGTACAGATAATTAGTTTTAAATGTGGTGCTAAAGTAAATCTGCATCTGAGGGTGATCTTTTAATATGACAGCCATGACATTTTGAAATATACAGTAAGTCAGAACACTGATCAAGAAACAAGCAATAGTCACTCCTTTTATTTTGATATGTATGGAATGTATTTTCAGTTACAAGTATAAATTCATGTAATTTACTGTTACATCTGAACATTTAATACAAATCTCAGGACAAGTCAAAAAGTTTAAGACCCATAAAACGCACCAGATTACAGTATGAACATATTTTTTGCATTGTTGTGTAAAAAATAAAACAGAACAACAATCAAATTGCTCAATAAGTCACTGATGTGCACTCAAATTTGATGTTTAATCGGATAAACTTTTGATGTCAAAGACTGTCATAACTTTACTGGTTCGTTACAACAAACCAAACCCTTTGACCCGACCAGAAACTATAAAGAAATGTTGATGACAACAACATAAGCAACTGATTGTGCCACGTAGAAATGACCTGATTGTTCAAGAACTGACCACAGTACCACCACACAGCAGGAGAGACAGTAACAGCACAACAGTAGCAGTACTACAGTAACAATACTACAGTAGCAGTACTACGGTAACAGCACTAAAGTAGCATTACTACAGTAAGAGCACTCCTATCAGCTCATTTTGTGGAGGGAAAGCATGTCATGTGAACTGCTTGTGCATCAATGACAAACAGCACACCAGATAAGCAAGTATTTGCATGTGAGCCAGCATGACGTTGAAACAGGACGACTGTGTGATAAAAGACAAATAAGTCAAAACAAACATTAATATGTTGCATTTAACCCCTAAACAAGAAATAACTAATACATGTATTCAAATTGGTCCATTTTAGTTGTCAAAACTTATTTTCATTTTGAGAAAATGTTAGTGTCACATGATATGTTCCCTCAAAACTGAAATAGTTGATTTAGCTTAAAGATCCTTCTTTAAAACATGGATCGACAGAGTGGCACATCATTTGCAAAAGAAAGCTACAATTGAAAGTCCCTTGAAACAAATTTTCTCAGTAAATAACTTTGATTAAAGTATTGTTTAATATATGTTTAAAAGTACTGCGTGCAAAAGTACTCATGAATGAGAGATCAGTTTGTGTGCAGTTTGGAAATCAATATACATTCTTATGTGCTCATGCAAACCATCTTAAATAAGGTGAAAGGATCTATTCTTGCCTGAAGCATAAAAAAGAATTGTAACATTGTAAAAAATAAACATTAAAAATTGCGATTAAATACAAACTGTATAAAGCAATCAGACACATCCAAAGAGACTAACTTGAGCAAGTTTCACTGCAAATGTGCAAACATACAGTATCACCATGCGGGCGGAGAGAAGACAGCCTGCAGCAGGTCAGCTGATTGTTTCTCTCCGACGTGTTTGGTCGTAAAGGGAATGTTGTTTCTAATGTAATCTGACAAATTTATGCCACAATACAAGAACTTTTAAAAAGTGCAAATGCAGCTGAATCCTTTCTCCTCAATTAAAAATAAAACAGGATAAAGGGCCGATATGAAATATTAAAAAAGATAAATGTTCATTTGAAGGTAAGCAAGGCAGTAAATAGTTGGCATTGTCCCTTATTTAAAAAACTGTATCTAATAACCTTAACTGCCATCGATTATCTAATTTAATCCTCTGAAGACTGAAGTCCAACATGTCCTTTTGTACAGTGTTGAATGTCTGAAATCTTCAGCCTGCCTCTCTAAATTCCTGACTTTCTAACATGTATAGCCAAAACATCAACAGTCTGAATACTTTCAGAGCCACTCTGTTTTGACTACAGGTAAATCCTGACTTCTTAAAAGATTACCAAAGAGGTAAGCAGTCAAAGCAGCATGGAGTATGTTCCATGTCAAAACCACGTATTTAAAAAAAATCAAACAATTTAAGATATTAAAAAGAAATGATTGGCATCAATATTAAGTAGTCATTAGTGGAATTCCAGCAGGTAACCATCTGGATCCTGAGTTCCTTTGCTGTGAATTTAAAACTGAAACTTACAACTCTGCTACAGTGTATTACAACTAGATCTGAAACTAGCCATTAACTTCATTATCAATTAAGCTGCTGATAATTATCTCAAATCATTTACGTATAAAAAGTCAATTAATGTAGGCGATCATTATCCTATTTCCTAGCGCCCAAAGTGACATTGTCAAGTTATTTGCTGTGTCACAACAGCAGTCTAAAATGCTCACATTTGAGAAGCTGAAACTATCTTTTGGTATTTTTGCTTGAAAATGTATAAAACAAAACATTTTTCTATCAATCCATTATTCAATTAACTTCTAGCTACTTTTTGGACCGCTGACTAAACCTCTGAGTGTTTTTGTCAGCCTCCTAGTTTTCTAAGAACATAAACATCAGATGCGTGTAAACTGCAAATCAAAAAGCTATGCAATTAACCAAATGAGCAATAATTATCTTTGACCTTTTCCCCACATGTAGTTAAAACAGCTTAGTTAAGACACAACACACCCTTCTGGGTTTTTGGGATCCTGGCTATCACCATTGTTGACCTGGCCGTTGTTAGCTGAACTTTTCTCTTTATTCTCCGAATCATATGGCAGCTCCAAACTGTCTGCGTCACCTGCAAACAGCCTGTCCTGCTCTGGAGTCTCAGCAGATGCATCCTCGTAGGCACTTATGCTGTCTGAGTCGTTCCTGTCCGGAGAAGGATCTCGTCCATCCACGACACAGTTTTCATAAGGCCTCCGCAGGACCCCATCTTCAGAGATTGGGTTGTCCAGTGCAAGAGAGGGCACTTGGTTCTGGGGCTTACTGACGAACTTCCGCAGCTTCGTCAGGACACCTCCTTCTTCCTCTTCACTCTGTCCCACTTTCTCTGACGCTGTGCCTCTGCTTTCACACATCAACAAATCTTGCTCTTCTCTGCGTGTGGCATTTTTCATTTGGTGTCCCTGTTTTGTTACCTCGTCCACACTTTCATGTGCGTTCGTTGGTTTGTTGTTCCTTTCCTGCAGAGATAAATAAAATTGACCATAAGGAAATTATAATTATTATTATTTTTTTTTAGATCAAACAAAATCTAGTTACATACAGTCAACAGACTAGCAATACACCACAAGGAAGTGAAAGTAATTTTTCAGTACAAGATGTACTGCCACATCTAGTGATAGTTACTTATTAGTATAAATTGGAAGAGAGAGGTTAGGATTAGAAAAAAACATACCCCATGTCTATTATTCACCCTCAATAAGGAGTGATAACATTACTGTTACATAACATCTTCCATAAGACTTTTTTCCTTTTTTTTTTTTTTTTTTTACATTAATTCTAAATCCTGGTGACTCTCTCGTATTATGTTATGCTCTCATCCCAGTTGTCACATTACCTCTCTTAATCTCTCCACCTCTTGCATCAGAGAGGAAACCATGCTCTCCAGTTTCCTCTTGTCCTGCCTCTCTCGCTCCAACTCCTACAAACGCAGAAAAAACGTTGACATAATGACAGAACTAACAGCTTGTTAGTGAAATAATTTATTAGAACAAATCTCTCGTTATTCCATATGTGGCTGATGTAAAGTGATGATAAGGCTTTGACGTACCAAACTAGCTTGTCCAGCTTCCCTCTGGGCCTCCGCCAGCAGCTCCTCTACACCCTCCAGCGTGTCCTGCAGGACGTCCACCTGGAACAACAGAGCCTCTCGCTCGACCTCCAGCCCACGCAGCTCCTGCACCACCTCGTCATAGCTGGCCTGCAGCTCCAGCTACACCATAAACACAGATACAAATCAGCGTGGGCAACTTCAGAGGAACGCATGCCAGTCAGTGGGTGGGCACGTGTTTAGTAAGCTCTCAGAGGCATCAGTGGGAGGCTTCATCTGGAACCATGACAATCCCTCCATATGTAAAGGAAGCTATCACTGCAGTGATCTACTGACAGGACTGTGAGCAAGACTTTCAATAGTAATAATAGTCATAATTATCAAAACAGTAAGAAATACTCACCATCTCTGGAAGTCCCATGAAGAGGTCCTGCTCAGACTGATGAGGAGAAAAATTTTTTTGTAAAGAATACTTAAATCAAGATGAAAACATGTCCTAAAAGGCCATAAAAGTCTTTTGCATTTGGTCTTTCATTTACACAGAGTAAATATAAGACTAACTTTTGAACAACACATTACAGGAAAAGTGTACCATTAAAAAAAAAAAAAATGACCAAGAATTTGACAACTGAAGTAGCAGGAACTGTGATGTGTAAGTCTGTGTATGACCAAAGAACTGTTGATGCATCACAGATGTAGGTACACCGAAATCGCAGCTATCAAAATGCGTGACCTTGTCTAAATACTGTACCATGCAGGCACCATGTTTGATAACAGCTCTCAAAACACAGTTGTGTTTAAGTATGATAAACGCATTAGCAGTGGCGGTATCGCTGACATTCTGAGGTCACATTCTATTAGGTCATGTATGAATGAATTGGTGCAACACGAGCTTACGAAGCTTTCTTTTCACCAGTCTTTCTGCCCTTCCACATTTTTCCCTTTTTTACATCAGTCACTAGTTTCACATTGAGAAAAAAAGAATGTAATACAGCAAGTAGCATTACATCAATTAAACACAAGGATAGGATAGGAAATCCATTTTCAAGCTTTTGATCCAACATCCGGATAGAAACACACTTTGTCCCCACAAGTTGACAGAATGTAAGTTTGGATTTTCTGTAAATAAACCTTTAAAAACAGTCTTTGTGATATGGGAGACCAAGCAGGTATGAATCTGGGTATCATCCTTTCCAACATAACAAGTTCACTGTTTGTGTTTGGATATTGGACTTAGCCATATTATGATTTGTGCTTACGTTTCGATTCACTGTGCAACCCTATGACTACAACATTTTACTGTTTTAGCTGGACTGGTGAAGCTTTTTGCTAGTTTAGACCAGTGGTTCCAAACCTATGGGTCCCTCCAAAGAGTTATAAGATAAACCTGAGGGATGTGACATGATAATTGAGGGAAGAAAGAACGAAGAACAAAGCTCTGCTTTACACCTTGTCAGTGATATAATAATTTGATCTCTTTGTTATTCAAACAAAATGATCAGACTGAAATCAGTCTGATGAAAACCTTCTGTTTTCTTTACTTTAAAGGTCATTGTAATTGATAATAATAAAAAATAATGCAGTATTTCTATCATGATACCTTTAAAGGTGCACGTTGTTTTGGGGAAGATATTATAACAGAAGAGAAAGATCTTCATTGACTGACCCTTTATGCCTAAATAAACTATATAAACAAACTCTCTTTGTTTTCCTGATTGAAAAAAAAAACAAACTGACCTTAAAGGAGATATTTACTTTGTTTATATTCGGCTCTGCCACTTTTCTAGCTTCAAACATTGTTCTGGGGACCTTGATTTAATTTGAGAACAGCTTGTTTATCAAGTTATGGAAGCAATTAATATATCTGAGTCTGTATTGTACATCATTAATGATGTAAATATCAAATTTCAGGGTTTAAAATCTTCTCTGGAACTACATAGTACCCCTATACACCATGATATTTTATGTTATGCCATAAAAATCTCATAAGTCACAGGCCCAAATGTTTGGGAATCCCTGCTTATTATTTGTTATAATGCACTGTATTTTGCAAACTCATCACTTATCTTTTCATGCAAGTCAGTTTAGTGTGGTTAGTAAAGTCACAGGTATAATATCTTCTCTGAAATAATGTAGAATAGGAGAATAAAGTGGCATAAAATGGAAATACGTACCTCAAAACGATACTTAGTAACTACTTACTAAATATACGTATAATGTATTGTCATTATGCTGCAATGTAATGAAATGAGAGACATTTGACAGGTTTTATTTGCTATCTTACAGAGGTTTAAATGTTTCTGTCCAGCCCTGGCTCCTACCTGACTGTCAGTCCTCCTTTTCAGGGTTCCTGTTCGGCTGTCGCTTCGTGCCGGACGCCTGGACGCAGTCTCGCTCTGATGGGGAGACAAAACCACAGCTCAGGTAGAGAGCCTAGCATCACACACAGTCAAGAGCACAAACACAACAAGCTAGCTACAAAAACAGGGAAGTGCACTGAGCTGAAGCTACACGCCTGATGAAACCAGCTGATCTGAGCCGTTGTTAATTCTTAAAACAATTAACACAATGGCGGAACTTAAAACTGACAACATTTTCTAGCGTTAGCGGTTTAAAAATCCGATTATTAAAGGTAACATACACGTAACGTTAGCTTTAGCTTTAGCCCCAAACACCCACTGACTAATGACGCTGTGATTCCTCCTCTCACCTCTTTTATAAGGCTGCGGAGGGACTCGTCCTCGCTAACTCCCCGAGATAACGTCCGTTTCTTGGGCGAACCACTGCTGTCCAGAGTGACTGAATGCATTTTTTTAAATGTTTTATATTAAGCTTTTGTTTACGTAAGAGACACCTCCGAGCCCTCAGTGTGAAGTGTTTGGTGTTTGTTTCCTACGCAGCTGTACCAGCAGCAGTGAGTGAACTGTCGACGCCCAGGCCGTGATCTACGGAAAGCCACGGGGACCAAACTGCCTTTTACACCGCCCTCACTCCACCCACACTCACGGAGAGGAGTCAAAGATCAGCCCTTTACAGTCAATTCTGCCTCGTGGAGAGTCAAAAATAAATGAATTCGTGTGTGTATAAAGTTAAGATAAAGATAACGAATCATGTCCCACGTGGCAAAACTCGTCGATGACAACAAGGCCTGCCAGGTATGTTCAGGTGAGCATGATGGTTTCTGTGTCTGTTGGAGTGTAATGGAAAGCTTCTTAATACACTAAACTACAAAAGACAAATACACAAAATGTCACACAAGGATGTGAGACAGAAAGGAACTGTTCAAACCCCGAAAAACTAGTTGTTTTGGCCACAATCCCAGAGATACCAAAGGCTTAATAAGGGGGAAGTGACTCAAAAATTAAACACACGATTTGTTAACTTTGCTTTTTGATATAATGGTAGAAACTTACTGTGAAGTCACAAAGTAACTCACAATAAGATTTACGATAGCTTATGCTTCCCTTGATGACAATAATGTCCCAATTATGTGATAACTGATACATTGCAATTCAATCATCTAACATCACAGTATCTATCTGAAGAATACAACGCCTCCTAAAATGACAAAGTGCAGGAATTATGTATTTATTCAATGCACCTTGGTGTCAGTTTGGCACAGTGGCGGTTCTGGGGGGGGGGCGCAACAGGGGCCAGTGCCCCCGTAACTCTGAGTCTGGACCCCCCTGTGGCCCCCCTGACAGGGAGTCTGCATCAATAATACAATGACAGATTTCTTGCAATGATTTTGTTCTGAAGGGAAAGGCAGAAATAAAGTGTCTCAGCAGTTTACTACCCAATCACAATTGCTGAAATTGTAAACACTGCTTTGTCTGAATGAGGGATTTATCCTTTTTTCCGGGTTGTATGTGCCCCCTAACAAAAAAGCCAGCCCCAACCTGGCCCCCCTATTAAAACTGGTCTAGAACCGCCACTGGTTTGGCAGAATTTGAAATGAACCATATGAAACAAAGTATAAAAAAAATGCATGAAGTCTTAGCTGTGTGGCTTTTTATCACACACACAGAGTACAACTTGTCCATGTCCACGTGTGTCACCATTACAATGTAAAATAAACAGACTGGCCTCTGGCAGAGAGCAGAATGGTCCAGGAGGTAAAACATGTTTAAAGGAAGGATACAACTATCCTGAATTACTTATTACCGTAAGTCAAACTGTCGGGGGAATCTCTTCAGAGCGCCTGCATGTTTGAATAAAAATATCAGGATTTGGCACCAGTATATCAAGAATCACATCCCAAGAGAAGTGACACAATACATTGCTGCACCAATATTTTGTCCTGTCCCCACTGTGGATTTGTATTTTACTTTCAGCATCGTATAGCTGCTAAGACGATTTGGTAGAAGCAGATGCAAATATACAGGCTATGTACTGCTGTCAGTGTGGGACACTTTTAAGAAAAAAAAAAAATAAAACATTAATTTTGAAAGCGGCATTGTCAGCAATGGGATAACGCGTGAACAATGCAAAACTACTTTGAACTTCCTTAAACATGGTAATAATCGGTCAGCAGATTGAATTGTTTCGACCACATCCTCTTCCTCTTTCATTGGGGAAACATAAACTATCCAGGATTCTTTAAAGTCCTTTTACTCACAGTTTCATCCAAGGTTTAATCTGAAGTTGACTTTTTATTAGATATTTGCTACAGGTGTTTGTGTAAAGAACTGTCTGTACTGAGGCCAAAACAACAAGTCAAATTCATCTGATTCACATTTAGCAGATGCTAAAGTCCATAGCAACTTACAGTAATTCAAACATTGATGGTGGTGACTGCCATGTGAGGTGCTGACCAGCACATCAGGAGCAGTTTGGGGTTCAGTATCTTGCCCAAGGACACTAAGACATGCAGACCAGGGGAATAAAACCAGTGACCTTCCAATAAAGAGATGCTGGCTCTACCCCCTGAGCCACAGCCGCCCCAATTTAAATATTTTAGTGTGCATTGGACATTTTGTTCATGAAGGAGTGCAGATAAGCCACCTTTACAGCTCTACCCTGGCTTCTTCCATATAGTGTTATCACCACCTGAAGCCGGTGGATTGCTGAAGCACTCTGACTTTCCTGATAATCATGGAGGATAAAAGCTTAGCGTCAGAAGTTTGGATTGAAGGTCAAAAAGTCCAGCCAAAAGTCCTAAATCCTTTATCTCAGACTCAAAAGTGGGACTCTCCTTTCTGGGAAAAAGGTGTTAATGCTGCAGACTCAGGACTTGTTTATGTGCTGAAGAGACTGTGGTGAGTGTTCGGTCCATTAATCACACATCATTACAGCATATTACAGATATATTTAGTCTCTGGAGTGCTCCTATAGGGTGATTAGCTGAAAGGGTGTGTCCTTTAAATGCTGAGAGAAACACTCATCACACTGTTACATCTTGATTTAGGGTTCAGATTTCTTTGCACACAATTTAAGGTGCACTATGTAGTTGGGAGATTAGGAGAAAGATGTTTTATGCCTAAACAAACTAAATCCAAGCTCTCTTTCTTATCATGTAAGATTAATAAACATACTGACCTTAAAGGACAAACAATTTCATACGGTTTTACTTTGTTTATATCTGGTGGACCCTGCCACATTTCTAGCTTCAAAGAGTGTTCTAGAGGCCTCATTTATCTCTGAGAACAGCTTGTTCATTTGTATACCTCATTAATTCTGTAAATATTGAAATTCTGAGTTGAATTTTTTTCTACAAAACTATATAGTGCTCCTGGATCTGTTCAGCATTTATAGCACAAACCATGAATAAATAAAGGTCATAAATATATATTTTTAAAAAAGCATCTATTTCACAGTGTGGACCAGGTGCTCTGGACTGTGACTGTCCTGGATGACACACTGAAGGGAAACAGGTCCAAAGCTCATATGTTTACAAAACCCCTGGATCACTAACTCTTTTGTCATATATATGTGTGTGTGTGTGTGTATATATACATATATATATATATATATATATATATATATATATATATATATATATATATATATATATATATATATATATATATATATATATATATAATGACTGACAGCCCTGTTGTTTTTAATATGGGGTCTGAGAGAAGTGAGAGTACACATGAAAACTGAGAACTGTTCTGCAGCTGTGTTTTCCTCCAGCAGATGTCACCAGTGAGTCAGTGATGAACTGACTGAGAGCAGGCGACTCATTGTTTGTACATGAAGAAATCTGCTCCAGAAAATATGACAACTTTTTTTATTGAGCACATAGAGTAGAGTCATAAATGCAGCAGCTGACCGTGGTGTGTGATCGGGGCTACAGTTAGGACAGATCCTGTGACATTTTTTTTTTTTGACGAAGTGTGGGCTCATGGATCAAATGTGAGGACTTTGAAATTAGAGAATTCTTATAAATTAATGGAAAGATTGTTTAAAAATGTGTTGCATTTCCATAAGGCTCGTGCTTATAGTTTAATTAGTAAGGATTCAAATCACAAGCAGGCCCACATACACTATAAATAACAGAATAGACCTGCTGCTATACTGCATGATTTCACTTAATCTATTAATATAGGCTATTAACTTAACAATGTTTAGTATTGTAAATGTAAAGTGTTACTATAGGATGCAGTCTCTTTAAAGAGCATGAGTGCATTTAGTGAGAACCCTTGGTTTGATTTGAAATGCAGAGGCCAGCACTTTGGACACTTTGACGCTCATTTCTTCTTCGTCGGGCACGCTCGTGCAACTTCTAAATAATCTGCATCAAATCACGAACATTTCCCCAATCAGTGTGTTTTCTTGATAAAATGCACCACAGACACTCAGATGTGTGTGGTTTTTGGAGGTGGCGTGGAGGATTCGTTAGGAATCCATTAAGCGTTTTTTTTTTTTTTTTTTTTTTTTTTTCAATTTAAACCATAATAAACTATTTCTAACAGCGGCCACGGTTTATGTCATCATCATAATAACCCAATTGGGCTGTATCTCTAATGTGAGACGTTGTGTGTGCACTGTAAAAACATTTATAGTCTCATAACAGTGCGCGCACCCTCCCTTCGCTCTGTCCCTCTTGACTTGGTGACAGACCTAAAAGCCTTTTGTTGCAATCTTAGCCAATGGAGACGGATTACGACACCGGGCAGCTGAGATATATAAAGAGCCCCTTTTTGACCGCACTTGCACATTTTTCAGTGACACTTCTGAACATTCACACACCTCCATGGACTAAATTGTACAGAAGAGCCCCAAAAACAACCATTGTACTACACGTGAGCGGGCTATGCATGCATCAGACAGATAATTTAACTTTCAATCACAGCAGCCCGTACCGAGACACACTGGAACGTACTTTTTCTTTTTGACAATTTATTGCAAAAGCTCCTGCTGTTACTGCTGCTGCTGCTGCTCCAAAAAGAGGCAACTTCGGGGTGATCGTTGTGGATTAGATGCATGTCACTGATTCCCTGCCTGTTGTAGGATAAGGCAAGGAGCGGCGCACATCCGAGAGAGGGGTTATAACGGGATAAAACGAGTAAAAAGACAAGAGAAAGAAAGCAAAAAAAAAAAAAAAAAGTTGCATTGCTTGGTGTCCACGCGTCGTCATGCCGAGGTACAACTTCTTACTGTGCTTGATGGTGCTCATCTCCCTGGGACAGTCGGGGAGCGATGAGCCCAATCTGCTGCTGCCTTCTGCCAGCGAGACGCCCACGGATGCCGGGCTGTCCCTGCTGGACGAGGACGCCGGTTCCCACGAGTGCTCCGCCTGTGTTTGGAGGGAGCAGAGCAAAGTGCTGAGACTGGAGACCATCAAGTCCCAGATCCTGAGCAAGTTGCGTCTGAAGCAGGCGCCCAACATCAGCCGGGAAGTGGTCAATCAGCTGCTGCCCAAGGCGCCTCCGCTCCAGCAGCTCCTGGACCATCACGACTTCCAGGGAGACGCGTCGTCCCAGGATGAGTTTATGGAGGAGGATGAGTACCACGCCACCACGGAGTCCGTGATCACCATGGCCTCTGAGCGTGAGTAATAGTTTACAACCCAACAATATTGTCTCCAAATGCGTCATGCGCGTAATTGCGGAGCAGAAAAGGTTCCAGCGGCTCGGGCCCTGCTGCGTGGACAGTGGAGCCGCCGAGGCTCATTAAAGCCACTGACCTAACCTACTTTGTGTTTTTTTTTTTGACAGTCAGATTTGGGGGTCCTCTCTATGCGTCTGACTGATAAAGAAAAAATAATAATAAATCGGACAAACGTCTGTGGTCAGCTGCTGGCCAAGGCTGTCAAAATAGGCTAGGGATTACGCGTGAAGCTGATAAATCGATAATCATCAGAAGAAAGAGCCTCGTCACTCGGAGGCAGACAGCTCCAATATGGTCCGATGAACTTTTGTTTTCATGGTGATGATGATTATGATGATGAGGATGGAGGGCCGAGGCCTGGCGGAGCAGCTTTTAGACTCCCCCGGTCCACCTGCTGTCACGCTCAAACTTTCAGATGTTTTTTTTTTGTGTGTGTGTGTATGTGTCTGACAGGAAGTAAACGCATGACAGAGCCGCGTGAATGTCAAGTGCATTATTAATGATAATGCGAACTGCATTCGGCCGGCAGTCGCACCACTATATCATTTATGTCTTATTCTTTTGCATAAAAGGCCCCTAAAAAAAAAAAATCTGGAGTTATGATCGCGCCGTGGGGCCCTCTGATTATTGCCCCCCTAACAATTTGCTCGGCTCTCTTATAGTTTCCCATAAATCCACGGATAAACCGCAGGCAGGCCCCTCGGAGACATTTTATAAAATTACTGTTGAACCCTGGCAGCTGTGCTCTATCGGTCTTTTATAGGAGGCTCTACCGGTCTCCCTGCTGTTCATCGCAGTGAGAAAAAGTGTGTCCAAAAAGCTGCTATTGTTCCCCTCATGCAGCGGCCCCCCTCGGCCGCACTTGCCTTTTAAATGCGAAGTTTATGGGCGCAGCTCGTTTTTTTTTCCACCACGAGTACACAAAGACAGAGAATCACTTGGGGTCGAGGGGAGTGTGTGACCTTTTCCTGGCGAATCGCGGGGTTCAACAACATTTACACACGTAATATATTCTGCACAAGGCGGATAAAACACACTCCAGATAATCAGAGGGAACAAAGATAGGCCTGTGTGCAGGAGATCTATCTGTCTATCTATCTATCTATCTATCTATCTATCTATCTATCTATCTATCTATCTATCTATCTATCTATCTATCTATCTTCTCTTTTGAACAAACAAGTTGGTGTATATTTTAATATCTTGTAGTTTAAAAACACTTCTTCCTCACCTGTCCTGATTATAGATTGATTGATAGATTGATGATAACAAATCAGCCTTCACTTGACATGTCATAGGCACAAATGTATTAACCTTTTTTTTTCTTCTTCTTTCCAATGACTTCTCGCAAACATCTCCCTCTGCGCGTCTGTTAAAAATAGTTTCCTCTGACTGTTGTTTCTGCTCAGGACTGACGTGAGCGATGCAGCTCGGTTCGTCCTAAAGGAGAAACGCTGCACAGCTGATATCTTGTATCTCACAGGTTAATTTTAAGGAGGCGTCATCGAGCATTTGATGTGTCATCTGTCGAGCGTTTTTTTTGCGTTTTGTGGCCGTTATTTTTGGGACATTTCGAGTGCTGATCCCTGTGTGCCCTATCTCTCTGCCTCCCTGTGTTTCTATTTGTGTCACACAAACGCGAATAGAAAGTAGGCGATACTTGCTGACAATCTAATCTGACACTATTGGATTATCCCCTCTCCACCTGTTTGTACGAACCAGATGAATCCCCCCTCATCTGCACATGAACAAAATCCTCAAACTATATTCCTGACTGTTTTCCTCCCGTCATTCGCACTGCCACACGCACGTTCACACAATGCAAAGCGATCCGATACCTTCTCGGGCCAGAAGAAGAAGGCATTGTGCATGACGCTGGATAATTGCGTCTCTCTACCGGCCTCATGCCAGCCAGAGGATCTAATGACTGACATTACTGCTCTATCTGTCATGTTACAGCACTTCCTCTCCGTTCTGTTTGCCTCATCTCTTTACGTCAGCTGCAGTTTTTATCATCTGCTCCTTCTCTCTCTCTCTCTCTCTCTCTCTCTCTCTCTCTCTCTCCCACCCCTCACCCCCTCCCTCACCCCCTCCTACCCCCCACCTTCCTCCCTGTTAGCCCCCTCTCTCCTTCCTCTTCTTCTCTCCGGTACTCATGGAAGAGTTGAGAGAATGAGTGCATCTCTTTTTCGCCTGTGGCGCCTTAGTGATCCCACAGGATTAAAAGTGCCTTTTTCTGTCTCTCTGATAGAAGGAGGACTTCAAACACTATTCCCTGCGCACCTCGAACCCAATCACCCTTTCACGGTCGTGCACACTGCCTTTGATGGGCCATGTGGGTTCACACAGTACATACTGAACTGGACCCGTGCCAGAGTTGCTTCTTAGTATTCACTCAAGGTACGTGGGTGCCGCAGTGGGGGTTGAGAGGGTCCATGCTTCCTGGTCTCTAATTACTATGAAATTTCATGGAAAAGTACATCTATTTATATCATAGTGCGGCACTAAAACATCTCCCTCCATACAGTGTGTTGTGTAGGTAACCGCTCCGCTCGCTGTTCATGCAAAAGGAACATTTTTGGGTTTTATCAGGGTCATTTCTCCGTGCAGCACTGTGAATGAGCTCCTATCAACAAATCCATCCGCATTCACACGAGAGCTGATCTGTTGGTATATTGATTGATTTATGTGTGTAATTGTGCGCGAGCGTGCGTGCAAAGTGTGTATTTTGGAGCTCAGTTTGTTTTGCCCGAGGTGGGGTGAGGATTTGACCCCACTAGTAACCCATTTGTCACCTGTCCAAGACATTTAGGCCAGACCTTCCTCGGCCGTCACTGACCCTCTCCTCTTTTTCTTTCTTTCAATCATTCTTTCTCTCCGTGTGTCTGTTTGGACGTTGTGATGCTGATTAACCCCACACTATTCATTCAGTCATTGTTGGATAATGCACTAAAAAAACTAACTATTCTGCTCGAGAGCATCAGGCAAAAGGATTCAAAGAGAAGTGGCACCTCTGTAGACCAAGAATACTCATGGTTGTAGTGTGTATTGTTGCACAACAACTTAGTTCAGGTTGTTTGTGAAAAGCTTTTAGTATTTCTAGTCATCTTCCCCCTTAAGACAACAATATTTTCAATTTTGGAATTCAGATATTTGCATAATTGTTTTTCTGTTAATTGTAGGCTATCAACATGCAGGAAATAAAGTAATCCCTTTAATCAAATTGAAAGACAGCGACATGTTCTGCTTAGCTCTTCACAAGTCATGCTCAACACTCCCTCAACTGGAGCTTCCTATATCCGTTGTTGATTACCACCGAAGCGCCGGAGCCCAAAAAATGGTGTTCAGGACAGCCACAGTCCAAATATTTTGACTTTTGTTTAATGCTTTAGCCACTATAGTGAATGCTTTCAAATATTTCCTTCCTTGTTTTGATGCTTTTTGTTTGGAGTGCTTGAATTGCCTTCTGTCTTTAAACAATTTTTCTTTGCTGTGAAATTTTGAGTAATTTTAATATTGTCCTGCCGCCAAGACTCCAGCAGCAAGCATCACTTGCTGTCTCTCCCTTCACATTGATTCAATGTTTATTCCAATGAACAGAGATTGACTTCTAACCATCACGGAAAATCATCATCTTTAAAATTGAAAACGGAGATTTAGATCAAATTTTAAACAACTCTGATTACCACTAAGCCACTCTCGAGACACTTCACTTTGTTAAACTATTCTATACCCGCATTTTGTCCCATCCGTCACGATTGTGTGTACAGTAGGCTAATGTTAGTAAAATGCTATTGGTATTATTATGTAATCCTGTTAAGATGAGGCACATTCAATTCAAGCACAGGCTTACACAACTCATACAGTACATACAAATGACCATCCACACACGTGCACAAATCTATACAAATTTTCCACATGTGCACACTTGTGTAGACACATGAGGATGCTCACGCACACACACCCACACACACTCACACAGTCACACACACACTCCAGAGAAAAGTTCTCCTATTGACAAAAAGGGTCACAGAGTTCACAGCTATGTGATATATTGGAAGAGGAGACTATTAACCTCATCGGGTCTCTTTCTTTGGCAGCAAAGACGAACCGGTAGTAACTTGAACACTTATCCCCCACCACACACACACACACACACACACACACGCTCACACACACACACACTCATCTACTAACCACTCCCACAAAAAAACAAGTCTTTTATAGTGTTGACCCTATAAAAGGGTCATTTCCTGAAGGTGCAGGAACCATAAAAATTAAGAGGGAGAGCGCTAAAAGGACAGAGCAGCAGAAGTCGGACTGTCTTCAGCTCACTGGCCAGTGTTTGCTGGAATTTGATGACTATGTGAGGTTTTTATAGATTTATTTATTCCATGGAGGTCTCAGTTTGACGATGACACCTGTTCTCCCTGTGTAGTTGCTGGCATCAGTTAAGGGAAAGATAAACTTTGGTGTTGAATTGTTTGGACGCCGGGGGGCACGACCGGTTTGTTTGAAAAGAAGTAAAAACCTAAGAAAGAAAGGTCTGTGGGACTGTAGAAATTGCACAACATACTGTCAACTTTATGGGTAATAAAATTTCAAAGGGACCAAAGTCTATTAATACGGGGACAAAATTTCCCCCGGACCTCAGGAATCTCACTCCTTCCACCCTCCTTCCCCTCTTCCCACGCTCCCGTGTACCAGGCCCTGCAGACGCTCTTTCCTATTGGCATTTGGGAATATGTTGCTTTGGAATTTAATGCATGCTTTCCCAAAAATACAACAGTGAGAAGTTGTGAGAATGGATGTAAGACGGCGTTTATGTCAATGCAGCGGCATCTGTTGTCTCCCTTATAAATAAAGATGAGCTCTGCTTGTGGTGAGCTCCTTGTTGCATCTTTGAAGGATTTCAGAGAGCATGATTGAGTTAGGTGCGCCGCGGCTCATGTCGTGGGTATGAAGGGGGGTGGAGGGAAGAAGGGAGTGAGTCCACGGGGAGCAACAAGCAGCCCAGTCCTATCCTAAAGGGACAGAAATCATGGAAGGGTTTTATAGGTACAATTAAAAAGACCTGAAACAGATGTTACGTTTCACTAATAAAGGAAATAATTACTTCACACCAGTAATTAAGCCCTGTGTAGGGACATGAGTGAGGAGGAGGAGGAGGAGGAGGAGGAGGAGAGTGAAAAGATAAAATGGAGATCATTGAGGGGATTATTGTTGATGGATGCGTTCAGGCTCTGTGTGGTCGTGTGCGAGGAGCTGCTAAGGGTCAGTTTATGGAAGAGTCCATTAAATCTAAGAGGCGTTTAAGCAAGGGAAATGCTGCATGTGCATAATGCTGGATCCCATGAGGGAGCCACTGTGTTGGAAAGAAGCACAATTAACGGTGGATTACCTCACGATTATCTACATGAAAATTTAATTAGCCTCCTTTCTGCTGCAAAGGAGAGCAGCTTCTCGCTGTATTTATCACCTGTGGTTGTATTTCTGCTTGCCATACCCACACCACCCCCAGGAAGTTCATTATGGGGGTTATGAAAATGCACAGTTGAAGTGATTTCTTTAGGGATGAGAGCCACAGTTGATTTTAATGTACAGCACGGATGGATGAAGAGATTCTCATAAAGGGAACTTTTATGTTGCTTTTGAAATTCTCGGGGAAACTGCATACGCAGAAAATGCTGCCTGGAGGGAGGGTTGGCACGGTCTGGTCACACTAACTTTGTCTGTAGAGAAAACTCTTGGCTGAGACTCTGACAGATTTGGGTGGCTTCAGGGATTGTTTTTCGTAGCTGAGTGCGCTCAGACAGAAAGAGAAATATACCACATTTTTGAGCCTTCAAAGCAACGTTTTATAAGAACTGGTGTTTCTGCAATTCGGCTGAGTTCACTTAAACACCAGGATTGTAAATACAGATGAAACTGAATATGTGCATTTGTTTTGATCCAAAACACGCTAGCTGATAGCTTTGCTAACCCAGCCAAACACTGAGCAGGTGCAACAACACAAGACATAATACGCTAGCATTACTTACCAGTGCAATAGCAAGAAGGACAGCTCGATGGCTGTTTTGCAGACTTTTATTTCATGAAGCTCACGCTAATGCCGAATAGCCAGTCCAAGGTTTACCTTGCTCTGTCACTTTGTCCTTTTCTCTTCATAGCTCATTGCTCCAAGGTCCTCTTCTGTCTTTTCCTGGTTCGGTTGCCCACTCGCCCTGCTACGGTTCTGGCCCAATCCATTGCCACCCCTCTCCTGCATTCCCAGCCTGAAAACCTGTTTAACACCCAACAGTCACCTGGTGCTCTGAGTTCCCTGTCTGGTCTGGGCAGAATCAGCTAGCTGCATGGCTAAACGAGCTAACTTGCTAACAGCAGCTGTATTTGGCAGGAGAGTCTGTAAGACCATAAAAGAGTTAAGGGCCGAGCAGCCGAAAGACATCAGAAAGAAAACCAGAAAACATTTTCTGCATAAAATATTATCCAATGGTGGTAAATTATGTAGTGCCATAAAGCTTCATGCACTTCTCACTGGAGATCGTACTCCTGATTTATCAGCAATTGGGGTGCTAAGAGAGACTGCCACAGGTTCCATTTTCTCTCTTACAATAGTGTACCACCCAAATGATTATCAGTTAAAACAGTTACATAATGTAGCTTGAAGGTGATGAAATGGTGTGTGTGACTAAAAGTACATCAGTGTGGATCAGTCTCCCCATGCTTTCATGACATGTATGTTTGTAATGCCATGGGAGCAGGTTAGAAGTTCATGTGTGTTTACTTAGACACAATTAACACAGTTAATGAATAAGAGACATTGAATAACAGGGATTTTGAGTTTAGTTTTTGAGCTGCCTTTAGAAGAGATCATCGTCGTCTTACTGTGTACTGGAAGTTTGTTCCAGCTATCAGACTCCTACCAGAGAGACATGAGACAGAGAGGAGAGAATGATAAAAGTTTTGTTTGTATTTGTATAATCTGATTTGTTTATTTGGTGAATAAACTGGACTTAGCAAGCACTATCACTTAAAAAAACTAATTAGGATAGGTGTTTTTAACAGAGTTGGCTGGGAAGCCAGTGAGGGATCATGCCCTTGTCTATGAACTATCACAGACTGTATGATGTCACAGTGGACCAAGCCACTGTGACATCACCAGTTTTGCACTTAAATACTTAACATCTTTTTTCTGGAGACAGACGTGACCATATCTGAATGTGAGGGTGGATTTCAATGAGAAGCCCTGAAGCATACCCCGCTTTATGATCTATTTGAATCTAAATGAAACCATAACTTTTAAAATGAACGCCATGTTTTATTGAAGAAGACTTAACTAGTGATTGAGACCATAAACTCACCAGGAAACCGTTCACAGAGGTAACAAATCAAGTGAAAAGTAGGGTCATGTTTTCATAAGCTTACATACAATCTGACTGCTGGCCATAAGAAAAATTAAGGTTTAAGGGACTTCCATATTGGCTTCACTTTTCAGACCCTGAAAGCTCTGTCAATATTTTATCCAGTCTACATGCACCACTAATAAAAAACAACTTAATGGTCATGTACAACAGACTGAGGCAGCGTGCAATATGAGGAAATTAAGTAAATGATGTTAAACATTTGACAAATAGATATTAGGTGTCACTGGTAAATTAATCATAAGGTTAAAGATATTTAATTTTCATCATAGTAAATTGTAATTTCATTTATTACAGCAGGCTCAGTGTCACAGATACACTGTCATTTAAATTGATAGAGCTGGCAGATGTCAGATGGTTGTTGGAGAGTCAGATCTTATTCCTGTTCCTGGTTTCATTGATCTGCATTAGTGTGAGTCTCTCTTTTAATAAATGATTTTGTTCATGAAATCTTGCATTAAAAATTAATTTTGAATAAACTGTTGTTTTGCACCGATAATGTAAAAAAATATCAGTGACCATGTCTCATTGCAGAAAAACAATTTTTTTTCTTGGCACTGGTTGTACAGTTCGTGTTGTTGTAGGTCACTTGTAGCATGTGGAACGGGCATATAGGTAGGCAGCAGGATTGGAAATGTGCTTGTTCAAACAGGCGATATCAAAATCAAACAACTTTTTGGTGTTCTGCGTCCAGTAAAAACTAAAACTCTGTCATTGTTTTGTATTGTGGAGATGTTTCTCTCTGAGTCAGTTTGTTAGGTTAGATTTGCTTGTTACACTGAGCAACAGTCCATAAAAGACAGACGATAAATCATTACATTTGATGATTAAATCATGGCTTTTGTCATCCCATAGACCAACCAGGTGTCCGTTGGCATGTTTTTGTATGTAACCTGGTCGCATTATTCTACAGTCCAGTGAACTGATGACCAACAGTAGAGTGCAATTTGATAATGGTGTAAGTTTTATAGAGATGTATCACATTATCACCTTATTCAGTGACATATGGTCAGCCTGCAAATCAAGAGATGATACATCTGTATGAGTTTTACATTTCTATCATCTAAATAATGGCTGGAATTCTAGCCATTTAATTACTCAATCGCCTCTCAAGTGTTTATTCTCTTCCTTCTGTTTTCCATCAGTCACCTCCGTGCTACACCCCTGCTGAAGCCTTTGCCTCGAGGCTTCAGCCAGCGATTATCTCACAAGAGGGTCACTGCCAAATTGAATGCCAGAGACACTTTGGTAAACTAACACACTGCAGCACATTTCAGATCAGAGTCCCAGACTAAGAAATTAAACTTCCCAACAACTGAATTGTAGTTTGTGGTAAGTTTTGGCTGTAAGGTCAATTTTATTTGTGAAAATAGTGCCAAATAGAAGTTATCAAATGGCAATTCTTTAAAGAGCAGGTCTAGAACATACTTTTAATGATATCGGTTATGATGTTGACAAATCATGCAATCCTTTTTTGGATGCTGCCTTTCAAATGGCTGAAGATGTAGCTGACAGATATTTGAGGATATTTTAGAGGACTGATGCAATTAAAAGTGAGTCATCTTGCAGTGTTTTCTCCTTTAAAGAAAATAATCTGATGGGCGCACTGAATTAATATATCTTCAGTATTCATTCATGATTTTGCTCAGATATCTGGTCATGTCAAAAGTTTTGTGTTTAACTTTTGAAAACAGCAGCCGAACATTGTCCTCTGACGTTAACGTCTTGCATGCATGTGTGGATGCACACAGACACAAGCGCTGAGACCCCAGCATGCTTCCTGCTGTCCAGCTGTCCACCTTATTGCACTTCACTGCACGCTCGCTCTTTTCATCCTCTGTCCTGCTGGAGTTGTTCCCCTTATGATACAAACATATATAACTCCAACACTAAAAACAATGAGCTGTTTGCTGGAGATGGTCAGTTTGGAGCTTGTGTGTTTATGTGTGGTTGCATGTTTCTGTGTGTGTGTGTTTGTGTTTGTGTGTGTGTGTGTGTGTGTGTGTGTGTGTGTGTGTGCATGCGTGCATTTTTGCGTGCGTGTGTGTGTGTGTTCACTGAGCTAGAACAGGGAGCATTAGGAGGTGTCTTTTGTTGCTCCTGGGGGGCTACTGTGCTCAGTCCTAATAGGAGTCTTGTGCCTGCCGTTGTCCCAGGGGAGGGCTTCTGAATGAGGGGGTCTAACTTCACACACACCCCCCTTCCTCCTCCATCCCCAGCTCGAGCCTGGCCTCCCCCACCACCCTCTCCCGTCCCTTGGGACTGGCCGAGAGACAAAGAGGGAGTGCGGCTGGGGTGGGATGGGATGTTTGAGGGGGTGCACTGTGGCCCCTGTCTTATTAGAAGGGTCGTGAACGTGTCACGATGATTAATATGCCGAGGTGCGTGGGGATACCCTAGAGTCACATTTATTCAACATGAAGGCTCCCAAACACACACTCACCACAAAATGGCACATTTGCATTTCCCATTAAGAAAAGAAAATATAGATATATATGCAAATGAAACTCCTATCTAGGTTTATGCCATTATGCATTATCCATTTGGACTTTAACAATAAGTGACCATTTCTCTCGCCACACCGCTTCAGCTGCAGATTTTCACCTGATTGGGACGAGTTACGGCACGTGTACACGATATGCTCGCTATCGCCTTTCAAAAGTTGTGATGTAAAACTGAAACGTGGAGAGCATTTTGTTGTTTACTTTATACTTTGATACCTGATATTTAACAAAGAAATCTAAAATAGATTTGGACATGAAACAGTAATTGGTTTTTAACTCCAAAACTAACACAATATGCTTTGTTATGTGATTTATCCTGTCAAGATCATTGGCTGGGGATCTTATAAACACAGTAAACATAGTGAGGTTACTCTTCATTGCTAAAGTTGGACGCTAATCTGGGACTTTGACCTCGACCAATATAACAGCTGGCTAATATTGGCCTGTCACAGTCGGCTTATGTGTTCAATAACTTCTTTTGACAGAACTTAATGCAGAAAAAGATGCTCGGGGTAGTTTATAACTATTAAATCCCGAGTGAAGTTTCTTGATTCAGAGCAATGATGACATTTTGGACAATGATGTTTATTGTTAAACTGTACAATATCTTGCTTCTACTAAATTCTGCTGATAAATCTAAATTTTCGACACCTTATTATTGATAAAAGCCCTAAAAAACCCAGTATCGTCAGGCTTTAATGTTTATCAAAAAAGTAGAGATCTTGGGGATCCCTCTGCCATTTTTATTTTTCCTATTTTCCTTGTGGAAATCAAAGATAGTTTGACTGATTAAGAATCTACAATTTTAGCCATACTACCAACATTTAATCCCTCTCACTGCAAACACATGTTAACTATTCATTGTGTAAGGGCACCTTAACGTCTCCTCTCCATCTGTTTTCAACAGTTTAACTGGCTCCTGCTCCTGTACAGCATTTGGTTATTAAAAGCATTTAACTTTGAAACAGGCTACGGTCGTATTAAATAGGACAGATGGCATGGTGAATAAACCCTTATATTCTATACGTCTCCCCTAACATGCACGTATAGGAGGCTGTGGGCTATGTATGGGACACAGGTACCCGGGGAGTCCGCCAGATGTTTGATAGGCTCACCTGCAGGCCTGCTGTGTGCTGGCAGTAAAATTCATGCGTTGCATATGCTGCAATTATACCACAGGGAAATAAGCTGCTGTAATAATGAAGTAGGCTGGAAACATGAGGAGGGAAAGCAAACAAGCCTGTTTCCTCTGGAAAAACACAGCCTCTGTCCATACTTACTTGTGTAAGTTTGACTTTTTAAAGTAAAATAAGCAGTGTTATGATTGAATACGGATTCTCTTCATCTTTCAGCAGTGAGGTGTTATTGCTCCAGTAGGTGGTGCTGAATGCAAAATAAGAATTCATACCCTTACTACAGCAAATCAGAGAATGAGCTATAACTGAGCAAATCAGGAAATTAAGCCATAAAATAGTCCTGCAGTAACATTATGGGCTCTCCTAATAACATTAATGTGTTATGGCAGCATGAGCAATGTTAGTGCAGGTAGAGGATTAAATGTCTCATTGGTTTTCTGATCTTTACAAGCTAGCCCTGCACTCGTGGAACGCTCTGCCAAGATGTTGGGTGTAATTAAGCTGCAGGCATTCATCCTTCGTGCTCGTGCACATACAGGATCTATAAAGGCACAAATTGATTTCACCTATCAATGCAGTCATTGTTTAACATGACGTAGCTCATGTGTTGTGCATGTGTGTTTAATAAGCGGGGTCCTAACTGGATCACTGTGTACGCATGGGCTCTGCTTCTCGGATTACTCCTCCTCAAGAAAGGCCTCTGCTCCATAAACTGAACCATTTCTGCTCTGCAGTGTTTGATGGTTTGCTTCTTCTTCGTCTCTCTCTCTCTCTCTCTCTCTCTCTCTCTCTCTCTCTCTCTCCCAAGAGCTCAACAAAAACTGTTTGCAAAGGAAGAGCTGGTTGTGTGTCGGCGCCCATCTGCAGTGATTAAAAACAACAAAAAGTAGTAATCACAAGTAAACCCCAAGCAAACTGCAGAATCATTCATTCCCAGTTTTGTGCTGATGAGCAAACACAACACCACCCACGTTAATTGCTGTGACCCCAGCAACCCACCAAAAGGAACATTGACATATTGTTTGTCCAGCGTGAGACACTGTATAATTTACACTCACTAATGACTGTCCATGGAAATACAGGCTGAAGGACCACGTCTGTCCCTCGCTTGGCCCTAATTCAATTTTTCGCCCTGGACTGGTCTAATGGATAGTCCATCTGTACCTCGGTGAATTCATATCCCTCAATGCATGCCCGTAATTCAATTACAACACTTGTTTGGTGTAAAAAAAGAAAAACAGCCTGCTGCAGTGTTCTCCTGGTCAGTTGAGGTTTGATAAACAGTTCACTATTGGCTGGAGAGTCTCCACCCTAATCAAAACAAAAACAAACTGTGGCTGATTCGGCGCTGTTGTGTCTCTGAGATTTTAAATGATTCTCTCGGTTTCTGTTGTGAATAAAGACATATTACCATTGCCATAGGGTCGACCTTGACCTTCAAACTCAATCTGGCTATTAGGGCAGCCCCTCCCCAGCACCCCTGAGATGTAAAGAGGCTGACGGTTTTGACCCCTGATCCCATTTCTTAACTAGGCTGAGGTGCCAAATAACCTTTTGACCCAGGAAGCATTTTCAGGTTGCCTGAGCAACCTCAGATTTAGCAGTGATTGACAGCTGCATACAGTTTTTTTTTATCTGCCTTCTTCTTTTTCACACGAAGGAACAACAACCCTCCTCTGCGAGATGAATGAGAGAATACAACGGTTTATTTGCTACAATCTTGAGATTTAATATGTCAAATATGCTCAGAGAAAATGGGCAGATTAGATATTCTATTGTACTCAGTTGGCACATTATTATGCCAGATAGATTCAGAATAAATTTCCCTTAATAAATGAACGCTTTACATGGAAATGAATGTATGAATGCAATGGATGGATGTCATTATATCAGATGGAGGTCTATGTAAATGAACCATGTGCAGATTTGACATGTGGTGCAAATCACAGAAACACCAGAGCCGAAGGATCATGACAGGAATAAATCTGCCTATTTTAGGAGACGGCTGGTGTTGTTTGACGTAACCCTTAATCCACACCCCAAATATATTTCCAACCGGGGCAAGCCACTAAAAAAAAAACTTGAGTTGTTTTAATTTTGCTAGTTGTAATGTAGGGACAGACCATTTCATTATGATTGACCCAGGGGAATCTAAGGTTACCATCTGGCCACTGGCCACCATTACTGATCTTTGTTTTAATATGCAAATGTGTCTGTTTGTCCAACCTTGATGTAATCACAAATGTAACCTGACTGAAGGGACCAAACAACAGGACCATGTGCATTTGATAATGGACAGCCTTCATGCAGATGCGACTAAAAGGAGCAATCGGACAGAGAAAGGCAGTTTACCAAAATAAAAGCAGTGAGTCTGTGTAGGTACGACTGTTTCATAATATCATATCAAGAAGGAAATACTGATATCTTCTCTGAATTAGCATTGTGCTGTTTCTGAGAATTACATGCACTCAGGGTGTGTGTTCAATTTTAATATTCATCGCGGAGCATTGGATTGCATTTCGAAAGCAAGCAACATCCTGTGTGTTGACAGCAGTGTTTTAATGAGCTACAAACAAATGTGCCAACGTTTCTCACTGACATCAAGATCTGTGGTCATCTCTGGCTTCTTGATCAACTCCTTTGATGAGTGGAGGCTCTGCTTCAAAACAACTGCAACTTTGATTTCGGCACTTTTATCTACTCCCTTTAAAACTTACATCACAAAAAGATCATCATCTGCAGCTGTCCATCACTGTGATGAGGTTGATGATTGATGATGAGGAGTCAGTGTGACTGTCCTGACTTATAATAACTGCACCTGCGATGACCAATGATGCTACAGGCATATATGAATATAGCAATATATGCTGACTAATTTTCTCACACTGGTTGCACTGTTGCACCCGACAATGCATTTTAACTTACAGTCTTAACACATTACATAAATGATTGTAAACAGATTTTTGGGGGCAACCAAATAGTTGCACCCTGGAGCCCTGTATAGCTTTTGTGGGTATTACAGAGGAAAAACTTTGCACTTCAATAATACATGAATACAAACATGAATATAATAAACTAAACTAAGCGTAGTGACTCAGGGAACTGCTGAGAGAGAGAAGATCTCCTCCAGCTGATGGACCACTGTAATCATTGTTATTGAGGTAAATAATACATTTAACTGTTGTCACTGAATGATTCTTTGCTGGATTACTTTATTTGTGTGTGTGTTTTTGAATCCCTCCTTGTTCCTTTTTTCATTTAAAGTTTGGAGACATTTCCTTGTCCAAATATTCTGTTTTCAACTGGACTTTGCTGATAAAATCAGATCAGCTGCACAGAAAGAGATGTGTTTGGAGCCGGTGACGCAGGAACTAATACAGAACGGGGCACCACCTGCAGAACCCAAAATGTCATTAATTGAGGTTTAAAAAAAACATGTTTATCACCAAAGATCGAGACAAAAAAAAACTGTTAGGCAAATTGATTGAGGTACAATGCATGTTGGGGTAGAGGTGTTAATGGTATTTGTGATGCTTTTATTTGTTCGATGAATGAAGAAGATGAGAATAATACGCAACACATTTTTAATGTTGTGGGTCATCAAACACTGTTTATATGTATAATGTCCACTGCATATAAATGTAACTGTCCTGTTTTCCACAGCGGAGCCCCTGGTGCAGGTGAATGGGAAGCCGAGCTGCTGCTTCTTCAAGTTCAGCCCCAAACTGATGTTCACAAAGGTGCTGAAGGCCCAGCTGTGGGTGTACCTACGACCGCTGCAGCAGACCTCCACCGTCTACCTGCAGATCCTCCGGCTGAAGCCCGTCACAGAGCAGGGCAGCCGCCACATCCGCATCCGCTCCCTGAAGATAGAGCTCAACTCCAGGGTTGGCCACTGGCAAAGTATTGACTTTAAGCACGTGTTGCAGAACTGGTTCAAGCAGCCCCACACCAACTGGGGGATCGACATTAACGCCTTTGATGAGAGCGGCAATGACCTGGCTGTTACCTCACTGCGACCCGGGGAGGAGGGGCTGGTAAGGACCCTCAGACCTGTCCCTGGGGCAGGGGGGGATCACTTTCATTATAGCTCAGAGATATGCAAATACAAAATCAATCAAAGGAGAGCAGACAAATCGTATTAGTGGAATAAAACGTGATTCGAGGAGAAATGATGTTAACTTAGACAAATTAAATATTGGAACAACATTCTCACTAGTTGCTATTTAGTGTGACCGCATCACAGGCTGCTGAACTGATGCATAAGAGGTCTTCTGTTTTCATCAAAGTTTTCAGACTGGATGTTGTCCAACAATATTTTATCTTGAGTCCTTTATATTTTATATATCTTTTTCAGTGCAGATTTTAAAAAACATTCTTAAGCATGCTGTTGTTTTAGATTTCTGAATAGTGTGTTCTACCCTCTGGGCAGCCATTGTTATTTCATTTTCATTTAATTATTTTTGGTGCATTTTTTTCCACTACGTTTGTAACACAGGTGTTACTCATAATTTGAACTATGACTTTTTTCTATTCAAGTGTATCAGTAAGTCAGGACACTGTGACAGTGAGTCGTCACGCACAGCAGCACCCTGAAACTGAAGGAACCATTACCGATGTTGTCATTTACATCTGTGCTTTTCCTACTGTGGCATGTCAAAATGTCTTCAGTGGAAGAGGCTTCTGTTGTAGCTGTTTATAGTGGATCATTAATTTGAGTTTTAGTGATTAGAACATTTTTTTTCTTTTGAAATTTTCACAGTAAATGATCGAGCAAGTTAAAGTTGTCATATTGCAGTGAAATTAATCTGAATCAGCGGCAGCAGGGAAGGAAAGGAAACACATTCACAGCTGAACTAAAAAATGTGAAACAGATTTTCAGTGGATCATTCTGCATTATGAATGCTAAGAATAGCATTTTTTGTGAGTGTTAACAATAATAGTGATAGGTAATATCGTGCTTACAGCACAAACCTGCAGCCAACACAATGTTTTTGTAAATCTGCCTTTATTCTAACAGCTTAAGTCACATAGTCACACTGTAAAGAGAGCAGCTTCCATCTGACTTTTCTCGCCTTAAACACTAACTGTAAGTTTTATTTGTTTAAAGAGACTTATTGTATATCTCGGCACAGACAGGTGATATGAAACAGCAGTGTTTTAAACATGTAGGAACACAAGAAGCGCTTTATTCTGTGTCCTTTAAGTTGTAGCTCTGTCCTTTATTTTAACCAAATTGTAGATTTGGAAGAAAAGATAAAATACAACCAGTCACGCATTGATGCACCACATGTATTTGTATGTATTTGACCTTCAATACCGTCAGTGCAGCTCTCTGTTTGAACAATGTCAGCCTTGACCCCACTATATTTAGTTCAGACCAGAGACAACACAGCTGCTTTGTTTGGACCAGTCTTCACCACCACATCCTCTGCTACTAGCCAAATCCTCATCTTCAAGTCCGGTGCTTACCAATACTACCAAAAAGTATCTGCATCATATGTGTGATGTCACACATTCTTCCAGAGACAATGTCCGCCTTCTGTGCACACAAACTGAAATTATTCCTTCAAAGATAACGTAGTACTTTTGCCAAATGTGAATGGTTCCTAACCTTATGTTCCTCTGAGTAGTCCCTGAGTTTTTTAGCCTGATGGACGCTCCTGGGCCTCGCCTCTGCGAACAGGAGTTGAAAAATGTGCTGCGTTTGTGTCTAATGTCATGGATGGCTTTGCACGGATGAATTCAAACTTCAGTGGGAAAGCAAAACCATCTGTGAACCATCGATCTAGTTAGAAAGCTGAGAGTCACCGCCTCTGACAGTAAACACACCACATCTATGTTGAATTTTTACCTTATTTATGTTGTGTGTATACTCGGATGATGCTAGAATTTCGTTGTACACTTGTGCAATGATAATAAAAAGGATTCTGATTCTGATTCTGATTCTGAATTATGTAGGTCACTCATCCCAGTTAAGCAACACCAAATATTTACAAAGTGGTCATTTGGGTCAGATCTTCACAACCCATATCAGAGGTCAGCTCTGGTGTCTTGGCCAATAAATCGCTGCCCTCTGAGCACACAGCAGTGTGCAGTATTATTCTTGAACAAAATTGGGAAAAGATCAAAAACACAGGCAAGTGTAGCAAAATAAAACAAAACACAACAAGCAAAGAAAGAGTCAAACTCCGCTTCTCCCTGATCCTCTGTGTCTTTTTTTCTACAACAAAAGCCCTAAAGCCCAAGCTGACATGGTCTCACCCCGACGGCCTTTCAGCTTATTTCCTCTTTTGAATGCGTCACAAAAAACTGTGCTCGAGCCCAGCTGGAATCACTGTGGGGAGAGGAAGGCTTTGTAAAACAAACATGATGGAGTAAAATATTTGATCCGCTTGCCTTGCCCAAAGGTCAAGGTTATGGTAGCCTGCAGATGACCTCGTGGGTCAGGGATCAAACCGAGCAAACAGAGTCCGCCAGCGACGTCAGAAAAGCCCAGTTTCTATCAGCGCTCTTTGACCGGTGCTTGGATACCAAATTGTGTTGCTGCTTTAAGAAATGACAATTCATATTTTTTGTGAAATTTCAGTTGTCACCTTGGGTCCTTTCAGGTCGTCCAGGTGTCAATGTATTGGTTTGGAGAAAAAATTGGTAGCTATTAGCAACTGTTAGTTATGCCGAGAGTTGCTCTGCTTTTCATTCCTTTTGTTTTTTGTTTCATCAACATGATATATTCTCTAAACTGAGCTTTTGCTGGACCTCAGATTCACTTAGTGGAAATAATAACAAGACCTGATTTAGGAGATTAGATATTGAAAAACTTGGGGCACAGAGATATACCAATGAATAGAAATGAAAGTGTACATGACGTATTTACCTTTACATTAGTGAAAGCCAGAAAGCCAGGCCTTCTATGCCTGGCTCACATAAATGCAATAATGTAATCAATTACGCCTGTGATCTTCCTGCTATGACGGGCCAAAATGTCCGCCTCGAAAAAAGGTCCATACTGTTGTCATGGTTACAGATCAAATCAAGTTCGGGCATTACAAAGCGCTCAGCGGTGGAGCTGACCGAATGGCTATTTTCTGTAAGATAAAAAACATAACTGTGTGTGTGACAAACTGCATGAAGCAGGTTAGGATTATTAGTTCTGGTCTCAGGAGTAGTAAAGTGCTTTAAATGTAATCTAGATTTAATTAACATGTGGTGTGTCAGACAGGCGCTGATGACCCGGGACTGAAAACTAAACTGTGCTCGTGTAACTACTGCTTGATTTTTGAAAGAGCCTTTTTCAAAGCAGATATTTTTCCCAGCAGGAGAAGCACAGGTGAGACTGATAACATTACGGATGGTTCAGACATGACAGTGTGACAGTGAGCCACCGTGAACACTAGTGAAACTGAAGCAACTCAGTAGAATTCAGCCATCAATACTGTTATTATTTTCACCTGTGCTCTTGCTGCTGTGACTGTGAGAATGTCTTTGAGGCTCACTGGGCCGCTGTTGTGACTGTTCATAGTGGATCATCAGTTTGTGTTAGTTGTGTCATCAGTTGTGTGTAATTTCCCAGGAGGTATGTTTAAAGAACAGTCTCAACGCACCAAGTTGGTATGGTTGAATATATATTATCAGAAGCAGCCTAATATTGAGAAGAAGGTTTGTCTTATGTCTGAGATATCAAAGGTGCTAGCAAATCAACACAGTTCATGAAATAAGCAGCTAATCCGTCAGATACGTCGGACCACCTTGTTTAACTACATATCTTTAAATGTTACAGTACAAATTTTACAAAATGACTCAACATGCTGGAATTGATAGTTGTTGTTGTTGGCGTGACGCCAAAGAGTTTAGCTCTATTAGGACTTTGTTTTTTCAAGGAGCTTTTGTCTACTTCAGATAATACTAATTCAAAACAACAGTGTGTGAAAAGTCTGGATATTAGTTTGGCTTCAAATAAGACAAGATATAGTAAGCCATGTAAAAACACACAAAATGTCTATTTCCTTTTTCTTTTCGTTTTTCAATACAGTACTGTGGACCATAAGGTTAAGCAACATACGAACCCTTACAAACAGTATGATCACATTTATCACATCAACTCTCTGCAAAAAAAGCGCATACCCCAAAAAGTTGATGCCCTTTAAAACACTAGTGACATTAAGTGATGACAGAATGACCAAAAAAAATGAATTTGCTCCTTCAAATATTTGTGTTTCTGATGTGTCAGCCATGTTGCTGCTGTTGTTCTCTTATAACCACCTCTTTCTCTCTGTCCTGCCCCTCCTCCCCCTGATTCCAGCAGCCGTTCCTGGAAGTGAAGGTTCTTGAGACGACCAAACGTTCTCGGAGAAACCTCGGCCTGGACTGCGACGAGCACTCCACCGAGTCTCGCTGCTGTCGCTACCCTCTGACTGTGGATTTCGAGGCGTTCGGCTGGGACTGGATCATTGCTCCCAAACGCTACAAAGCCAACTATTGCTCTGGCCAGTGCGAGTACATGTTCATGCAGAAATACCCGCACACCCACTTGGTGCAGCACGCCAACCCCCGTGGCTCTGCAGGGCCCTGCTGTACACCAACCAAGATGTCCCCCATTAACATGCTCTACTTCAATGACAAGCAGCAGATCATTCACGGCAAAATCCCTGGGATGGTGGTGGACAGATGTGGCTGCTCTTAGGCTGCAGGGGAGACGCACACTTGTGTACAGCCACCATCGCATCGAACCACCCAAAACCCTTACGGAGCTCTCCCCTGGCACCAGAACCCACTCCTCTGCACCAGATTTCACTTTTGCTCAGCCACAAAAATCACCCCACTGGGTTTCCATATTTCCAGTAATTAAACTGATTCTAACTGTAAAAGAAAAAGTTATAAATGAAACATGAATCAAAAAAAAAGACTAAAAGGAGTGACTGATGGGAATACAGTACATTATGAATGATTTAAAGAGCTTGTCCTGGTGGAGCAGCTTCAGAAGAAAAACGGTAAATGAGACAAAACTATGTTATAGAGTGCGTGTTAGTTTTGTGGGTTTTTAAAGATTTTGTTTTTTAAATGGCATCTTTGTGAAATGTCCGGGTTAGTGGATTGAGATGACAGGAGACATGAGCATTTACAATATTTTTTAAAAAGCATTTTCAGTCCTAAGGTGAGTTTGGAAAGTCACAGATATACTTACTTACGGGTGAGATTTGATCCACGGAAAGAAAAAAGGTTTGCAAGGGGGCATAATCAGAACTATTCTGCAATCTTTCACTTTAACAAAAACAGAACAAAATCCATGCTAATGTAAGGAGGGTTTACTGTTAGGAAGACTGTTAGTATAAATCCAAAATCTTGTTTACAGATGTTTAGAGATGTGCTCTAGAGATGTAAAGTGTTGAGGAGATCCAAAACCAAACCTGTACCCTCTATTAATGTATAACACCCCAGTGTGACATTCTCGAGTATCTACGAAACCTTTCACAGCTACTTTGATCTTTTTTTATTTGTAGTCCTGTAAAACTCAAAAATGTAAAAAGGGAGAGAAGAGGTTATACTATTTTAACTCCAGTGTTAAGAGCGCATATATAAAGCCAGTATAGCTGTTTCTGCCATTCTGCAAAAAGTAGATAATACAGATTTAGGTTTCAGTTGCACACTAAAGTCTAAAACAGTACTGTAAAGTAGATGCACTCTGAAGTCATTCAGCTGTCAGAGGAGGAGGAGGAGGCGGAGGAGGCGGAGGAGGAGGAGGAGGAGGAGGAGGAGGAGGGTCCTGCGGGATGACGAGAACCTGACAGATTTCCTTTCTTCTGTGTAACAAAGGAAGATACACTTTGACTCCTTCAACCTTTGCATTAGCAGAAGATGCACTGTTTCATAACTTGAAGAGGCCTGGGAATGAGCAAACAGAAAGCAGAATCCATGCCCTGAAATAAAAACACTCAAGGGTGGCTCAAACGCTCACCCGCAGCACAAAACATGATTACAGTATTAACACTATAAGTCGACACACTAACACATACAGTGTTCACGTCTGTGTTGAAAAACACGTGTAAGTTAAAGAGCAGTAGCTTCAGAACTCGTGTCAGGACAGTTCATTCGTCTTTTCTCAAAGCTAGTTTCAGGAAAGATTTTTTTTAAATGCAGTACTGTGCTCAGAATGAATAGCTTTTATACATCACAACAAACCACGTAACATGCAGAGTAAATCAAGAGAATGTAACTCAACCACTGACTTTAGTGTAGAGAACATGTTTGATTGCGTTTTGAAATGCCCCCCATCCACCTCCACCTCATATCGTCATCATCGTAACGGAGAAAATATTGTTAGTGCTTGAACACAGAGTAGATTAGTTCGCTTGAAGTCTGTCTTTGTCTCCTGGATGTCAAAGCAAAGATATCCTTTTGTTGTAAACGAAAGCACTATGCTGTTGGATAAAGGAAGAGCCTTCTGACATTATATATAAATGATATATGTATATATTAAAAAAAAGGGGTACAAAAACCTTTTTTTGGGGCACTCTACCTTACCAACAATAAATTTTGCACTATGGGACGTTCATGGCGTGAGGAGGTAAAGTGTTGTTTGTGTTTTACCAAGCACAAGAGAGCTTGTACAGTATAGGATAAAAAAAAAAAAAAAAAAAACTATTCAAGCTTCTGGTGAGCAACCATAAACTAGAGAGGTTATCACCTCGTTTTGTTACCATCACGCTTTCCTGACTTTTGTCCGAAGCGGGGGCCTGTCCATACACTCACACACTTGTATCCAATCTGGAACCTGGACGTGCTGTACCAGCGGCCTGAAAGGCCTCCTTTCCCACTTTGGGTGATAAGTCATGTGTATAATAAGTGTCTGGATCAATAAACATAGAATGCTTTAACTGGAAATGGCCCGCCCACCAACTTTAATCTGTTACCATGTTAGAGAGAGACTACGTCCTTTTGACTTAAACAATGTGTCGACTGTCTTGCGTAGACATGTTTTTGCCTTTATGTGTATTTTAAGTGAAAGCACCCATGTAAGTATGGGAGGAGTATCCAGGGATTGTTAGCCAAAGTAGAGGATGACATGTTGTGTGCTGTAACTTTTGTGATCGCAGGAAATTATGCTAGAACATTTCAAAGGGAGGAATAAGCTGGTTTAGGGGCAGTGGTTGGAAATAATACAACTGGTCAATTGTCTATTTATTAATATTAATTACAATGCATTTCAAAGTCTGTCTACCTCACTTTAGCCTTCTAAAAACCTTGCTTTTTTAAAAAACAATTGTCATCGATTAATCTGTGCAAACATTTAACCCATAAGAACCCCACCCAACCCCCCAAAAAATGTAGATGAAAACCACAGGGTCCCCTTGCTCTCAGGTTCAGATTGACTTATTGACAGAGTGACTGATGGTAGCGGCTCTGGTAATGTGTGGTCAAAAAGAAATAATTAGCTGTGCCCACTGCTATGGCTTGTTGAGAAGTTGCATTTTGAATTTTAGTGTTTGTATACTGGTATGTGTGAGAGTGTTTTCATATAAATATATGAGAGTAAGAAATCTCTATGTAAATACCTACCCAAATGTTGACCTTTATGATGTTTTGGACAGGTTCACCGCTTCTCATGTTTTTCTCACTTTCCCCCTTCATTCCTCCGTTCTTTGTGTAGTTTAAAAAGAAAAATCACCCCAACTTTGTAGTTTAATGGTTGTGCATATGAATAACTGTTCAATTGTTATTTTTGCCTTTTTGTTGTTTATTTACTGTCATTTTTCTTTTGTACAATAAATCATTTATTTAGCTTAAAGGAGTTGTTGTTTGTTTGCTGCATGTAGTGCACATGTTTAACTCAACCCGAGTTGCTCCAGCTGTTCATTGAATCCAAATGTTTGTGTGTAAAGTCCTTCCCAAAGCAACATTATGTAACTGTTTTACCTTATAAGAACAGCTTAAAAATCATGTTGATGGTACAGTGTCTTGTGATCGGACGAGTGGTGTCTGTGTCACTTGTTTCTGCACACAATCAGTGTTACATACATGTTTACTGCAAGATCGACACACAACACTGTTATGGCGCAAAGAGTTCTGTTTGTAGTGTACACCTACATTACGTCTGACAACTTGTTACAGACCTGGGATTATCATTGACAACCGCGGTGTTGCACTCAAACTGTGGAGGGCGCTAAGTCGAACAAAATGCCAATTTCTACACAATGTTGCTTTAAGTTCCTAGTAACTACAATGAATCGCTTCACTGCTTGTACGTCAAAGCGGTTGCTCCTGGGAATGAACAGAGTGAATTGTGAACTGCCTCTGCCAAAACTCTGAAGACTGTGATGCTTTTTCAGATCCTCAATCAGATTTTTCAGCAAAAAAGTAATTATGAACTCTTTGTTCACCACCTGCCGACTGCCACAAACGGTTGATTGACAAAGTTAGCGATCAGCTAGTGACCAACGTGGAGCAGGCCAAAGAGAAATGTCCCATTAGGGGTAAGTGAAAAAACAAGCTTCAGTACGAGAAGGGTCGACAGAAGGCCAGAGACACAAGCCAGAATACATGCTACTCTGCTGGAAGTTTTTGCCATATCAACTTAAAATGTGAGTATGTGTGTGTTCACAGCTTGGCTCTGATACTCTCAAGTGGCCGAAAAATTCATTCAGTTACTAATGGTTTAAGGAAAGTCTTAGCAAGTACAGACTGGTAGGAAATGTCTGTAGTTCTCTGGTCAAAAGCAACCAGACATGCAGCAGAATGAGGTGACACTTCTTCTTCTATCTTACGCTAACCCAACCTAACCTGATGTCATTTTGCTCTTATAGCCCAGATCTTATTAGATCCTATTAGTTATTGGTATGACATTTTCTAATTAAGGTCTATTTTTATTTTTGTGAAATATAATTGCAATTATTTTTGATAAAGTGTTCAATGCTAGCAAATGCTTTACTCTTTGGTTTGAGCAGGTTAGCAAGCTACGGTTAGCTTTACCAGTTTAGCTAGCTTCGGCTCTTTCAGGCCAAACATAGTTTTATTATAATGAGTTTAGAATGGATACCAAAATTATTGTTAAATCATTTCCGACATAATGTTATTGATAATTTTTAATTATTTGCTCCTACTACTTGCTAGCTGTAGGCTACAGGCTGCAAAGCTAAGTGAACCAACTGATAAGCTAAAATTAGCCTGCTACATATGACTTCTTTAAAATGAAGATTCATAATATATCTTCGACAAATCTGACCCAAGTATTTGATGTAAACTGGCATCTAAATTACGTTTTTAAAAGTCTTTATGCTTCAAGACTTACTTAAGTTTTAATTGTGTGACTGGTCGTTTTAAACAAACAACTAGTAACAACTATTAATTTGGATTTTATGTACACATTTAGCAATGGATTTACAAATACCAGGTGCAAACCAGGCCCAGTTACACCTGGAAATTATTGAGTGTTAAGATTTTGTCATAGTGATTTTGTAAGAACTAGATTGTGAAGTGCAATCCAATGTAATTTGGTGATGTGTTTGGTGATCAGGTTGTAGTCTAACCGGCCATAGTGAGGATTTTAGAATCCGCCACTCAAAGAAATGAACATGAAGCCAGAAGTATCGAAAGAAATTTATTAGGTTTTTTTTGTTTTTGTCTATCAAATGTGCGGTTATGCTCTATAATCAATCAACTTTATTAGTGTTTTAAAACAGCAAATCAATTTCTCAAGGAGGATGTAACATTTAAACGTGTTGAGTCACTGAAATACAATCAAGTTTTTATTTTGAGAATGTAAACTCGCCCCAGGTTGATTTCATACCTTAAGAAGCACACATGCACAGCCTACACACAATTAAACCACCGGTGGCATCCCGATTCTTGGAAAACAGTAACAGGCAGCAGAGGTGGCAGGAAGCAGATTCACCGCGAGGCTAATTGGTGAAAGAGAGCGTTCAGAGGACAACGGTTTAGTGTTGGGGTCCGGGTTGCCATTATTTGGATGTCATATAAGATCCAGCCTGACCCAATTAATATGCCACCTGATAGGAGGGCCTCTCATCAACCTAATTTGGAGAATCAATAGGGGACAAATGAGAGTGAGAACGAAGCTTTTTACGGATGCAAACAGACAAAGACCACCCAGTACAAGCTCGAGGAGACTGATGCCAGCAATGACATAAACCTTTTGACAAATCCTCACTTGACATAAACAAACATTCACACAGTCCCCTGCCCCTCAAGTGCATCAATGTGCCGTACACATCATCAGTCATACCCGCCCTACATAGACAAGGGAGGACATTGATGGATGTTTTTATTGTTTTGGCACATAAGGAGTAGTTGTACAAGATGGACGTGAAGTGTTAGGAGCTGAATGCTGCACCACAAAGCCTTAAGACTGCTAACATGATGAACTCTGACCCTCTTCATTAAATAAAGACTGAGTTATACCATGGAGGTACTTGTGGAGGGGGGAAAATAGTACAGTACAATGGGAATATTGAACATGTCACAAAGCCCTGAAGCAAGGCTGGTGGGGGCTGGGAGGATTTGGGAGGAGCTTTATGGCAATTATAGCCATAAAGTTAAGAAAGAAGGTGAATTGGGGGCAGCTCTCAATAGCTTAAATTGCTGGACACAGTCATCAGTAACACCTTTTTGTCTGGCTCACTGACTGGTCGGTGTTTAGAGGGGGGAACTGTTCAGGGAAGATCACACGCACCCTTATGGGATGAAAGAATCTCGCATGACAATAAAATAAACTGTGGAGACGCAAGATTTGAGTCGACGCAGCCGGACAAAGCTTATGAAATGTTTTTATCATCAGCAAGGGATAATGGTGGTGGCTGAATTAGTTTTGCTCACTAAGTTTGAGTTGCAATCTCTTGTGAATCAAAGGAATAAGAAATAGGTTGATTTTCTAATAAGCTTACTCCACCTTCTCAAAGTGGATATAAAAGCATGTTTTCGGGGGAATAATTGTAATATAAACATTACATTTTGAAAGTGATTTTTGAAAACACTATCTTGCCTGTTTCAACATGGATGTATTGTCTACAGTCACATATCTGAACTCTCAAACATGTTGTGTTAAGTGCAACACAAGCTCTACTTCTTATAGGCTAAATAATATCTCAAGAACTTTTTCCCTTATATTATATATTTCTCTCTGTATTAGACTTACTAACCCCATCGTCTTCATAATTTGAATCAGTTGTTGTATTGTAAAAGCTTTTTTTTGTTTCGCCTGTCAGGACTTGTGTTACAAAAGCATTGGAGAAAAAAACTCTCCTTTTACATCCCAATAGTTGCAGAAGCAATCATTAGGTACAGAAGTAGGCTTTTGTTTGTTGTAGCACTAATTGCAAATGTTAGTCTTATTGTACACTGTCAAAAAAAAGTCACGTGGAATCAACCTAAATAAATGTAAATAAACACGTTTGATTTCTTTCAAGCTGATTAAACTTATTTTCAGTTCAATTACATCAGTAAAGAAATATAATTTTATATACATATATATTATTCAGTTATATATATATATATATATACATATATATATATATATATATATATATATATATATATATATATATATATATATATATATATATATTAGCAGACTTCCCAGCATGCATTGTTTAAGAGTTAAAGTAAACATTTCTTTTTAAACTTCTTTTTGAAGTTAACACGTGTGCTGGAAACTTGCTGCACTTTGAGTTAAGTCATGATTGTTAATTTTTATAATGATGAAAACTTTGCTTATCATGATAAAGATTATTATTGAAGTCTTTACTCCCCCTCACACATTTCTATAATTCTTAACCAGCAGCTTTGGCTTTTATTGACATTGAAAAGTTCACCATAACTCACATAGATAAACCAGATATTTAAGGTAGACCGACAGTCTGAGGATGAAGTGATTTCAGCTTTTCCAGTTAAAAAAGAATTTGAAAGACTGTGTCGACTTAACTTGTGAATTCTACAGGAACTGAATTGTGATTAAGTTATATAAACTTAATACAACTGAATTAATATCAAGTTTATATCACTAGGAATGTTTATTTGTATTGAATCATGACAAAATTACCTTGACTTGTCCTCACAAATTTAGTCAGCTTTACATTTTTAGACACCTTACACACAGATAAATTATAAAGGCTTTAATTATCGGTATTCACAAGCACACCTTCATTATATAGAAACTACTTTGAAGAAAAAGTTACAAATCTGCATGTTGATCCTTTTCCATTGTTTTGCAACTCTTTCTTGCATAACTTGCAGTCAGTAAACCGGTTCAGGTCCAGTTCACTGCAGTGGTTCAGAGTCTCTGCTCTCATGAATGACAGCTGTCACTCTTTTGTGCTCCCAGCGCACCATCTGGTTTCGAGCTGACGATTGCTGCCTCTGCCACAGATGGTGATGAGCTGCAGTCCATTGATTCTCCTGCCTTCCTTGCCGGGGCATGTTGCTGTACTGTCCCACAGATCTGAGAGTATACCTGGGGACGGGGTGACCACCCCTACCCTGGAGGATTTCCTCTCTAACAGTCAGGCCTGGAAAGGAAGCGACAAAGGTATCAATTATACTCACATGCTTACATGCTTTTGGTGTTTCACAGTTTCTCTGTAGTGTGGCCTTTTCATCGTGATTAATGCAACAATATAAAAGATTCGACAATATTTGAAACCTCTTGATAGTCAGACAACAGTGCTGAGTGAAATGATTGGGTTAAAAATAAAAATGAGACGATGAGAAGTTTATTCAAGGTGTGGTAGAAATTGGTAGAGCAAGGACACATCTTCTAAGTTATGTTGTAATATGATTAAAATTTTGATGCATTTAAGTTCTGCAGGAATATCAGGACTCCTTATTGATTCAATCAACACCAGTGACACTAATAAATGAATAATGGAAATATTTAGGTGATGAAATTGCTACAGTAGTCTTAAAAAGCAGCAAAAAAGTTCACACTTTCTCACAATCTTTTTTCCTCAACACAAGAGAAAGGGATGTATTTCACAATAATCTTATTTACATCCACACATAAAGTAGAAGTAGATATTCTGAAGGAAAAAAATTGTGACAACTGTGTTACTTTGCATGTGATGCAAAAACCCTCAGAAGTGAAAGGACATCGAGTTAAAAGAAAAAAACACCAAAGTTATCACCTAGCAAAGAATCTTTGATGCAAGAGTGTAAAATGTGAGAAATTAACTCTCTCTGTGGTTGATACAGGTACAGAACATCCTAATGATGACTGAAAACATGAAACACTAGCTTCTCCTCTGCCAGTACACAGCAATCTGCACATTCCTCCCACTTATTTTGAATGCTCCTCACAGCAGTGTGTGATTACTTGAAAGTCAGTCGGACATCTCTCTTTTGGCAACAACAGGAATCAGCCCGAGAGCGGAAAACAAAACCTTTTGTCCCACGCTGTCGTCCTGCAGTCCTGGTAATAATCCTAAATCTGCCTTGTTTTTGGAACAACATCTGCAACCCGTGGCACGACAATAACCGCATATTAAAGCAGAGAATTATCACATGCGGTGCTATTAATATTCAGGATGTTATGAGGGGGAAAAGACAGCAAACTTGCAAAGTCACAAAAACAAACAGAGCCAAAACATCAGGGTGATCTTTTACTAAAATGTGAATCATCAACAAAGCTGTTTGTTCTCGCGTTGTGCTGTGACACATCAAATTCTTTGGGATGATATAATAAAAAACGGGAAGGTTATACGAGGACACAGCTGCACTCCCTCCAATTCCAGGTCACTGATCAAACCTCCAAAAACACAACCCACACACACACACACACAGGCAAACACACACACACACACACGCATACACACACACACACACTCACACACACACACACACACACACACACACATACACACACACACACAGACACACACACACACTCACATCCAAATTCGATGTTAAGAAACAAAGGTCTGTGTTATGTGATTAATACAGTTGTACTTCATGTCACGCATAAAGCTGACGATCTCATGTCACACTGCAGAGAGTGTGCATGTTATACTTTATGTATATGAATTAATTATTCCTTGTTGCTGGATTTATTTTCTATTTATTCTGCATAAATTGAGACTAATTTGCTACAAAAATGTACAATTTCTAGGTTAGTTGACATGAAGACTAAATTGCAAAAGGCCTTTCACACTCTCCTTTAGATTCTATCTTTTATTTCTTTATCTTTATTATTCTTTTCGTTTAAATACATGTAAAATCAACATAAATATATGATTAATGTAATAAAGACTGATGTCAGCAGACATCAGACCCTCGCACATCATGAGGATGAAGTCTGGATCAGTGAGAGGCTAAAAACAGCAAAGAAGAATAAAAGATGGAGCAGTAATGCCCCATTGCTCACAAATAAAGTTAATATTTTTGTTCTGTTTCACAAGCCCTGCAGCTTTCAGGTTTTAATTAAATATGGCAGCAAAAACAACAATAACAAGTTGCCAAAATATAGAAAACTTGGGGTAGAGATGCTGTCGGTTACAGTGCTGGCCAATAAAAAGGGGTTGTGGATTTCTTTGAGGCCTGAGCAGTCAGTGAAAGGCACTGTGGGGTCTCCATAGTTCACATGGCAAACTCTCAAACACCCACGGGGGGGTTGCCCTCCCTCCCTCCCCTGTCATGCCTTAACTGAGGCTAGTGTTGACACAGTGCTGGCCAATCTAATTTTGATTGTCAGGAGCAAGGAATGGTGATCCTCCCCCCGCCCCCCTGAGATCATCAAGTTCATTTCTCTGGCTGCATAGGGATTTTTTTCCTTTCACCCCCCCACCGCCCCACCCCACCCCACCACCCCTCCATCTCCCCATCTCCCCACCACTAGAACAATATTCAGCCGTTCCTGGGCCTCTCAGAGTGAGCTCACTGGAGTTAATCTCTCAGGCCTCTCTCCTCTCTATTGCTGCCTCTCTCTCACTCGCACTCTCTCCCTCTCTTTCTATTCAAAAAGCCATTCGAGAACAGCTTGAATTAGTGACAGTTATTATTCAGACTAATGAGTAAAATCTCAAAGGCAACAAAAGTGGACTGTGACATCGGCTATAACAGCATTCATAAATCATTCATTCTTGGCAAGAGGGATTTATTAATAAGTGGGTGACAAAAATATCATTTCTGCAGTTTTAAAAAGCGTTCATTATCAAACACAACTGTGGTGATCTCTACTGCGTGGCAGTGTGAGGGGCGATCTGTGAAATATCACGAAGCCCTCATTGTTTTCCCAGATCTGTACCATCAGAAAAGACAGATGGCCCTCTGCACCTTTGTTTGTGGGTGTATGTGCGTGTCTATGTGTGTGTGTGTGTGTGTGTTGGTGTGCACATGTGCCTGCACAGACACCGAGGGTGTGAGGAAGGTCAGGTTTATTGACAAAACTATTTTACATTCGAATGCTACTTCTTTTTTTTTGATTCCACGCATGAGTAAAACAATCCCAATTATTTACTAAAGAATAATTTACTTTTGAATGATAACTGACCATAAGATTCATTCATTATTCATGCATTTTCTCATAATTAAGTTCTGTGCTTTCCATCATTTTAGATTTAAGTATGCATGATGAGTGGATGCAAAAAAGGGGTGACTTAATGTCTTTTGTGTGACAAACTATGACATTTGGTGGACGCTTGTGTGAGTCAGTGTAATCAAATTCAGGACAGACATTAATTTTCTCTGTGAGAAATGAGACGCTGGGACAGTCCTGCAGCGCGCGGCTTTGTTGTTTAATTAAAACTGAGACGTAATAACAGAAAACAAATTAGGGGACAGAGGATCAGTTGACATGAATGAATCAGTCAAGCTACCTGAATAAAAAGCCTGAATCAAGACTAATGGAGATGATCCATCATAATGTTTCCAAACTATCTGCTGTTATTTAAATGCTGACATTGAAATTGTTTCTATATGAGCATTATCAGTGAAATATTGATGACAATGACACAAATATTTGTCGTCTTTAACCTCAATTATTGTAAATGTCCCATGAAATGTTGCATAAAGTAGCAGAGATAAAAACTTGAAATGCAGTTTAACAAGTTGGCCAGACGGGGGCACTGCAACTAAAGGTCAAAGTTTAACTTTGTCTCAAATTGTCTTCATTTTGTCTTCATCCTGGCATTGATTTAATGTCTTTTATCAACAAAAGAGGAGTTCTTTATTTATTTTATGTATATCCCTATTATTGTTACGTTTACACAATGACATATGACAGTACTAAGACAAGTATTAGTCATTTGTTTGTTTAATCTTTGTTGTGTTGTTTTTTGGAGGCATCCTTACAATCAAGTATAAAACAAAACAAGAGAGAAGTTGCTCTTTTATGCTCAGTTTCAACATTTTGTCATAACTTTATAAAACAAATGTAAAAATTGAGAAACTTGTCAAACATGATGATACAGCAATCCCTAACCCTAACCCTAACCCTGAAAACCTTGAATTAAAACATAGACACAAAGACAGGAAATCTAAAATGTTTGTTAGTGACTAACTTCTAACTGATCAGTGAGTATTTATAGCACCTCTGTGGCCAACAACCAGAAACAGCTCGAGTGTGTATGGTGAATACTGTCAGTACAGAAGAGCAAAAACACTTGTAGTCTGACATAAATTGCAGTTTAGCAGCTTTATCAGAAAGAGAAAGTCTGTCTTTTTTAAGTTTCTGTAAACATCAGTCTACTTACAACAATTCAAAAATATTGCACAACAGGGGGTGTAAGGAAAGAGATACTTTTAAACCTTCCAACTCTTATTTTTAAAATTAGCTGATACCAGTTTGCACTTGAGCTGAGAGCACAACTGGAGCCTGTCAGAGGCAATCTTGACATTACAGAAAACAATTCTGAATCGAAAGATCAAAGGTGAAAGGTCAAAATTATTCTGTCAGGAGCGTTGGGTTCACCGAGGGGGAAAACTGACCAAACCAGAGCGCCCGCCTTTCATAAAAGAAGAAATCGAGGAAAACTAGTTTCAGATACCTCTCATAAACAATTAGCACACACAGCTCCTTTGTGGTTAAAGAAATGCCTCAAAACAGAGACGTGGGGATAATTAAAGAGGGGGTAGGGTGCTGTGCTGCGTAGGTGCGTGATTTGCAAGCTGTCAGATGACGGCCTCGCGGATGAAGAGCAGTAGGCCCCCATTCTCTGTCCGGTGCTCGGTGCTTCCCCCACCCCCTCGCTCAAACGCCCCTCCATACCCCATGGGAGGAGGTCTGTTGCGCTGCGGCCACACTAAATCAACATCGTCCTAATGAGGTGTCACACTTGACCCCCAGCAGCCTCAGACCCTCACATGGGTGTCAGAGCCACAATGAGCGACCCTCCATCTCCAGCGCCCGGCTGACACATTTTGATTCATGAGAGAGCCTGCGCCCTGTCAGGTCAAAATTACCCCTATCAAAATGCCACCATCAACACATTCATCAACCCCACCTCTGAATCCGCCCTCTTTTTTCTCTTTCTCTTGAAAAATACAATTCCTCTCCAAAAACAGACAATACTTTCATGCTTGTGCTCTGCATGCGCCCACCTTCAAACTCCCTTAACTCACATTTCTGCCAAATCACAGGTCCAAACCGCTTAGGCGCACACGCATGTCCTCACTGATTACCTCTTATTGCAGCTAGAGGCCTGTCTGTCAGTGGTCAGGGTCCGGCCTTCTGCTCCTAATGGCTCTCTGAGTGATGAACTCAGTGTCCCCCAGGTGTTGGGGAGCCTGTCCTCTGACCTACTGACCCAAAACACTCCTAATGTGAACAGGTCCTCACAGCTAATAACAAATCTGAGATCTGTGTGGCTGGCACCAATGAGTCAAAACAGAGCAGGAGAGGCGAGGAGTGCTTACTCATAGCAGGAGGTGAGACATGCTATCTTCACATTTGTTAAAAGATCAGCTCATCGTGCCCAAGATACTCCTGTATGTGACAGATTTCGACAGTGGGCATACTGATATTAATCATACCGAGAAAAAAACAGGGTTCATCAGTTCATTCAGCTGCTGCACCACCAGGCCACAGAGAAGCTTGTTTCCTCTTCCTTCCTCGCCATGAAAAATACATTTTCTTTTTCAACCCTGTGTTGCGGGAACCTGCCTGTCTTCTTCCCCCGGAGATCAGCTCCGTCATTGTGAACGCAGCTGAGACCTCCTCAGAACAAGATCAACTCCTGACTAATCAGCTCGGCCCCAGCAGATGTGCTTCCCGGTTCAAACAAGGAGGGGGGTTAATGTCAACCACAAATCTTTAGCCCGCTTTGTGGATCAATAATCAAAAGGCATTGTCACATCCTGCCTTACAGTTTGGTACAACCTTGTTTTTCGCTTTACAAGGACATGCTATAACATGATGGCCCCCTCGCTGAGAAGATCATTTACTGTCAGCTGACACTAAACTCTGCCCACTGAGGCAGCCATCTGCTCTGAAAACTTTCCCCTGGGAGACAAGGGCAGGCCAGTAAGACCAGTACGCCCATCAACTGACTGGTCTGGTCTTCAGCCGCTGCAAATGTCCATGATCTCATCGTCATTATGATCCAAAATGTGGATGTGAGAACTGTCAGTGTTTATTACCTCAGCTATCAACCCTCTTCATGCAGTTTTGCCACCGTCTGATTACTCATCATGCACTCGCCATAACACTGGTTTCAGTTTAAACTCGCCATTTAAACTCACGAGTTGATTAATTTTATGCAATAAAAAAAGCAGTAAGTAAATATATTGACATTGTAAGAGCACCGAAGAAGACAAAGTAACAATAATATTTGTTGTTGAATGCACAATAAGTGTCTAATGAAGCTCGTTTTGAATGGGTCATAAACTGGAGTTCATGTTAAGTGTTAATGAAAAGTAATAAAACTGTAAGATGTTACGACCCAACACCAATAATGTTAATGTAACAACGCAAAGGTCTCGTCTGCCTCATTAGTTTCCAGATTTAAGTAGCTATTTGTAATGGCTTGATAATTAAGCCTATCTGTCACACTAATGAGTGACGTGTTTGTAAAAAAACAGAAAGTCTGGATTCAGGAATACATTTTATGCTATTTCAGTTTTAAAACTGATTTGGACTTAATAAAGTTTGTTGTGTTCATGTGTGAGCACATGTTGATGGTATCTGTTGCTTACTAAATTTATAGTTAAAGGATAGGTTCACCCAAAAATTAAAATGTCATAATCATCTACTCATTCTCCTGCTAATGGAAAGTCAAGTCCACAAAACATTTCTGGAGCTCCACAGAAAAACAGCATTGCTGCATTCTCTCACAACTAAAGCAGATGGTGACAGATGGCTTGGGTGGAGTAATCCAGGTCTCCAGAAGCCCTGAGATCCCAAACTGTTTAACATCCATTTTAAAGTCAATATCTTCACTGTAGCTGCAAAGCTAAAAGTGTCTCAAGTGGGTGCACAAGCTCAACTGTGCAAATCAATTTGCAGTCTCAGGGCTTCCAGAGACTTGGATTACACAGGATGAGCTGTATGGAACCGTTTTATTTATTCATTTATTTTCAGTTGTTATTTTACAAATTTAAAACAAGTCCCCATCTACTTCAGCGGTTTATGAGAATGCTGCATTGCTGTTTTGCTGTGAAGCTCCAGAAATGTTTTGTGGGCTGCGAAAATTCCACTGACTGTCGATCTATGTGTGGGTGAGTGTGTAACAACTGAATTTTTATTTTTGGGTCAACTTATTCTTAAAAGGTGTTGTGAAGGTGAAATACCCTCATTTACATCAGTGACTGTGCTGTAGCTGACAGAGCACCATGGTTAAAAAATGTCCATTATTTTGGAGGCCTGCAACAAGTTCCTGTTCCATGCATAATCCTATTATTAATGCTACAGAATACAACAAGCATTATTAGAACATTAGCAAAATGATTTAAATGTGTTTTCTGTATTGTAGATACATGTTAGCATCATATGTATTCATTACAACAGGTTATTCATTTGTCATTATTTTCTTCAGAGCTGCGTGTGGGACTGGGCAACGTTTATCCAGTGGTGTCTGTTTGCAAGACTAGGATTCAAAGTAATGTAGATTACTGGCTACAAAAGACAGATATAAGGTTCCTTTTGTTGTTCTGGAGAAATAATTCTTCACAGTACATATCAACTTCTAACCATCAACTCCCTCTGTCACCTGGTCTTTCACACTCCTGCCACCAGCTGCCAGCAGTGCTCCTGCAATAATGATTGTCTTACTTAATAATTTAACCATCACAGTCTCCTGATCCGGCTGCAGGGTGACTGGTCAACAGGCTTCCCCTGTCTCCTCTCAAAGCTGCTCATTAAGTCGACAGCAGGTGAAACACGACTCCTCTCTGAGCAGTTGAGCCTTTTGTTCACTAAATGCACCAAGCTGGGAATATAACCTGCCCTCGGAAAGACGCATACCGACTGGAAGCTTTTAGTTTGTGTCAAGTCACAAATAGAAACCTGGGAAGATGTGATAAAACACACAGGATATAAAAAAAAACCCTAAAACTTACTATGCACCATTGTTTTAAAAACAACTGGGAAACAGCTGCACCGTACGTCAGGAAGTGTGTTGTCATTATCTTTCATCGCCTTCACACCAGCTTCAAATGCTGATGTCTTAAAAACAAGCTGATCAAAATCACCACAAATATGCTTTTATTTTTTTCTCTAAAATGTGTTTTGCCATTATCATCTTATCACAGACTGTATGCGGAATTTAAATAAAAATTAAATCGAAAACTGACACCTACACTATGAAAGCAGTGGTGCATACACAAAAGCAGAAGAGCTGCCCTGCGCATGTGATGATGCCCTGTTTGTAAAAGAACCTCAGTAGAGAGGAGGAGGGCAAAATATTGAGGTAAAAGACGACAGAAACATCACATAGAAATAAGTGGAAATGTTCAGCTTTAAATTCAGTGTTAGCGTTAAATATGAAAAAAAAACAATCCTGCAAATCCAGTCAAATATGCGCATAAGTAGCTACTGGTTGACTTGTTAAAAGGGCATACTTTTCTGAACTTTAAATCACCATATTTGGTATACCTGCTGCTGCTCATACAGTATGAACATGGCATTTATAAATGATTGTTTTTGAACCAAGAACATTTGGATAAGAGCAAAAACTACCGTTCTAGCATCCATAACTGAGGTGGGTTTTGCCTGCTATTGGCAACTGGAATACATCATTTTTACAACACAAACACTCAAACAGCTAAAGCGACACATACAAACACAGTCTTCTCTGTCAGTGGTCGTCTGACTAAAACTGTTGCAACCAGCACTAACTGTCCGCGTGACTTCTGCAAACAGACAGAGTCAAGGATCACCAACAAAACTATCTAACTATAACCCTGAAGACCCCTCTCCCACGAAAACAACCTAACCAATCATCTACCATATCATGCTAGTAAGACCAACAACAACCAACCAGCAAACTCTTCAATCACTCCCTATTTACGGTTTAGTGCAGTACAAATACTGTCAGTCCTTTCAAAAAGCAGTGTCCATGTCTGATGCCATGCCATTGTTCTGACAGCCCGTGAGTCTTGAACTTCAATGAAAAGCCATTTGTCCGACAGCACGCCATCCCAAAACAAGAACGCCCCTCTTTCCAAAAATCCACACTCTGCCTGCTGTTGTTGGTTCAGTAACTGCTGTCCATGGTGCTGAATGGGCGTGGGTTTGTCCATTATTTGGCTATCTTTATGGCCTTATACCTACAGGCATAACCTATCCCAAACTGTCACCTGGCACTAAGATATTAAAGGGTAAGTTCACCCATAAATGAAAATTCAGTCATCATGCACTCTCCCTCTGTGTGGAGCGTTGAATGACGTTTCATAGTTCACAAAATATTTCTGGAGCTTCACAGCAAAACAGGGTTGCAGTTTTCTTCTTAACAAACTGGAGTAGATGGGGACTTTTAACTGGGGACTTTTTAAAATGTGAAGAGAACAACTGAAAAAAAACATTAAATGGCTCCATACAGCTCAGCATAATCCAAGTCTCTGGAAGCCCAGAGATCCCAAATTGATTTGAAAATACATTATTTACACCCTCAATGCACGTCGAGCCATGCACTTGCGCGTTAGCGCTTTTATCTTCTATCTTTTTTGGGTAAACTTTTCCTTTAGTCACTTATAACAGTGCTGCACTTTACCTAAAGGTCACAGTCATGCTATAGTGTATTATTGGTGTTTATATAACATTATTCCATGTCAGAAACTTAAAATGTATAACCTGTTATGAATGACTTTGACATGAAGGTATAAAGCCTGCTAAAACTGCTAAACTTATAATACATTATGACTTCCACTTAATACTTAATACTTTATACTACATAATACTTTATAAACCTCATAAGTTGCCAAGCAGATTATATCATAAAGCCTTAAAAAGTCATTTAAAATTGTCTAGTGAATGTGCTCATAATGCATTATAGACATGACCTTCATAGAAAATGTTGTCCATAACCCTTGCTTCATTTTGTTGATGTATTAGTGGAATGTTTTTACAGAGGGAATTCAGCTTTATCACTAAAGTAAACAGAAAATGCTGTCAACAACCATTTCAAAAATCAGCTTTCGCCATGTTTTGAGGAGCAAAGTGTCACAATGGAGCTATGAATGATAAATGATCAGACCCTCCTGTAACAACCTTAAGTGGATAGATAGGAATGCAACTGGAAAGCTTGGTACTTGAAAGTTATGTACATTAAAACATTTAACTAATTAAACTAATCATTAACTAATCACCATGAACTTCCCCAGGTGATTACATACGTTAAGACAATTCTTTTTCGTAGTTCTTTTCTGAAATCTGTTATATGCAATATGCAATATTGGAAATTTTCTTTCCACTAGTCTGAAAGAAGAGGTGTTAAAAATCTCTTAATGACCATGGCTGAGGCATGTCAGGCTTTTTGAGTTTTGTTCAACAATACTTTTAGAAAATGTCTGTGGCTCCCTGACAGCAAAGTCACAGAGGAACCACTTTTATATCCTCACAATTGTCATTTTTTAAATAAATTAATTCCTTTTCATCCTTTAACGCCCTGTATATCTCTCGTATCATGTGCCCGTGGACATCAGTGTTAAAGTGTTACTCAAACTTAACAGATCTGGTCATTCGTAAGTCAGTGAAGGAAAAATCAGAATGTGGGTTAAAATTGTGTCGTTCTTGAACAAAGGGGAACAATGAATTGACCCTGACCACTTAAAACGACAGAATGGAGGGCTGAGGCCATGCAACCCTTTTTGTTAAAGGAACTTTTGATTTAGTTAAACAGCTAAGACAAGAACCTTTCACTCCCAAACAATGGACTCCTTTTCTGAAACGTACCACTCGACAAGTGTGGAGCAAATTGTACGTGTGTGTGTGTGTGTATGTGTGTGTGTGTGTGTGTGTGTGTGCGTGCGTGTGCATGTGCATGTATGTATGTGTGTGTGTGTGTGTGTGTGTGTGTGTGTGTATACAAGTGCCCACGTGTGTGCATGTGACCTATGTCCAACAATCACCCTGACGCATACCACCCCTTCTCTCCTCAAATAAAAACAGAGTAAAAGGAAAAGAGAAATCATCCACTGTTGAAGTACTTTACGAGATCCTCCTCTCAACAGAAAAAGGACTAAGTATCCATGGGAATCTTAGCACGTTAGGGAGGCCTTTCTCCCTTCCTCTCATCCGCTCTCCCCCGCTGCACCCATGGACCAATGCAATTGTTTATTTTCTCCCATTGAGGCTGCTCCATTCACTGGCCCTCACATTTACTCTGCTCAATTGGAGTGAGACAGCACTTATTCGAGGAGAGGAATGTAGCGTTCCACTGACAGAGCAGCAAGAATGCAGAAGAAATAATTAAAACTTTTTAAAGGCAAAGGTACAGCTGAGCGTGATCGGGAGCAACATCAAAACCCAACAGTGGCTACTGACAGGATTTTCTGCTGTGATGAGTACATCCAGATATCACCTTGACACTACAAAGTAGAGGAGTGTTTGAATAATGCACAATGCTAGGAAGTGGAGCTGGGATCCTATAAGGAGGTCATTCATTCGCCGTGGTTTCTTAACCGAAACTCCCCGTGGAACAATGAAGCGTTCTCCGGCCTCTTGGAAGATGTGGCCTGTCCTGTAACTTCACTCGAGCTGGACCACGGAGTTAATTTCTCATGAACACTACTCTGTCTTGAGGGAGGAAGTGGTAATGGCAGGTTCCTCTTTGTCCTGTCAGTCTCTGGTATCTCTCAGCAAGGTGACTCTTCACAGATAGAGCTGCGAGATAAGGACATTGCAACATCTATCGAAATCTGATAAGGCAAAGTCAAATCATGCCATCCAGACTCACACTGGTATAGTGCTTGGTATAGATGACCTGACAACATGGTTTCACCTTGCGTCATCTTGGTTTCCATTGTAGTTATGGGGTTTTTCCTGAAGTGCCAGGCTGTAGATAAAGACAACAGGCTAATCAGCACATCACTTTATCACAAGCATCACCTGCTACCTCAGCATAAAAGATATCAAAGCCACAAGGCTCAAACATATCTTTTGCTTCGCTGTCTTTTTCAGGTTTTGGATATCTGGCAGTGAGGTGGGAGTCAAGTCCAGTGGAAATACTCAGATCTATCGCCACCATTTTGACACATTAAAGTGTGTTTACTGGACTTCGGGAGTACAACTGCATATGTAAAAACAAGTATTAAGAAGTCTTTTGTGTGTCCAGAGGAAGCTGCATGTGTTATAATGAACTGCCTCCATTGATGTCAGTGGCTAAGTTGCATTGTGGGAAATAAAGGAGCAAGGAAAAGCAGTCCACTGGACTCCTTGCAGTGGACAGTTCAAACACAACGATCAAAATCGATAGAGCAGAACCAGAGATACCACCTTTTTTATTAAATATTTTATTAAACAAAATCCCGGTGCCTACATTACCCACAATGCAATTTAGCCGCAGTTTATCAGATTACAGGCTTTCTCTGGAGTCACAAAAGGCTTTCTTCACATTTGCAGCCGTAGTCCATTAGACCTATAAATACATTTTAATGTGTAAAACTGGTGGAGTTACCCTTAAGTAAAAGCGGTAACACCACAGTGTAAAAATACTCTGAGGTAAAATCCTGCATTCAAAATGTGCTTAGTTAAAAGTACATAACAATTAGCATGAAAATACACCCAAACCACTTAGAGTACAAGGACTCTGCCATTTATAATATATTTATGATATTACTGGATGGAAGATATTGATGCATCATTGTACAAAGCAATCTCATGTTGTAGCTGGGAAAGTGGAGCTACTTTTACTTCACATACTGCTGTGAAGCTTAAGATAAAATAAAATGGCAAACTGTACTTGGTTACATTTCTTTAGTAAATGTGCTTGGTTACATTCAACCACTGGTCGAGTCAAGTCACTTTTATTCATATAGGCCAAAATCACAAATTTCCCTAATCAGATGAGAAAACACTCCTAAAAGGAAAACTTTAAAAGTAGAAATATTTAAGAAACATCAGCAAAAGAATCTCTCTTCCATGAAAGACATCCAATAGATGTCGCGGGTAGAAAAAGGATAAAGAATTAAATTGTAAACTGTAGAGAAACAGAAACACAAAATGTACATGAGTAACCTGTGACTCCCTGTGTACAACAGACAGCCAGATGATATCTAACTACAGGCTACAATCATACTTTCTCCGTATTTAGACATTGCTGGTGTCAACAAAAAGTCAGTAAAGTCATAAAAAAAAGTCATAAAGTGGACACGTAAACACAAGGTCATCATTTCAGATGAAAGTGAGTTAACACAAGAACAGAACAGTTTACATCTGATCTGTCTTAGCAGAGTTGCTCAGTGGCTAAAGGGAAGAAGGTTTTTATTGTTTGCCCATGATCAGAACGACACACATTGGACCTAAACCCTGGTTGATATTTGTATATATTCAAAATATAAAATTGGGTCTTTTTGTATGAGGTGTCCTGTTTTGTTTGTTAACTGCTGCTCTGTCACTTTGTTTCATAATTGTGACGTGCCAAGGGGCTGCAGTCTTTAAGTCCCCTCTGGTTCAATACATCAAATGATCACATCCAAGTGTAATATTCAACACGGCCCTTTAGAAATTAAATTATCACATATTATGTACTTTCATAAGTACCACCTTGGAATGATGCAACTAGTGAAGTCCAAGGTGACTGCATGAGCAAACACAAGACTGAATCACTGATTCCAGAACTCCATTTCTCATCAAATACTGCACCTTCAAAACTGAACATACACAAGTGCATGTATGACAAAGAGAAGTTGATGTAACAGACTGCACATTACACTTTATGCAATATGTGTTAAATATTTGTACAAAGCTGTTCTAGAAAAAAAGGTTTAAAGTCAGTATGGATAGAGGTATAGAGGAAATATTGACCAATTAATAGTTTGACAATTTAGTCAGATGACTTCAGGCTGTAGCATGTGTTTTTTTTCTGTTTTTACTGATCAGAGGCTGATTCTTGGTGAAGCGAAAACTTATTTTTAGCTGTATTGGGATCTGTGACATTTTGCTCCAGAACTAGTCAGTCTGAATTCAGGCAGGAGGTCACCACACACGCAAAGCCGAAGTAAATCTCACCTGCCCCCTACTGGTCTGACACAACTAATACACCATGAGACAAGAAGGGAAGAGTATTATGTGTATGGTTGGAATCTATCTTCTTAAATATTAATAAAGCAGATAGAACAGATTGTGTGAGTAAAGATCTATGAAGTAGGCACACACACACACACACACACACACACACACACACAAATGTGTTCTTGGTAAATAGCATTTAATGTCGTTCTTGCCACAGAACATCAACTTTAACTTCATTTGCAGTGGTACTGTAATTAAGTGCAATTTAGTACTTGTACTTCATTTGAGTATTTCTATTTCCTGTTATTTTACTTGCACTTCACTACAGTTCAAAGGTAAATATACTTTTTACACCACATTAATTAGATACCTTTAGTTACCAGTTACTTTGAAGGTTCAGATTGACAAAAAACTAGATTATCATACATGCATATATCATGTGATTATGTATTATCAGTGTTATGGATGAAGATAAGATTTTATTGATCCACTGGTGAAGTTCACAAACCATTATATAATGTAAAATAAGCCTCACACCAGCAGCAACATTAGAACAATGAATATATTTATGAATCAGTCATTTTGTTATTCTAAAATGAGACATTCTGCTAAATAAGTACTTTTGCACTAGTATATTTAAAAGTTACTTTTACTCAAGTAAAATAAAAAAGGACCTTTTACTTGTAACAGAGTACTTCCTCATTGTGGTTCTTCTGCTTTTACTCAAGTAAAAAATCTGACTGCTTCTTCAAACACTGCTCTGTTGCACATTTAAAAGTGTTACAAGTTTTAAAATTGTGCAAAACATTGCAGCACTCCCACAACAGTGCCAATAATATGTTGCTATAAAGTGTTGTACTAGCAGAGTTTGGTGCTCTCGCTCACTGAAATTCTTGTTGTGAAACTTTTTCAAATCAGTAAATAAACATTCAGTCTGTCTCACTCACGTCAATACAGTGTGAGAAGACGCTGAAAGGAAGTTTTCACAGACAGTCAAAGGCAGTGCTGCAGGAAGAGAGGAAGCCAGCTTAAAGCATCTCTATTTTTCTCTGTGGTTTCACATGTAATATCAAGTAGTTAACCGCTGTGACTATCCAGCAGCTGCAGTGCAGAACCTCTCTGTGATCTCTCAGAATGGACAACTACACTGATTATCCATCCTACGACTACAACTACAACTACACCAACGACAACTATTCTGACGGAGAATTTTTCACACCTTGTCCCGTCTCAACCCTTCATGGCTCCAACATCTTTCTGCCCATACTCTACTACATCATCTTTTTAACAGGCTTTCTGGGCAACCTCTGTGTGATCATAGTCGTGACCAGCAGAGGTAAGAAAGGTGGGCGTCTGGTTGACACGTTTGTTGTGAACCTGGCCCTGGCCGACCTCATATTCGTCCTCACGCTGCCACTGTGGGCCATCTCTGCCAGCCGGAATAGCTACTGGGAATTTGGATCCTCTGGGAATCTGCTGTGTAAACTGAGCAGCTACATCATTTCTGTGAACCGCTTCTCCAACATCTTCTTCCTCACCTGCATGAGTGTTGATCGCTACCTGGCTGTGGTGAAGCTGATGGACTCCAGGTACCTCAGGAGCAGTCGGTGCATTAAGATCACCTGTGCTGTGGTCTGGCTGAGCTCCCTGGCGTTCGGCATCCCGTCCCTGGTGTACAGGAGAGTGGATGGACAGTCCTGCAATGATGACAAAAACTCACCTTTTTTCCTCGTCCTGAGTCTGATCCTGCCGTTACTCACCTTCGTCCTTCCAGTGTTCGTCATCATGTTCTGCTACGGCACCATCATCATGCATCTCAAAAAACACTGTGCTGCTGCTGCTGCTGCAAACCCTCGAACCGAGGCTCGTCGCAGACACTCCCTCAAGATGGTCCTCTCCATCATAGTGGCCTTTGTGGTGTCCTGGCTCCCGTACAACATTTTTAAAGTCATCACAATCAGCTCGCAGCTCCTAAACAATGTTCCGAGTTGTGAGGATCGCTTGTGGCAAAGAAACGGGGTCGTCGTGTCGTGCTGCCTGGCCTTCCTCAACAGCTGTGTGAATCCGGTCATCTACTTCTTACTGGACCATCACTTCAGACGACGGGCTAAGATCTTGTTCAAGACCTGCCTGGGAGAGTCAAAGTTACTGCAGAGCTACAACTCTTCAACCTCATTCACCAACGCTGGCACTTCAGAGAGCTTTGGAATATCTGGGAGAACTCAACTGCAGATGTCTGAGTAGGAGGGGAGGATTCAAATCTTGTCTTTGACTCTGAAGGTAGTAAAGTTAATGCTCTGTTATCCTATAGGATGTATGTGACAACTTGTTAGAATAGAATTTGAGGATCTGCGCATTTTTTTCTCACAGTGGTTGCCAGAAAAGATGTCTTAGTGCAGTGCGGAATACTTGTTGTTTTATTTCAGTTAGCTCGTTAATGTTTTTTTCTTTTAGCCATTTATTCATTTCAAGTATTAAACATGCTGTTTATACTGCTAACAATACACCATATAGTACAGTAGTGTTAATAGGTGAGTTTCCACTGATATATTGCATTAATTTACAAGTTTATAGTTTTATTTTCTTAATATAGTATTAAAATTTGTGACATGACTTATAAGTAGCATTTTTGGTCATTTTTTGATACATTGAAGGTAATAACTTGTTGTTATAAAATGTTTTGCATTCGCATCATGCATGTGTATGAATAAATGAAATTAAATATGTATATGAAATGTATATATTGTGGTGGTAGAGCTTGCATTTTAAAAATAAAACCTTTTGGAAAAAATGTTTTTTAATTTTTTTGTGAATTTTGTGATTTTACTGAAATTATAGTCCTATTTTTATGATGGTGAGATATTACATTAGAGAATCTGAAGAAAAAAACCAACCATAACACTAGGTAATCAAGGATGACAGAACTTAACATAATTATAAACTCATGTTAAAATATAATAATATATAGGACTGCACGTCCAACTGTTTGGCAAATTTTACAGTGTTTATCTATAACTGATTTAAACTTATTCTCTTATATAAGTAACATCACACCACTAAAGTTTATAACAAGTTTTTTCCATAATTAATATCAAGAAACCAAATACGCATGAAGTGCAAAGTGCGCAACAACAGAATTCTCCTGAATTCATACCATACAAAAACAAAACCTGCATCACAGACACAGGTTTTCATTACACAGAGCTGCAGCTCAAAATCATGACAGGGGCACCAAAAAAATATTAAAAAATTTTATCTAAAAGATTAAACTATATTTGAAAGATTGGTACAAAGCTGTTCTAAAAGATTCAGGTAATTAAAAAAGAAGAAACTTTATTTTAAACATGTCGGCATTGTAAGCATGATTTGTAATTTCTTGTGCCTGAAATTCCCAGAGCTCTGAAATTATTCTCTTTATTGTAGTATATGTATCGTATTTGTGCAATTTCAAATAAAATACAGGGATGAAATAACAGCACGAAGTCAAGGGTTTTAGAAAATGGCAACTAACATCATAGCATTTCCATCCCAGTCAGTCACTGCTTCCTGTAACTTATAAGATCTCCTAAAAGCCTTTATCTTCCTCTAGGGTTTGCTCTCATCTTTTAAATACACCAATAACTGTTTCACTTTGAGCACTTTTGTGTTTCGTGTTCAACTGAAGTTATTAATTCCCAGCTTGGAATTTCAGATTACAAAGGACAATACATAAAAAGAATCTGGTGTTCAACTGCAAGCGAGGTGTGAAACATGAGGTCAATTCCAGCTATTGCACCACACGTGAGTACCGCGAAAACAAAACAAGAATGCAAAAAGGAATGTGAGAACGAGCGTTGCAGTCACTTTAAACTGGCAAACAAAAATCAACCAAACGTTACAATGCAACAGGAAACAACAGTGGTGGCAGGGGGTAGAAATTCTCACATATGATCAGACAGCACTTCAAAGCATCAAAAGGGGCCCACTGGTAGAAACACAAGAGGACGGTTACCTCAAAAACACCTTTCAAAAAAAGGTTGCGGGCCTCATCTTACTGCAAGACAAATATGATAACAACTCGCAGCCACTCAGATCTGATATCGGCGATGTTTCCTGAGAGGAAGAACAAGAAGAACGTTTCCCCGAAAACTTCTGTACTGTCTGATCAGAAGGTAGTCATCCTCATCCTCAGTGCCAAATGTTTCTTGAACATTCAAAAGAATTTACATAAATGTTACAGAGGCAGACAGTTAAGTGAAAGTTCAAATGTTCATGTGTGCCCACTTGTTTTTCAGTACTGGTTCAGGTGGTTTCAGTAAACCAGGTTATGTGCCAGTGCAGCAGGTCAGGAGTTTCCACTCACCTGCATGAAAAAGTTTATTTTAGAGACAGGTTGGCCAGCTTTTCTCACAGTGAGCCCTCCTGTGATTCAATTGTCATTACCCTGACCGGCAACTTATGTTTATCAAAGAACATGGACAGTAAAAGAAGCAAATAAGGAGGCTAACTTTTTTTGAGTTGTTTCCAATATCATGTAATTTTTCAGTGCATTACATTTCAATGATTATTTTTTGGATTCTTTTAAAAATGAGGTAAACACACACAGGTGCTGACTCACAGGCTGGCTCACTGTTTACTGCAGTGCATTTATTTCAAGTTGTAAAGATCATCGTTGCATAAAACGGCCTCCATCGGGGTGACGTAGATTAGAGTTAGAAGTAGATAGAGGTATGAGTTTGCAGCTTTCTATTATCTATTTCTAACTGTTACTAATTAAACAAATGTGTTCCAACCTTTATTTTAGACTCATCAGTGTACTTTATTCTCACTTACTGTAGAGGTTTTGTTTTTTGTTTTTTGGTCTCCAGGGTAAAGTTGAAAATGTTAAGGGTTTGCAGTTTTAACCTGAGCATTTACTCACATACAATGACTGCAGGGGAAGTGCACTGCAGGCGCTGGTCATTCTGAGGTTAAGTCAATTGCTCAAAGATCTCAAACCACTGTCCTGACGAAATACAATAATGTTATATGTATGTAGATTCTTTTTACACACATTATTAAGGCAAGTATTTCCTTCAGTGTTTATGTGATAGTAAGGTTAATGTTGTTTAGATCAAGCACATTAAAAAAAGCATTCCAAAATGTGAGGGTTGTTGTCTGCAAATGTTGAACATGAACATAACCAAACATATTGGTTACAGAGCCAATTTAAAACAGACAGATATGTTGTGTTGAGTAAACTTTATCAGTCATTACAGTACTCTACTGATCATTCTGACCAAAAATGAAGAAACCAGAAAACAAAAGTTAAACTGTCAGCACGTATTATTATTCCTAAAATGTTTTAATTTTGATACTTTCTGTACATTTTTGTTGTTATTGTCTGTGAATTTGTTTGTAAAAGTAAAACCTGTCAGTTGTCAAGAATACAGATCCCTTAACAAGTTCAATGACTTGACCGTTACTGTGCCAGTCTGGTACACACAAACTGAAAGGTGAGACCTTGGCACTCTTGAGCAGTGGGTGAGCTCTCAGTTACAGTTTCTGTTCTTGTGTAAGGCTGAGACTCACACACCGATTACGTTCCCACAGCACTATCGCAGCCATCTCCGTTTGCAAACCACTCATTACATGACTTTCATCTTATTTTCTGAACTAAATTCATCATGCTTATACGCGAACTTGCCTTTAACTTGTAAAATGAGTTTCATAGCTATTCAGGGGACAACTGAATCACTGCAAAATGATGAATGTTAAAATGACATTCAAATGGCGATACAAGTAGGCTATGTGTATTAATAAATTAATATATTAGAGTAAGTAAATTTATATAGTATAAAAAATACAGGTTAAGCCGGAGCTTGGAGACTAACTGTGTCATCTATTTCAGTTGTGTGAGAGAATGTTGCAACGCTGTTTTGCTGTGAGGCTCCAGAAATGTTTTGTGGACTGCAAAGCATCACCCGAATTTTTATCTGCATGGGGGTGAGTAGATAATGACTGAATTTTAATTGTTGAGTGAACTTGTCCTTACGTTTTAATGCTGCAATCAACACAAGGATATTAGATCTAAAATGTGATAACGTTTGCTAACATTAGTCACCATTACAGTCATACCGGTCCCAGTATCAGTGTTAGATTTTTGGGTGAACTTATTCCTTAATGTTGCTCCAGGACTATCAGAGCAACTGACCAAAAAGTGCTGGATGAAAGGATCAAGCCCAGGAGACTGTCGTTTGTTTCCTACCTGGAACTTATGGTTATATTTTTGATTTATTAATTTTATGCTTAATTGAGTTACTGTTTATAGTTGTTTTTATTTCTTTTGAATTTTCTGTTGCAGTTTGGTTCATTTGGGCTATAAAACCACTTGGTAAGGTTAAGGGAAATATTGTGTGGGTTCAAATAGACCATTTCACAATTATTATTAAACGTGTTAGAAAGGCTCATTTGTGCATATCGTCTGTATTCTCTTTTTCCCAAGCTAGTTGCAATTATGTCCCTGGAGCTTTGCTCATAATGTTGTAGAAACAACACGAACACGGTGATAACAAATCATGATCGTTAGTCAGATATTCCAAAGTGACTAACATTATTTATCTAGCTTAACAATTCACCCACTCTTCTCTACTTGTGCTACTGTCATTGCATGATGCTCATGTATTATATTTACCATTTGATTTAATCATGTGATTGTGACTTACTTTTTCACTGAAATGTTGTCTTAAGGTGGCATTGCGGCACTTTCTCAACCTACTGGACTCTCTGAGCTCATAAAAAATGGTGATTGAAAGCTTTTCCCTGAATAACTACTGTATTGCATCTATTAATAATTTATTTTCACATTACAAATATCACTCACGCAAAATTTGGATGACATTAACGGTGTGAACAAAACACACAAACATAATAACTGTCACTGGGATATCAGAACTTTTTTTTTTCAACAATGCCCAGCTGTAAATCCAGCTGCACTGAATTTAGAGATAAAGTTGCGTATAGCACAATTAAGGCTAACATTAACACTTCTCTTTTTAACCACCAACATGCAGAACGCTCACGCAGACATCATGCCAACGCTGCAGCTTTCTGATCAGGTGATTGGCTGTGGTTTCCTTGTTCCTCAAAAATTCTGCTCAGTATACTTGAGCTATGCTTTTGTATCATCTGTACAGAGGTCAGCTCGCTGAGAAGCTGAGCTTGTTTTGAAAGTGATATATTAAAAAGAAATTCTTAATAACATCCTGTCCTGCCATCTGGTACCAGTGACAACATTTGAACAGATGAATTCCTTTACCCCAAAGATTACAGTAAACAATGTCGCTTGTCCAGGATTATAGTGACAACATAGGGTCATGATGTTGGTGCATGCTGTAACTTCACCAGCTTGATAGATGAACAGGGTTTTTTAATAACACTCATAGTGTTTTTTTCCAAAGAATGGCTTTCACTTCAATTAAAAGAGCCATTAAAATATGTCAGAGGACCTCGGTTTCAGATTTAATCACAGCAACTAACTGCCCGGGAAATCAAACCATAGAGACGGTTGTGGTTAAATGTTGTTGTGTCTGACAGCAGGCTCTTGAAAGTAGAAACAAGGAAGTGCTGATGAAGACAAAAACTTTGTTTATCTTTAGATGAGGACAGGAACATCTGTGAAGAACAAAATGTGATTTTAATTTAAGCAGTTTCACATATTAAACATCATTGTACATGTTTATTGTAATTTAAAGGCAGTCAATTTGTTCTACTTTTTGAAAAACTACTGTATTAACTGTTTTAACAGCAAGTACTTTTTTATCAGAATTCCCAATGTGGAAACTAGATTTGATCAACCTAATGATTGACCAAATGAGCATTAAATAACATTATGTTGAAATTGGACTACAATTTTTTGAAATATAACAAACAGGTTTAAAAGAAAAAATATATGTGATGACAAACCAAAACAATGTTAATATTTTGTACATTGCACACTCCAGAGTTAATAGAAATTAGATTAGGAAAAGTTGTGATGATCACTTTAATTTTCCAGATTTAGCAGCTATTTGTCATTAGACTTAGACTTAGACACGACTTTATTAATCCCTTTGGGAGGTTCCCTTGGGGAAATTGAAGTTCCATATCAAACACAGCACTGTTAAATATACATATATATAAATAATATAAAATAAGATAAAATAACACTGTAAGAATAGAGGAAAAATATATATGTAAATATATGTATATACTCGTGTGTCTATATAATATATATAAACTGTACACAGTATTCACAGATACACAGTATTTGTATGGTTATTGTGTTGTTATTGCACATGGTTATTGTATTGCACATGGTTATTGTGTTGTATTGTGTGTTGTTATTTGTATTGAAATGTTATTTTCTATTGCAAAATTGTCTATTTTGTTTTTTAATGCACAACGGGTGACAGTAATTGAACTTTAAAGATGCAGTGTGTAGGATTTAGTAGCATCTAGCAGTAAGGTTTCAGTTTGCACTAAACAAGATACACCTCACCTCAGACTCCCCTATGGTGGCTGTTTAAAACATGACAAATGCAAAAGGCACTCTTTAAAGCCAGCGTTTGGTTTGTCCATTCAGGGCTACTGTAGAAACATGGTGGTGCAACATAATGGACTCAAGGATGGTATAATTATACCTGGACACAGCCATGGTGCTGTAATCCCATTCATTTCTTGGAAAGCTGCTTGGTGGCGCATGAAGTCTTCTGCATAGCTCCCCTATCATGGGGCGAACAGAGACTGCGTAGTAGAGACTTTTGCCTCAGTGTGCCAGCTAACTTCCGGTTAAGCGCATGGCTAACTTGAATGGGGACAAAATAATTGAATCGTGCAGCTCTTCTAGATTTTGTGAATTCTATTGGACCGAATGGCTCCAGAATAATAAAAAAATTTATCCACTTTTTTTTTTTTACAGATGCTTCTTTCACAATGTTAGCTTATAGGAAAAAGTCTTTTTGGGCCCTTGTGCATCAAGTGACGATGTAATTACACAGTTTGGCTATTACGAAAACAGGCTTCAAAGTCTGGCCCTCGTCCTGGGGGCCTGGATGGATTCTGCGGAAGAGGACCCACTTCCTCAGTATATAGGGGCTCATTGTAAGTAAAGAAAGCACAGGTGGTTATACACTTTTTAAAAATAAATTAATAAATAAATTGTGAATATTGTATTCCATTTCTGCCAGCAGATCTTCCTAAATCCCCCTAAATCCCATGCACTTTACCGTTAATACTGACAATCATTAGGTATTTAAGTCATGTTTGGGTAAGTGTGGGCTTTATTTCTCACAAGGGTACAATTTACTCATATTAGTTAGAATTTTCTTAATCAAGGCATCTTTTGTCTTGTGTAATCTGTTTTACTTATGTTGGACGTCATTAACATTGCTCATTCTTAAATTTTTCTTTTCTTACTGATGCCTTTGCAGGGTCAGTGGGACTCTAATGTGGCATTCAATGACGACTTACGACAATAAAGCAGCTCTTTGGTCACATTAAAAACAGGATACTAATGGGGTGTTCATACCAAGGTTGATCACACGGACCTATTGATTGATTGATCTTTGGCGTTTCGGCGGAAGATCACGTGGTTTACAGGATTAAAAGTCACACACTGCTTCCTCCTAGTGGCTGGAATAACAAGTATATAGTGCCAATTTGGGGCAACTTCAACGCACTCTGTCATTCTTCTAACATCTAAATGAACCTTGGCCAATTTAGAGAAATAACTAAGTGCCTTTGACGTCAACTTCCTCTGAATGACCATCCCTCCGTTCACTGCCCGTAAACCGCCCACACAGCACCGGAGAAGTGGATGATCAATGCAGCGTTCACGGACCCATCTTAAACTCGTTATTTCAACAACTTTACTGCTAAACATAATTTGTAGCACTCTCAACTGCCACTAAATGACAACAATGTCGACTTGATCCACCGTATGATTGTTTAATGTGGTGGATATTGTTTTATTTTAGAAATCAAGTGGCAGCTTGGCAGAGTTGCCGACATCAAAAGAACAAAGGGATGGGATACAATAACGGCATGAGCCATACACGACACCTCGATTACTTGCTTAAGTGACCATATTGAGTTGTACTGATGATTTCTACCTTCGCAATATTAACTTCGATAACTAGGTTTCACATGCATACCCATTTAAAAGCCACGTGTCGGAAACGCGGTTGCCATGGTAAACAGTAGATGTGTTTGGTTCCGTCATGTTTTCGACAGCACGTGAAGGCAGCGCAGCATTGCTTTACTTAACAGGGCTCAAGAGGTAGCCTCTCCAACAAAAGCTACGTTTGGAGAGTAAAACGTTATTTTAATGTTTGTGCTGTTATGTATCCTCTCGTTTAGACCACTACGGCGTAACTTAAGGACTGTGTGTTATTTTCTCAAACCCTCTTGTCAATGTAAATAGAGATAAACTTCCAGCTCAAATCTGGGAGGCAGCGAGCCAATGGAGAGCAGATTGCATGGATACAGATGAGGCACGATGCTAGCTGGCTAACAAGCTACTAAGGTAAGAGCAAAAAGCAACGGTATTGTTAGTAGTTTTGTCAAACTTACTTTGTGTGCTTTTTCGCAGTGGGGTTTTTTGTGCTAAATGCTAGTGAACTCACTGTTCCTTTGAAAACAAGTATTTAGATAGAGGCTTGGTGAAAAGCTCATAGCTAGGGCGAGTTTCTAAACTTTGAGAAACTCCTCAAAGCTGAGGCCCAGCAGCTTTATGAAGCTGACTGAGCGGGTGGACGAAGAAATAACACAAAAATATCATAATATGATCACCCAGAGGTATTTTTTGATACATAATTCAAATGCTAAGATTGTGGGATCAAGTACCATCAGACTTAAATGTGTAAATCCGCTTGACTTTACAAAGCTACACCATTAAATTATGCATCACAGGTGTAACATTGATGTAAACTACTTATTTATAACATCTGAGGACACTTAACTCTCTTATTTTCCATCTTTAATCTCTTTCTACATACAATGATCCTGGATTTCCATAATAGTTTCTGACTTTTTTAGTGGATGTCAGTTTTGTGTTAGGGAACCAACTGTCAAAGGTGTGCTATAAAGTGTAAAACAAACAACAACAACACACAGCTGACTGCACTGACCAGCAGAGAAGTTGTAAGAGTTCAACATCCTCTTTCAATAGAAAATGACAGCACTTTAAAGAAGGCATATCTGGGAGGAACAATGAGGTCATGGGGGTATTTTATGGTGTCTTGCATGGATTCACACTTTGTATTGTTATATGACAATACACGTATTTAACTTACACCTCCACATCAACGTAGTTTTCCCATTAGTTAGTTTGTGATTTCTGTGAATTGAAACATATCCTCAGTCTGCACATTCCTGAGCAATGACCAGGGCAAAAGGACAGAAGTGGCTTAACCTCTGAAACCTCACTGACCTGAGGCTGGGACAGTCATTACACCCTCCTGCTGTGCAGCCTAACTTTGGTCAAACTCGTATAGCTTTATTTGGAATTCTAGCATGAGAGTATCCAGAAATACCAAATGTGTAAGGTTAATGTGCAAAACATGTAGTATATGTCATTTAATGAAATTGTATAGTCTTAAAAATAACTTCTCAGGTCTTTTGTTTGAGAGTTTCACAAAGTGTGAACATTGAATAGCTTCAATGATTTAAGGACTATCGCACAGTGTGTATCTATCTGATTTCTCTCCATTTTAAAAAAGGTTTCACAGAGGAGCTTTAGGTATAAACAAGTCCCACACTGTGATAGTGTTTGTTGATGTGTTTAGGCTTGTTCACTCTCAGCCACAGTCTAGGGCTTGGCCACAGTTTAGAATAGACCTTGATTTGCATGTTGGTGCGCACACTTCTAATTCAGTAATCCACATCAGACACACCACATCTGCACGCTTGCTCATTTAAGATACATGTAGTATTTTTTCACCTCTTTATTATAGTCAATTAGAGCCTCTAGGCAATATGAAGCTTAAAGCCAACTGCCAGCAGAGGGGTGGAAGGAGGAAATCCCGGCAGCTCCAAGAGCTGCTTTGTTTGCCTTTTTAAAGCTATAGGATTTGTAGTGCATTAGTTTAACTTTATAGCACTTTTTAGTGACACCACTTTGATTTAAACATCATTACAGCAAAATGATCCATTGGCACCTGGTGTAAAGAGCCAAGCTGCAAAATATTGAGGGATAATGTGTGATTCCCCTGGCAACTGATGGCTCTACTCACTGGCATTAGTAGTCTAGCCGTACACTTATAAAAGGACACAGGAATATGTAAAGAATTTGTTTTGCCAGCTGCTGTGTCAGCTACACAAAGGCCTCTCTCTGTCTCTGGTTTATATAAACTACCCATGACATCCACCAACTGGCTACTTTAACACTGGACAAGTGTCTGTGTTGTACTTCAGTGTAGAGCAAAGTTGTTTCAATAGTCTTCTTCACCTGAAGCATAATGCACTTCACTGCACACTTGTAATTACAGTAATGAAAAAGGAACATTGTGAAAAAACAGTTTTCCTTCCAACTCTGAAGTGTCACACTTAAGATGTGCCTGAGGTTTTTCTCTCAGCTCCCTCTTGGGAAGGCTTTTGGCTTTAGTGTTTGTTTAACTGCTTAACTGTTAGTTTCCCATGATCAGAACAGAGATTATTTCTTATTTGCATGCTTGTCTTGTATCTGATTTGGTGTTATCAAACTTTGTTTGGTATGCATCCTGTTTACATAAGATGTGGTTGCTGCTCTTTCATTCTGTTGACCTTACAGGAGCTTGTAGTTTGATATTCTTCTTGTCAGACTTTCCTTACACCTGCAATCACAGGCCAGTAACTTGGTACACTTAGCTAAAATGTATGTAGTGTACTGCAATAAATAAAAAATGTTAGGTTTATTTAAACTATTTGAGAATGTGTCAGTTGTATGATCATTTAAAGCCTACATTTTGTGGAACTACATTGCATTACACAAAGTTATTTAGCCAACCCTCATTGATATAATTCGGCTCGACAGAATATTAGAAACGCCTGTCAGTATAATGCAATACAGTTCAACTGCACCACAAAGTACACCCTTCCAAAGAAATTACCATACAGCTGAAGATGGTTGTGTTCGTGCAATAATATTTCTGTCCATTGTTTTAGTGAAGGAGTTTCAACAATTTCAACCAAGGAAGTTCGACATTTGAAAACCCTTTGGTTGTCCATCTATAGGATGGTGGCACTGCAGTAAAACATGTCTTTGTTTTTATGTACTTCAATTACCCTGGTAATCAATCACCCTAGCTGATTTATTGGTCCAGTTTTAAAGGGACTTGCTGTTCTTTTGCTATAGGTTAATACAATGGCAATACTATGACAAATATTGACAATAACTCACTGTAAAGCTTCTTAAATGTGAGCTTGGCCAAAATAAGCTATTTGAAGACATTTTGAGTTCTAGGACATTTTTCATATTTTTGTGATAAAAACGATGAAACGTGAAAATATATAGATTCACTGTAATGAAAATAAATAATTGTTAGTTGCAACCCTATACTCTCAACCAAATTAATACAGTATAATGAAAGACATAAATAAAATTAAAAAATGAATAAAAATAAAATATACATAGTAAAATGTCTAACTGCATTGTCAGTGCCAAACATGAAGGCATGTGTAAAATGTGCCTGGTTCAAACCTAAATGTAGAAGTTACAGAGCCAAATATCTGCTGCTGTCTCGGTGCCATGTCATTTGAGATCTGATTCTTGAGTGTCTGGGAATTGCTGGACCTTTTTCCAGAGTGTCTGTGTACTAACATTCCTGGAAAGCCAAACTGAATATTGAGATTCAGAATGAATGTGAGCCATGCAGTTTCAGAGCAGGTGCTGCCTTTGGGTCTCTGTAAATCATGTGGACTATCCCACTGCCATGTGTTTCCCCCCTTTTTAGTGGAGGCAAAATGGCAGGCCACAAAAGAGTCTTGTCACTGGTAGTCCGTAAGTGGAGAAGTTTAGAAGTTTCAATTGCAAATCTAAGCTAGTAAATCTATAAGTTTGTAATTGGTTATCCCTTTTTATTTTCACTTTGAGCAACCAGGAGATGGCAGTATAAATTCATTGACCAGATGTTTGATCTACTTACTGTTAGTTTATTGTTGTCATTTCAAGAAAACTGAGGATGCCATCAACAGTCCATAATCAAGGTTGTTCTGTAACCAGTGAGCATGATTTGGGCTCTTTATATTTGTATCAAAAGTTGTCCCAAAAACTTGTGCTAAAAAAATATTAACTAAGTTTAACAGTGAGTTAGACTCTGACAGCTAAAAACTTTTGGATACTAACAGCATGTGAATAAAGTGGCTGTGGCTGCCATCTAGTAATATTTTGAATTTTGATTAATCCATTGAATACTTTGTCAATTATTCATTTGGTTCATGAAATATAAGGGCGAGGTCCTCAATTAGCTTTTTGATCTCAAAAGTCAGTTCACAACAAAGGTAACACAAAGGTATTGCATTTTTAAACCATTCTTAAATCAGGAAGTCTCCATATTTGAGAAGTTGATATCAGATAAGTTTTGGTATTGTTTCTTTTTCTGATGATCAACTAATCATTAATCGAATAATCATTTCAGCTCTAAATCTGACATCATAGGCCTGTCACAATAATGGACTCATTGTATACGTCTTATCAAATTATAGGCTTGTGTAATTAACCTTCATAATTTTTGCTGGCCTCTATATTACACATTATAGAATGTCACTAACATTTTAGCCAACAAGATGCCAGAATAACTCACAGCTTTTCCTCTACCATTGTAAGACTGGGTGCAGCAGCTAAGGGTTTGTACATTTTATTTATTGTTTTGGTTGTGTGATTTTCCTGTTTTCAGTTTGTTTTATTATTATCCTTTTTTGGCGGGGGTTAGTTATTTAGGATATTTACAGATTTTTTCAGTTCAATATTAAGAATTTATAGTTCATTGCTCTTTGAAAGGCCGTCAAACAAGAAGTAGTTATTGTGACAGGCTTAATATTTTCAGTGTTGTTGCTCATGTGTTTCTTCTTTGCCCCTCGTCTTTGTCATACTGTGTAATTTTTATGGTGTATTAGTAATGAGACACATGTTTCACTCAGGCTGCTACTTGCCACAACCCATCTATTGAGACACTGATAAGATGGTTAAGTGAAGCGTAATTTCTCAGCATGTGTGTCATTGTTGTTGACACAGTTTCAGACAGGAGCTCTGAGTTATATGATACTGACTCAAGTGTTCAGCCCACTGTGTATGTGGCCACTCCTCTTCAGCAGGCAGTGCTGTTTTAGTGGGTGAGTCTCTCATTCCTGTCCAGACTCCACTCAGCTCAGGTTTTGTGCATTTCCATTCGAGTCGGGAATATTGAGGGAAAGTCTCACTCTGTCGATTTTGACAGTATTTCTAAGTTTCTCATTAAGTAAGTAGATTTTTTTCATTTGTTGTCCAATTGCCAGTGTTTCATGCACTGTATGTCTTTTTTAAATCAATTTAGTGTTCTCTGGGTGACTTGGATTAATGGCTGGCATTATGTCATTAGTATTTTTGAGTTAATATTTCATATTTAGACATAAATACATTTACATGAAAAATGTCAGTGTGGTGTGCTTGTTTTGTCTGTGGTTCATACACTGACACTTGGGAACAAATGCCTTCAGATATAGTTTTGGATTTCCGAACAGTTTCTTTGCCCCTTGAGGTTCGAAACAACTCTCCTTGTTTTTTGCACATGATTGTTCTATTTCTCTAAACTCATTCCCAAAGAGATGCCAGCACCTAAGTGTCTGTATTTGTGTGTCTGTTCAAAAAGACAGATTTGTCATGAAATATTACACACAACAGAAATGTTTGACATAGATAAAGTATATGCAATGAAACATTAAGAAAAATGACTCGGTCTGCTCAATATGATAGTTCACATTGTATATTTTGATGGCCAGATACTGCATTGAACTACTTGAGTTTTGGTTCCCTCCCTTTAAAGCACTGTTCCATGCCTGTGCAGTGAACAGATGAGTCTGCTGGTTTTTGCAGGGGATTTTAGTTCAGTGTGAACTTTTGAGTGGGAAACTAAAAAGCCAAAATACCCCAAGACATATGAAAACCCCCATATTTATAGTAAAACGTGTCTTTGTGTGTATTTTCAAGGGGGTTTGTTCTGAAACACAAAGTTGATCAGTCGATCTATGTGACTGAAATCAACAGAACACAACTATTTTAAAGATTAAGTAATTGTTTAAATAATTTATCAAGCCACAACTTCCTAAATATGCCTGATTTTTTTTTTTTCATCAAGTTCCATCCTGAGAAAAGAACAAAAATGCTGTAATGATGCTCGTAATGCTAAAGAAAGTGAGAAAAGAATTTCTGGATCCATCTCTTTATCTCGATCCACACTTAAAAAAAGAACGAGGTCTATTCTGGGGAGAGACTCGTCCTCCATCCAAGTTTCATGGAAAACCATTCAGTAGTTTTTGTGTAATCCTGCTGACAAACCAGTCTACCAACAAATAAACAGTCATGGAAGAAAACATAACCTCTTTGTGGTGATAATTATCTGTTGATTAGTTATGAGTCCTTAGTGCCAGACCCCAGTGAGTGTATTTCCATTTATTTTTGATTCTTGCTGCCATCAAATTGATCACCAATGTGAACACTTACTGCAGCTGTTGATTTAGATATACAGGAGATGATCATTTGCCTGAGTTAGAATTAGTTCACCCACAGAGCAGTATGTGAATCACTGCCAAATATAATGTGGTGAAGTGGTTTAGTAGTAATTAATAGGTGTTTGCCAAAAGTACCAGCCAAAGATTGTAGATTGTGCCAACATTTTTGCAAAACCCAGCTCACATTTACATTTCAATTTTTAACTGAGTTGGAGGTGTGAACGCTCCAGTCACAGTCATACGGGCAGTGTGGAGGATGTGTCATGTTCCTGTCATGTTCAGGATGACAATAGGACACATTTTATGGATCCCTTTATTGCTGAACGTCACCATGTGGCTGAAACCGACTTATGCTTGAAACAACTCATGTATGTCGAAGCTCATGACTTCATCTGGTTGTTCCTCAAAACAGTGACTGCTGGGAAGCTTCCTATGGTTAGCTTCCCATGTGTGTTGGTATGCAGCCACCGCTACATTCCTGTATTCACCTAGTTAATGATCTAACCAGCAAGTGTCACAGTTGTATCTGGCACCAGCTGAATATGTGGCTCATGTGTCCTGAGCTTCTTATCTGAAGGAATGAGATAATGCCTCCAATCATATGACATCAGAGACTTACAAACAGGCAGTCAGAGGAAACACCCTAGACTTCATGTATGTGTACTCACGCTGTGGGAGACTATGACTACACCTGACTGTAGGGTCAAGAAGGCAAGTCACACCTGAATCAGTCAAGCTACAGGCCATTGAGTAATGGGCAGTCTTTGGAATGCTTTGTGAAAGCTTTTTTTGTTTTGTTTACTCATTGACGTTATGTTGGCTTTTCTTTCTGAAATTAGCTTTTTGGTTTTGCCTTTTCATTAAAAAAAAGACCTCGCCCCAAATGATTCCCGATTTTTATACAAATTCAGGTTGATGTGGATGTTAAAAAGCTTGAATATTGTAATGGATGCTAAAACAGAGGTTATTCCCTCTAGGAAATGGTGAGCATCGACATTATCCACTGAAGAACAGCAACAGGAATCTACTGATATGGAGGGCAACGGAGAGATCAGTGACACTGATAGCGGCATCATCCTTCATTCAGGTAAACATTTCTAATTTCACTTAACTATCAGTAGTATCAGCACAACTGTCAGACTCACAAACATTTTTGTGTCAAATGAAGGAACTTAAGCCTCTCCATGGGGTGTTCACCAGTGCCACTGCAACATTAATACATTTGATTGTCAAGGCTACATTTATAAATGATCCTCTTATCATTTCTCTCAGGGTATAACAGCTTACAGGACTACACATGTGCATCATCATAAATGAAGTAATGTGGGATCAGTGCATTTACTGTTTAAAATTTGGACTGATGGTTTCAAAAAGAACCCAGATTGTATGTAAGCTAATGAGAAAATTACTCTTCTCACTTGATTAATTAAAATTAAGTAAACTGAGTCCTAATGATTTTATGGTCACTTCTGGCATCCAAAAACAAGATGTTGACTGTTTTATTGGCAAACGCTTCATAACAGTAGTCCACAAACAATTGGGTTTTGGGTTTGTTGTTGGGTCTGATTTTAGAAGCAAAGTACCAAGCTCTTTTCGCCTGTAGACTCTTGCTGGATGCCTAAATCAATGTTGAAACTAAGTATACAGCTTAGTCCAACCCTTGGTAATCTTATCTCAGCACCTGCTTTCAACTGACCTCAAACAGAAGAACAAAAGTAGCTCAATTAACTTCAGTGAAAACACATATTATGTTATCATGTTGTTATTGTGGATGACTGAAGAAAGTTAGTGACCGGAGAACCTTGAGTGAACATGTTAGATGGTCTTAGTTTAACATTTACGAAAACACGTCTTTGACAACTGTAAAAGTATCTCATATTCACTACTGTAGTTTCAGTCATCTGTTATGTGACAGAGCTGTTAATCTTCTAATTGATCAATTGATCTTTACTTGTAAAATTTGTATATTTTTCAAGTAAATACACATGTATTTCTTTTGGCTTTTACTAATGTTAAATTCAGACACTTACTGGAACATAAACCCTCTCCTGGTAAAGTTTTATCTTTTATTGTGAGATCATTATTGAATCAGTCACCGTTGGGCTTTCCCAGTATCTAGCAAAATCAGAGAATAATGCAATAATAGCAGATTACATGGAGTTAAGAACTACTGCTGTAGTTCTTTTAGCAGCAGATGTCTCAGCGAGGTCCTCAATGAAAATGAAATATATTCTTAAATCAACTCCCCACTTCACCATGCACCAAACTTGATTTGTTTTCTGAAGTATTTCCAGCCAGTTAAAAACAAGTTTAAGTCATCTACTTTATTAAAGAAAACAGGTTGTCATGTGAAAGCTCAGTCACGGTATCGTGCACAACATGGTGAATATTATACAAATGATCCAGATCAAGAGTACTCCACAGATTGAGCCATGCACTCCTATCACATTGGTTGAAAGAGTGTGTTCTTATTTACAGCAGAGATTATAGTTTTTATGCATGGTGTATGGGGTGGATCAAGGGATTATATTTTTATTCTAGCAGGCTGTAATAGAGAGCATTATTAGATATGGAGTAGCAGGATGGTATGGCAAACCCTAGTCCCTCCACTCAATATATGAACAGTCTTTTCTCAGGCTTTACTCATTTAACTTGATTTTTAGTTATTTTCCAAATATCGACTGCAAGGCTCCTTAGATTTTAACCTGTATTAGTTGATCCCTCAAACGATTCATCGATTAACAGGTGCACCTCAAGTAAATTTGTTGCACTTGGTATTTTGTGATTCAATTCATTTTGGATATTGCCAGAGTCAACTTCATTAAAAGTGGTCAAACTTTGGTGGTCTACATTATTCCCATAGTCCCATATGCTAATGATACCACAGAATTAACAGCAAACTTTGGCAGGCTTGTTTCTGCCTCGCCCAGCAGTGTCTACTGATTAGTTCTGGCCTTTCTGACATTCCTTGCGCCTTAATTGAGCCACGTGATGTCTGCTCTATACAATGAAAAAGTGTCAATCTACAAAGAATAGAGGGATTGTCACTCGCGGAAGGGGAATTCTTTAGCCTATTGTATTGCTGTCACACTTCTTTCCTGTTGCTCCTCGACATTTGTAAATACCTGCAGGGACCCTGTTAATAATCTCTGTAGGTATGTGGCCCTCAATGCATTTTGCCTGAAGCCACTCCCACAGCCCTGAGTCTTATCTTAATGTCATTAGTCACCAAGGCTGCAGACAGCACCCGACCAACACTCACACTTTGTTTATAGTTTCGAAGATCTTGCCACTAATCTGCATGCCTGTAATGAAAACAACGATAAAAAACAAAAGGTACGTTCTGTTGATTGTCGCCATTATGTTGTCTGTAGTTTTCGAAAGTTTATCTGATGCAATATAATGGAAGTGAATTTTCTAATGGTAAAAAAAGTACAGGCAGCATAGTATGAGCATTAATAAGGCAGCAGAAAACCAAAAAAAAAAGCAAACAAACAAACATGAAAGACCTGGAATATTAGGGGCTTTTTAACATCTACATGTTATTCTGATGCATAAAATATGAAAAATACAGTTGTAGCAGATTATATTTACTGTGATAAAACACTTACAACGATGTTAATTAATTTCAAATGATCTCGTTCTTCTGCGTGTTTGATCAGCTTTGTTTTCATTGTAGCTGTCCTTTTGCAAATACATATTTGTTCACACATCATTTTCATATGTTTGCTGAGTTGCTAATTTATATGAAAAAACCTCTCAGCATAATGCATTTCAATTAAACACTACCGAAAACAGCAGTCTGTACAATGTGCACAGAGTTGAGTCAACATAGCTCTGACGAATGTCAATAAAAACTGAACATGATAAGCTCCATAAAAGGCAGCGTGTGTTGCAGGGCCTCTGTGTTGGATTGCGAGTTTCAGCTAGGTGTGACCACGAAACTGGCAAATGTATAGGCTACATGCTTTTGGGTCCAACACTTTTGTCAATTAATTAAGAGAAACTAAAACTATGAAAATGTATAAATTAATGTATTTCTTTGTTTGGTGAATAAATTATTAAAGTCAGTTATCAAGTGAAGATTCATTTTAGGAATATTGTGTTTCAAGGATTTGCTGTTTTCCTTTGTCTTCTATCATCAAATTAACTACCGCAAGTATTTTTATTACAGTGTTTAGAGCAGGCCAAAAAAGATGTTGGAAATTATAAAAGGTACATCTCATGTTTTTAGATTTCACTTTTATTGACAAGGTGATATTGAAAGTGATCATTAGTAGAAGTCCCCATTTACATTTTACTAGTGCCACGACTTTAAGTTTTGACTTTACTTAGGAAGTTCTTACTGTACGTTTTTCTTGCTTATGGTCACATGTGTTAAGCACTGAATAACAAATGTCAGCCACACTTCAGTCACATATTAATCTCACAAGTCTATACACTTCTGTCCTGTTGGGTTACAGGCTCTGACAGCCCAACGACACACACAAAGGATGTGACCACACACACACGAGCCATGAAGCTCAAACACCAGGATCTCCAGCACCGACTGGAGCGCTGCTTACTGGAGCTGAAAAAACTGTGCATCAGAGAAGCTGTAAGTAATCTGCAAATTTACAGGCCAACAGTTGAACACATTTACTTTGAAAACAGTCACAAAATAAATGAGTCATGTAATCATGATAATCTCAGATCATTAAATCTATAAAAAGGTGTTCGTAAACCTAGACAAAGTAAAACAATTGTTACGTAATATAATAAGCTGTGACACAGTGTCCTCGCCATATTTCACATGATTCAGCACCTGTTATAAAAGATTAGATAGGTGGGGTTGCTCAGTACAGGCAGGATGTTTGATGACGCATGGTACTATAGATTAACAAAGTAACCGGTAAGAACAGACATTTCTAAGATGTGTTCAGCCATGTTCACACTTTTTGTTTTGAACCGGTTGCTCAATGAGAGTTTACAGGAAACTCGACTGGGGTTTTCAATTCCAATTTCCCGATTTTTTTTGTGTTTGAAAAACACTGATTTGGTGTATGTGGAATTCTAAAATCCGGTCACTGCATGATGCGTTTTCAGATTTGTCTGCATTAGCTTGACCTTAATGTCACAGTGGTTTACTCCACTAAGAGGAAACAAAAGGTCTTTTAATCCACCCGCCTTTGCTTTGTGACATTATTATTTTTGCTCTTACCACTAAGCAGTAACCAAACATCATGTTTTTCCGCTTAGACACAGTGTGAAAATGTGTAGTGAAATTAGACCTCACATTGTGGCTGCAATAAGGTTTTTTCAGTGTATCATCATAGCTTTTAGAAGAGGTATCATGGTGGCCAGAGCAATTTTCCCATAGCAGCCTGGTTTTCAATCCAGCATGATCACGTCACGCTTCCATTCTCGATCTGTTCTGCCTTTTTCTCTCTTCACTGTAAATTATCAGGTGATTCACAGAATTGCCACATGAAGTCATTTCGACACTGGACACATATTCCGTCAGGAGTACCTCTGCCTTGCGTCGGTGCTCCAGGGTAAAATCCCAGGACACATCATTCTTTCCTGCTGACACTCAGGCAGGGTGCTCCTGTTGGGACATGCTTAGGTGAACGAATGGCAGGCATGATGCCTCTCCCTTCTCACAGTGACAAAAGAACAACTAATCTTATTGGCCACACTTCAGTTTTTGTCTGTCTGCAGAGGTGGCTGGCAAACACTGACTCAAAGTAACAGTGTTTTTATGACTGTTCCTTAAATGAAGTCAGTAACGGTGCATTGGTTTGGACACAGATACTCGATACAGTGAGAAAGTGAGATCCAGAGAATGTGTTTTTGAAAGGAAATCTCGGCAAACACAGAATTGAGCAACAGATTCCTTGAACCTATATGCCTCAACATGCAGGGAGAGCAGACTAAGATACTTCATTTAAAAACTGGCATGGACATGGCTGAATAAACCCCTTGAAGAGATGTGTGTGTATTTATTTGAACAACTAAACCAAAAGGATTTATTAGCATTTAAAAGATGTCTTTATTTCGATAGAAGTATTTACCCATTCAGGTTTCTGTCTTCAGAAAAATAAACTTTTAGTCATGTTCAAAAGTTGCTTTGTGGACAGTTGGATTTGTGATGTTGTCTGTGTTGTTTAGGAGTTGACAGGCCAGCTCCCAGATGATTACCCTCTACTGCCTGGAGAGAAGCCTCCGCAGATTCGCAAACGCATTGGAGCTGCGTTTAAACTTGACGAACAAAACATCCCTCGAGGAGCAGAGGTATAAGCAGCATCTATACACTGCAAGACTGAATAATGTCTTCTTTTTTTAAATAAACCTTCAAGAATCACACTGTTTTTAACTTTTACAGGAGTCAAAAATGAGTTTGGTGGATGCAGAGTTATCGCTTCAGATGAAGATATTCGAGGCAGCACGCAAGCTCTGCGACGAAGATCACCCAAGTAAGGCTGTCAGAAAGAGTCGCATACAGCAGTGCAAGAGAGAGGAGAAAAAACTCAAACGGCTACAAGAAACAGCTTTTCAGCTGCGACTGGAGCATGGTCGATCATCACCACTCCCTGCTTTTAATATTGCTCAACATGGTGAGGATAGCTTGACGTCATATTCCTTTGATAATCATCTTTGCAAGGAATCCATTAATTGTCTCTTCATAATTCAATTTCACAGATTTGTAAAAGTGTTTGGTTCAATATTTCACAGAAATATGAAAGAGTTTTGTTTGTTTTTGTCCCTCAGATCTGGGTACATCTGATGACAGTTCTCTGTCTGATTCTGTAGTGCAAGATGAAGGTAAGACCCAATTTCCAGAAGGGGAAAAGCTTTTTTTAAAACTCTAGTGTTAAGAATCAGTGTCCAGAAGTCCATAAAGTTTTTATGTTGAATCATGTTGTGCCCATGGTTTTTCTTAATAAAAGATAAAGAAATGAATATAAGGAGTATATTGAGGCGATGCATGTTTTGCAATGCTAAATGCACTTCTGCAGGTATCATACGCTACATAATTTCTGCTTTTCTCTAGAAGTGACAAGCCAGTCATCACAGCTGTCCTCAGGTGTCCCCTATCCAGGCGAGAGCGATCCTTCCCAGCCTCCCTCTGTGTCCTCACAGTCTTTCGTAGATGGCTCCTACCTGTCTCCGCTTGTGGCTCCACAGTCACTGCCACTGACCCCAATCCAGTCTCCCCATCCGAGCCTTGACTCTAGCCTGAGTTTAACGTCAAGCCCTGCATATGAGGCTCCTCCCATTGAACACTCCCCATGGTCGGAGTCCAGTCTCGACCAACCTTACCAGAAAAGCAAGAAGTCTCGCTCCTCCTCGCGCAAGAAGAGGTAACACACCATCCATCACGGCCCCTTTCCTGATAATCAAGTTCTTTTGATAAGTGTTTGGTTGTGGTGCTTTGATTGTAGTAAATGTGTGAAATTAAATGTGTGGCTACAAGGAGTATTAACAACTTATGAGTAAAATAGTTCTGGAAACATATGGGGGGAAAAAAATAGTTGATTAAAGGGAATAATTTATGTTCTAATTTTGCCTTTAACAAAACATTGTGCCCCCTCATGCAGAAAAAACTTATTGGTGTACTTGGACTGTTTAACAGTTTATTGTTATTTGCTGATATGATGATGGCATTGAAAAGGATTACAACACTTTTTCTTTACAGTAAAGATAAGAGATTTCTAGTGCAAACCCTCTCGTTCCTGCACTGTATCACAAAGCAGATGTCAGTGATGTTCATGAATGTGCAACACTGCCATCTGCTTTTGCACTGGTGCTACAGCAGTCAACGGAAGAGCCAACACCCAACTGTAAATCCTTCTGATTGATAGTGACACCTTGATGCAGAGGCTGAATTCTGGCTTTGCTATCCAGTAGTCAATTGCTGTTATAAAAACTCCATCCTGCGATAATGTGTATCCCTTTTTCTCAATGTAATGGATTTATGTTGCACATTTACATGCAATAACTCCTGTGAAACAAAACAAAACATAACTTTGTGCTGCTGTTTTTGTGTGTTCAGCAGTCCAGCCAAAAGTGAATTGCTGCCACCGTTGGAAGCTTGCTTAGCACAAGCTGCCCTGCCAGTGCAGCTTTCCCATCTGAAGCTGAGCCGCACCCAGTCGAGCAGCACGCCCTCCACACCAGAGATGCGCGTGCACAGACAACTGTCCCTCAGGTAGCCACACCTAAAATACATCTGCATTTAGGGTTGGGAACCTGACTTCTCTAAGAAAATCAGCTTCAGCTTTTCAGATTTAAAGTTGCTGGAATCCTAAATGAAGATTCTTATGCATTTCTAAGTGGCACATGTTTACATCTGTTACGTTTCACCATCCTATTGATTCAGCCACAACGAACTTACAGCCCGGTCTTACAAAATGGTTTCAGATGATCATAATGTTATGCATTGGGTTTATAATTTCTGATTGCTGACTTTGCTGCGTCGAGATAATGTTTCATGAGAGAATCGAGATGCATTAAAGGAAAAAAAATTTCCCCCACTGCTTTCTGCAGTAACGTATGTCCGTAGCACTCCCACATTGAGCCTTTAATTAAATGCAAATCACATGCATATCATTCACCTTCACACATTTAAAAAAATTGTAAAAAGCCATGGTCTGTGAGATTTACATATTTTAAAAGTTGAGTCTGTTTGCTTGCTAAGTAGCTAATGCTTAAGGACTTTCTAACAGCATATCTTGTGTGTTTGCACAGGTTATCCAACCCTGAATCTCCATTTGAAAAGGACCGTGGTCGCACCAGAGGTCCAAGGAGGCGACTGACAGAATACGCAATAACTCTACCAGAGACTCCGCCCCCTGCGGTCGGCTATGTAAACCATGCTAGCTCTGAGGATAGCAACTCTGAACACTCGTTTACATCTTATAACAGCTCACCGTGTCAGGAGTTGCCCTGTGATTTTCCCAAACAATATCATGCATTCCCGCACTCTGGCCCAGTTGGCAGCTATGGACCACAAGCCTTCCCACGGACTACTGGCTTCTACCATAATCCCAGGCACCAGTCAAGCCCAGGTTTCCACAAAGCCTATTATAATGAAGAAATGGTCTACCCACCTGATTTGGACTTGGCACGGAGCTATTACGCCCAGCACGTTCCCTCTCCTTCCAACAGATATGAGTATTGGTATCAAGACGTCGCAGTGCCCCACCAGAGAGTGCAGAAGCCTCCTGATATGAGACTCTCGCCCTCCCCAGCTCAGTGGGACAATCCACTCTACCGCTCCAGTGGTCTCTCACAACAAGTGGTCAATGAACAGCTTAAGTCATGGCATCGCCGCAGTCAGTTCAAAGCGCCCAGGTCCCGTTCTCTTGACAGACAAGGAGCAGTTAGAGTCAAAAACATGTCAGCTCGGGAGCCAACTGGCTACCAGAATCAGAAGTACCATGAACAGGTAAGCAGACAATTATTTTCCTGCAACAATTGGCATTACTTACAGTTTGTCAATAAAAAGCACTGCAAAAAGTGATTATAAGTCATCACTGACTTATTTGATTAGTAAAGGCATTAAATTATTTTTACTGCGTGATTGATTTTGTCATTGCAGTGACTTCTGACTTAACTTGAATTAATGTAATACACATGGAAATATCAACTTGTTTCATGTCAAACCTGGAAAAGAAAGAAAGTTAGGATCACATAGTATTTGTTTTATACCTTTTGACTGACCTGATGAATGTTTTTTTTTTTTTGATAATGTCTTGGTTTTATTCATGTAGCCACATCTGCTGACACCAAAACACAGTGGCAAAAACCAAAGTCAGCCCTCATTTATTCTGTAGAAAATATTTACCATGTTTTTCCAAAAGCACAACAGAAAAGGGTATTTTTTAAAGTAGTTGTTATTTGACGTGATAAAAAATATAATCAAATAAGATAAATTAAGTGATAACAAACATGTTTAATACAGTTCAGCAGAAAAATGATTACCAACTACTGTATCTTTTGGAGATTCCTTGTTAACATCATTCAGACAATATATTTAGATTTCTGTGTAATTGCCTTAAGTTATTCAGACACCCAGACAACGTTTCTCAGTTCTTAAATGCAAGCACATCTGTTAAAGTCCACTGATTTACTGTTTGTTTTGTTTTTTACAATATTTACAAACTGCTGAATATACCAGGAGCTGTGTAGGTTATTCACTTAATTTGGACGCTATAGATGTATACTCACCAGAATAATTTGCATATGACCAAATTAAATGTATGTCATTGTTTGCCATTACATCTTTATCATGGTTCTAAAAGTGTGGTTGTTTTTTTGTGTTGCTAACTCAGGGTATCCAAAGACGGGCTCCTCAAAGAGCTGCAGATGACACTCAAGGGAACTGGGTTATGGATGATGGCTCCCACTATGTAAGTCAAGTGTAAACCTGACCAGGCCACCTGAACTTCGACCGCAAACTGAACACATTAACTCAGAAGTTGCAGCTGTTTTTATTCCAATTAACCAAAGTGAAGTAGTCAGAAAACTAACTGTTTTTTGAATGTTAACATCTTCCTGTTTGCTTACTTGGATGGGTTTGGATATATAGAGGGAGCATATTTTCAATGTAAGGCAAATAGAACAATTGCAAAAATGTCATCCTCCGAAGTTACTACAAATTCTTATAAAACACTTACTGTCACAGTCGTAATGGATCTGATTTCAGAGCATTTGTATTTGGAATACCTGTTGTTTTTGTTTGTTGTACTGACCGTTAGAAATGAAGCATTGAACTGAATGCTTTTAAATGTTATGGATTGAAACAGGCTTCATGCTCTTTATCATTGAGTGCTGTTTTAAAATGCCACTTTTGTTTGCAAATGATGTGTCCAAACTGGTTATTAAATCTCCCAAATAGATACTATCATCATCACAGAGTTTCTGTGTCATTAAATACAGGGTTATTTTTTTTATATGTGGAGCAATTATATAAGACATGTAATTAACAGTAGATTCTTTAAAGATAGCAGAAGCTCTAACACAGAAATGTCCACCACCATTGCACATTATACTTGGCTTGTTGAGCAGCATGTTAATGATCTTGATATAATTTTCCTCATGTTGCTAACAATTAGGCTATTGTTGAAGTTAATCTTCAGATGACTAAAGCTGTCAGGTGAATTGTTTTAGGTACTTAATCATATAAATAATGCTGCATTTGATGTAGCTATCTGTAGCCAAAACACACTCCTAAATAATGAGATTTTGATGTTATGTACTTTTTAACAGTTTTGTAGTTGAGAAATAAAGAGCTCCCTTTCTCCAAGCTGTTTGAAGGAAATAGTTTAATTGAAATATAATGTAAATGAGCAAAAACATTCTCTTTTATTTTTAACTACATTTTGTATAAAATGTTGCCTTTATTGAGTCACTATGTTATTAACTTGAGCAGCTTAGATGTAAGATTTATCAAATGTGTCTTTTTATAGTTACATGTGTCTGTGGCTGCTCCAGTTCACTTGAATTAGTAAAACACTTAATAAACCAGCTGAGACTAAATATTAACTCACTCACATGATGCATATAAAGTAGTAAATTAGTTAAAAATAGTGAGTGTTGATGCTTGGCAGCTATTACTGTGTCAGATTGACATGTAAATGTCCTGAGCTTTAACAGAGTCTTTCTGTGTTGGGACAGCAGATCACTCGACATTAACCTTTTTGTTCAAACCAATACCATTTTAACTATTGATGTGAACTGTACACAAAACATTGCCAATATGTGATTCACAAGCTTTTGATGGTAGACCATTTGAGGAATATTCCACTACAGCTACACACTGCCTGATCTCTCACAGTGATCTATTTGATGTGTTAATTTATTGTGATTTGCACCAGCGAACTCTTAGAAAGTCAGACTTGAAATAAAAGAAGACACAGACCTGAGTTTGGAAAGTCCTGCAGCAGTAATGACTGTGTCTAGTTGCGTGTGTGTGTGTATATATATATATATCTACAGTTTATATATAAGAACAACCACAATCATGTTACCCTGTGTGCCTCCTTTTTTACTGTCTTTTGTATTTATCAGTTAAAGTAGTTTAAGTAAATCTAATAATAATGTGTTACGTTGCTGTTTAAAAAAATCTGTGAAAGTGTTTTCCCCTTTGGAAGAAAATAAAGAGTATTGTTTGCATAGTGTTGAGTTTCCTTTACTCATATTGTGTGCCTTTATTGTAGTGTCAAAGCAGCATAGGCCTTTTTAGATTTGTCACTGGAGAAAAAGGTCAAGTGTAAATTAGGAATAAAGTAAAGTTAACAGTGGCTGAAATACGTTTAGTTGTTTCAGTTTCAGGGTCCTGTTGTGTGTGCTGGCTAACTGTCACACTGTTGTGTCTTACTGGGTCACTTGTATAAATCAGCCATCATTAATGTGATGAGTAACAGAAGTCAAAATGTCTGCTGTAAAAAGGGCCCTTTGATTATACTCCGTTTTAAGGGTGTAGTCTAGTGTACCCGGTTTTGCAGTGTGTGCACTCAGGTGTGTACTTAATAATGGTTATTATGCATAAAAGAAATTGCTTAATGGAAATAAGTAGCAATTAGTTACATAATGTGTTGTTCTCGGGAGGCTTTTGACTACTGTTACCAGGTTGAGGCAATGAATGATTTAAACTTCAGACACACTGAAGTCAATATTTTATTTAAAAATGTAATATGTCAGTCATTAATGGTAAGGTCACCTTTTTAGAGGTCTTATTTGTATCCCCATTCCCAAAACTGACATAAATGGATGGAGGCTGGCCTGACCTTCAATCCCAAGGAGTCAGTATAGGATGGGTTGGGAATGTGACTAAAAAAATGACTAAAAAAATCCACTTTTCTTACAAACAGCTCCTTTTTTAAATGTAAAAAAAAAAAAATCTTTATATGAGTGTTTTGTCTCAGAGACATAACATAAGTCCATTAATGGTTTAGATGTGAGTATAGCCAATGGTTTCTGGAAAAACTTGTCAGTGAAGTTTATTATTATTAAGTGGTCACAGCCAGAATAGAGGCTCTCTTTCTCTGCATTGTTGATCGCTATTTAAGTCCTTTTGGTTATTGTGACTTTCACCATGAATTATATCATGAGTTATTCACTGTATTGAAGGCTTACAATTTATAATATTTATGACAGTGCATTTCAAAGATTCATAATTTGATGTACAAGGTGGTCATACTGTGCTTCCCGCCTCCGAAGCTTATTACTTTTAAAAATGCATAAAATAGTCTCTGCTTTATAAGGTCCATTATAAAATCTAAATAGAAAAGCTGTTCAGTCAGTAATTCAAAACACATCTAACAGTATTTCTAATTCTATATATTTACTAGGTATTGCATTTTGAGATATCTCCCCAAGGAAACATGGTTGATGATTTGGTGTCATTGGTACATAATCATATTTTCAAAAATGTATTATAACATTATGTGCATTTTTACATGTTGTAAATCATTTTTTAAATGACACCAATTAAGGCTTTGATCAAAGAATATATCAAGATGTTCGTTTTTCCACGCGTCAGTAGGTGCTTTTATTTTTGGAAAAAGGACAGACTTCCGTAAGAGATCTCAACTTCCGGAAAGATTGTGTTTCGATAAATAATTCACCTTCCTGGTTTGAAGGCTACCTTGTCAGGTAACTCATATCCATTTAATGAAATGAATGTAGCAGATGACTGTACAGTACGCTATCTAGACAACGTTATACGTCGGTGTCGTCGTGAAGACTTCTGTCTTCCTGCTAGCAGGTTAATTCAAAAGCAGTGTAGCCTGCTCGACTGGTTAGCGTGAGCTCGGCGCTAGCTCAAAGGTAGTCAACGTTAGCAAGATGATATATGAGCGATCCGTGACCTGGCTGCTAACCTAAAAACGTATCCGTGCTTGTTTTGATGCATTTGCTTGCTGTGAGGTGTACCGAACCGTAAAACGTAGGATAAAATTAGGGTAAGTCGTCAGGATTTTGCGGTTGTTTACATTTTGTACTCCATGTTCCGTCTGTGCTAATCAACATCCGTCTGCCAGGAAATGCTAAGCTTAAACTTGGTTAAACGTTTTGTTTTTGATGTCAGCCTCAGCTTTGTATCAAATGCCAGCTAACTGTCTTATATCGAGATTATTTCACTACTACGATATTCCACCGATAATTGTAGCTGGTAATGCATCTACCCAAGTTTATCCGCTCCTTTGTTCTCTTGTTGTGAATGTGTGATCGATGAAACAGATTTCACGAGACCCAGATTAATCACCAGCCATTTTAAATCAAAGAATATATGTTTGGATACATGTTTACTAAGAACTAGACGGCAAATATTTTTAAATAATAATCGTCGCATTAAATGCAAATTATCGATCTGCGGTAACTGCAATAACAATATCTTCTCAATGTCATATGTAAGGCTATGAGGACTTTATGTACTGTACATGTACTGCATCCATCCATTTGTGCACATCTCTGTATTTGGAGCACCTTGTTGCCTGTGATGCACAATTATGAAATATTGAGAACGATCTGCTAATTGGGGCTGTTACTGATTCAGCAACCGTTAATGATACTCTTGCAATTGAAAAATATGTTTCTCCAATGGCAAAAGCTTTGTTAGAGCTCTGTATTAAAAAATAGAATAATTAATGCTAACTTTATTTGTATAGCAAGAGCAAAGGAAGATGGAAAACAGCCAACAACATAAGTTACAAATCAAGCATCATAAAAAGCACAAAAATTTGTGTTTTTATTAGAAAATTAAACATAAATTCGAAACAGGCATTAATAGTTAATTATAGATGTATTTGTTGTATGTGGCAATACAACATTAAAACCCTTTTGATAACCCCGATGATACTCTTTCAGAACCAGATGTCATGTGAAATTACTATTCCTAGCTTTTGTATAAAGGCTATACATCATTGGAATTATTGCATTATCAATAATGACTTTCTCAATTGTAAGCCAACATATTTACGATAAACTGGGCATATCTACAATATTTATTTCAGCCTTTCTCTTTTTTTGCATTGCCGTGCACTCACAACAATCTGTACAATAAGAAACAACCTGACCTGTGTATAGATTGTTTTTGTTTTCCACCTATAATAGCGATCATGTTTATATTTGGTTTCTATGTTTGGCACGATGTCTATATTTGTGTCTTCCTGGCAAAGTGCTCTCTGCAGTGTAGAGTGTATCGAGAGCTACCTAGAAGTGGAGTCACATTTCTTGTACATGTCAACATATTTGGCCGGTAAAAGTTAACTGTGATTCTGGTTCCTCAGGAGGAAAGTGAACCATCTGTCCCATCTGAAGCTGAATACAGAGACTGTGAGTGGGTCATCAGGCAGTCTCCCTATGTCAGGCCGAAACGGGTCTGCAAGTGATGCAGACTGCCGGATCTCTGAGGACTGCCGTGTCCCAGATGTTGAGCTGATGGAGCTTGGGCCACTGCTAGAGGAGGGAGGGGGGCGACCGGCAGCATCTAAAGGCACCCATGCAGAGGTAGGACTGTTTTCAGTCGATTTACGGGGAAAAGCTGTTCTAGCTTTGTAGCTTCAGCGTTCTCTTGTGATCTCTCTAAAGGGAGCTGCGATGCTTGCTGACGAGGAAGAGGAGGATGATGAGGTGGGAGAAGTCCTGACCTTACCACTTCAGGCCCACCATGCCATGGAGAAGATGGAGGAGTTTGTACACAAGGTAAAATGTCTTCTCAGGCTGATAAACACAAAACTTGTATAGATTTTGAGCACCGTTGCAGCTACACTGCCAGGCAAGTCTTTTAACTTTTGCAGGAAGTGAAACAAACTTGTGCCTGCGGTTGGTGTGAAGCTCATGTCATCCAGTCTGGTTTCACTTCCCCCTTCAATCCAGCTTGAGTGCAAATAAATGAACACAAGTTTCTATAAGAACAAGTACTGACACAGTTACTATGAATATAGCAGTAACTTCTGGTTCTATGAAGAGGGAATTCAGCTTATCTCAATCAGACAAATTTGATTGAGATTGTAAAGTTTTGGTTAGTCAACCATCAAATGTTACATAATAGGTTGTATACGAGACTCTCGTGTTAAACCAGCATGAATATTTCATCACCCTGAAACTCAACTCCCTGTTCATCTCAGCAATGTTCAGCAGGTCTAGTAGGGTTTTGTGGATTAGCAGTGGGGCTAATGCGAATACAGTTGCAGATCTGGGTTAACAGCTACAACCAGGGATTAACCTGTGACTGCTGTGTAGTTCAAGTGAGTCATATGCAAGTGTTTTTTTTTAATTCTACATCAGACATGGGACCTGTGTGTTGTGTAAGTGCCACGCAAGTCACCATGGGAGACAAGTGTAGGCTTAGGGCCTGTGAAGATAAAAGCATGTAATTTTTTTCTGAGTACCAGCTTTTTTTGACTGTATTTTTACTTGTTTGCTTGTGTAGTCAACCCTCTGTTAGAGTAGGGTTAAGTCAATGCCCTAGCTATTTTCCTCACAGGCCTTCAGTTTGACAGCCATACAACAGTTTGAAATGTTTATGTCCTTGAGTGAAACCTTTGTTTGTTTTTCAGGTTTGGGAGGGGCGCTGGAGGGTCATCCCCTTTCACGTCCTGCCAGAGTGGCTTAAGGACAACGATTACCTCCTGCATGGACATCGGCCCCCTATGCCGTCTTTCCGGGCCTGTTTTGGAAGCATCTTCAGAATTCACACTGAGACAGGAAACATCTGGACTCACCTGTTAGGTGAGAGCAGCCTTACATAACATTAGCATAACATTTCTAGTAATTGTTGGATACATCGGGTCAGCAGATGCTAATTCTGTTTACAGTGTCTGGATAGCTGTGGTCTCTTGTCTTGTCAGCTCTAAGTAAAACTATTTTCTCCCTCAGGGCTGATCTTATTCATTTGTCTGGGCACGTTAACCATGCTGAGGCCCAACATGTATTTTATGGCCCCGCTGCAAGAGAAGGTGGTGTTCGGGATGTTCTTCCTGGGAGCTGTGCTCTGCCTCAGCTTCTCCTGGCTTTTTCATACCGTCTACTGTCACTCTGAGAAAGTGTCTCGCACCTTCTCCAAGTAAGGCCTCACACCATTACACACTTTTTCTCACAAACTTGCCTAGGAATCATTTGTAACTGTCAAAGTCTTTTCCTTTTTTAGACTTACTGCTCTTGGAGCAGGCAGGTTTTTAATTTCAGGCATCAATATGTGTCTTTATCAAGGATGTGAAGCTCCAGCTTGCCATCTAGAGTTCATTGCGATTAATGAAGAATTACCCCACGGTCATCATTCAGGGTGTTATGGTCCAAAGCTCAGCCAAAACAAACTTCAGCTGTACAAATTCACTTATACGGTGATCTGTATTAGTAAATTTGATATATTTCATGAATTTACAGTGTTGTTCTTGCTAAATGAGGAGTTTTCTCTCCTTACACTCTCTTCAGAGTTCAGAATCTGACTTTTTAATTTCTTTAGGAAATGTTTCTGGACCTGAAGTACAACTGCTACAGTCATCAAAAAGACAAATGACCATTAATTAAAAACAGAGAATCTTGTATATCGTCCATCAACCTCAAGGGTTTGTGGTTTGACCCCTAGCCCCTCCTGCCAAGTCAGTTTTATTTATATAGCCCAAAATCCCAAATCACAGTGCCTATGGGGGCCTCACGATTTTTCAATCCATCTTCAGTGCTGGCAGGCCCAAGAGGAGCAGTTCAGGGTTCAGTTTCATGCTCCAGTAGATTTTCCATAAATTGTGTTTCCACCAAGCAGTCCAATTCAGGTTTTTTTTTCTTTTTTTTTATTTATAAAAGGATTATGATAGTATTTTTTGAAAGATTGTGAATGGTACCAATAGAACAACTCCATGATGTCCCAGTTTTTGCTACCCCTCTGTTGGGGTCCAGGCAATGTGGAGACATTACTTAAAGGTGGAGTGAGAACACTGCAGACCACTCTTCAGAGTCATCTTATCGTCTGTGCTCTGCTGCAGGATTCCCTACCACATTCAACCAAACACTTTCGGTGTAGTACCTTTGAAACCTGTAACAAACTGTGATGTGAACTGGATTGGTTGGTGGAAAGACAGCTTGTCAAATTTCCTTGAGCAAGAAACTCAACCCTGAACTGCTCCCGCAGACCCTCCCAACACTTTGCTTTACAGCTCTGCCATTATTGTGGGTGTATGTGAGGCATTGTGAAGTGCTTTATACTGACTGATTTATACATTTTTGAGAAAATAGAACTCTCTGTGTCACTCCCTCTCTCCAGGCTTGACTACTCGGGCATTGCCCTCCTGATCATGGGCTCCTTCGTGCCCTGGTTGTACTACTCCTTCTATTGTTCCCCTCAGCCTCGACTTATCTACCTCACCATTGTTTGTGTCCTCGGCATTGCTGCCATCATAGTGGCCCAGTGGGACCGCTTCTCCACACCTCGTCATAGACCTACTAGAGCAGGTACTTACTAGTTTAGGATAATGTGCTTGTTTTTAGATACACTGTGCGTAACTTTTTGCAGCTGTCATCTTTGGGTTATAGTTGTAGTTTAAGCACACAGCTATCACTGTTAATGGTTTTACTGAGTGGAAACAATCTTGCAAAACAAAACACTAAATGCATAGAAAACACTGCTGTCCAATTCTTTCTCTTAGGTGTGTTCATGGGTCTTGGATTAAGTGGCATTGTCCCCACCATGCACTTCACCATCGAGGAAGGCTTCGTTAAGGCCACCACAGTTGGCCAGATGGGTTGGTTCTACCTGATGGGTGCCATGTATATCACTGGTGCCGGTCTGTATGCAGCCAGGATCCCTGAGCGCTATTTTCCTGGGAAGTGTGACATCTGGGTAAGTATTTGATGCGTTCACATTACATTATACATTATATAACTAGGAAAGTTACGAGATTAGTTGCACAAATACTTTTGGACATGAAGACTAAAAATTATATTACACTGCCATTTAATCTGCCATTTTCCATAGTGAAGAAAATATTTTAATTTAATGGAAAAGTTCTCACATGGTATACATTGCCAATACCCAAGCAGGAGGAACTTTTTAACTAGATGAAATGAAAGTCTAAAAAATAGTCTTGAGTGAAATCACAGCTCACTTAACAACTGAATGTTGATTTTTACACTGTGGGACTAACGAATGAGTCAACAATGGAGCAGTTGAGACAGAGGATATGTTTTTATTCCTTTGCTTGGTCAAACACAGGCAAATGAGAATGAATTAAACTGAAACTTGCACCTCTCTTTCCCTCCTTCTAGTTCCATTCTCATCAGATCTTTCATGTCCTGGTCGTGGCTGCGGCGTTCATCCATTTCTACGGGGTTTCCAACCTGCAGGAGTTCCGTTACGGCCTCGAGGGAGGATGCACAGATGACTCTCTACTCTGAGGGGCCTGACTGTGACTTAATCATACTTTTCTTTATAGCCTCCCAAACACACACACAGACACACACACACACATACGTAAAATGCTGCTGGAATTCAATATATAGTCACTTATTGCTCCTTCTGTACTTCTGATTTGCGAACATCTTGTTTGGATTTGGTGGTCTTTCTGTTTGGCTCTTTTTTTGCTCCAATAAAGTAGCATTAACTAGCCATTGAACTACAGAGGGAATCTTCAACAGGCACTACTTCTTCAATACTTATGAAGCTTGAATTTTTGCATTTTTAAGTAAGATCAAAATAAGATTTTGACCAAAATCTTGTATTTCTTAGAAGCTCACTAGTACCCCCAACCTCTCCATAGTCTGTGACCATTGCACAAAGGGTACAGCTTGTATTATTTGTGCTGTAGCAGAGGGCACATACTGTAAACCATTCCTTTCCTCCCTACAAGTCCCCATGCTGGTTAGAGGATGAATGTACTGTCCTCAAAGGAGTAAGGTGTAGAGCAGATTTGTATCCGGATGATGAAAGTATGCACATATAGTGTGTGTATAGTTGTCACCAGGTGTTTTCTAACTCAGCTGACACTGATTGCGAAGCTGTCTGTTAAAATCCGGAGGACCACCACAAACCCACCCATGTCCGCTCTGCAATAAAACATGAACTGTACTCTGAAGGCCCAGTGAATACTCTAAAATCCCATTGAAACAAAATAAAATACATTTATTATGAAAGGAACACATAGCTTGAATACCATAAGAATCATCTATAGATGTGTCTGAGTAACACAAGCTGTAATCCTAACCAGAAATTCTACCCAAAATAAATGGGTTTGATATTTAAGCAAACTGAATTTCTCAGTTTATTTGAACTTTTGGGTGACGTTCCTTGGCATTTTGATGTGTTGTTTTTAGTGACAAAAGTTCCAAACAAATGATTTCCAAATTACTGAATGTTACAAAAAAGCTGTCACCGTGCAAAACAAATCGAGCTCAGTTCAGGTTAGACTTAAGATGCTTCAAATGTTGAAGTGAAATGAACTCCACTACCATCACTTTTCAGTCAGACAACACGTCATTGATTAATTTCTAGAGTTCCTGGGCTACGCACAATGTACAGATCTGATTAGGTCAAATTGTGTTTTTGTCAGCTAGAGATCTTTCTTTTGTGCTAGATTTCAGATGCAATGAGAGGTGTAAATATCAATGCACCTTAGTGTACACTATTAAATTTAAAACTTTAAATCACCGTACGGGATTTAAAATGTGTTATGTATGATTGATATAAACTTTTAGTATTCCTGTGCCTTAGGCCAACGGAAATGTTTTTAAATGAAACGGCCTATCTTGACAGTCAAGGGAGCTTCGAGGATTTCCAGATGTTGACTTTTCTTGTTTTCCTTGCCACATATACAATCGAATCATTATTAAACTTACAACTCCATTGATAGGTTGTATCAACTGCTGTTTAAGACTCCTTTTTCTAGATCAACTTATTCAAGCTTTATTACAAAGACTAAAACAATGTGTATTCTTGACTTTGTGTAATGTCCTGTGTAGAAAGTGATAAATCATACATTTCACTGAAATGTAAACATAAATATTTATTAATGGTAATCTTGGAAAATTATTGGAATAAATTTTTTTCCACATGTACAAATATAGTGTCTTATTTTGTCAAATGCATGTTCATGGTTCTGGCATTATAAGAGGCTGCTGACAGCAATGTACACTCACAAGAGTTAATATAGTCCTTAAAATGTAAGCATATGACATTTGCAGATGTCACATCAGCAGTAAGTAACTGTGAGGACAACAGGAATCATGGTCAACTGGTTATCACTTGTCTTCATACAGAATTGGCATGGTTTCAAGTGTAGAAATCAACAGTTAGCATGTTTTAACCATATAAACCTTGACTAATAAATGGTTTATCATTTCCCTCTTCTCCTGGAATTAGCTGCTGGTTGGACATCACTGAGAGCAGGAATAAGATACATAATATAATTGCATCAAAATGGAAGATTATCCAGACTATGAATAAAACATAATAAGAAAGCACATACTGTGCATCCTGATCTATATTTGCATCAAACATGCCCTGTAGCCAAGTCCTGTAAACATTAGGGCTTTGCACAAATGTGAATTGTGTAAACTATCAAGTGAAACTGACTCATGATCTCGATGGTTACTTGTTTTGTACATTTATTTTTAAAAATTCACAGATGTCAACTGTCAACCAATGCAAAAAAAAAAAATACAAATATGCAATATAGGACATAAACTGCAGAAGGTCTACACAAATCATAAACAACAAATCCAAACAATTGCTTCTAAGTCCTGTAGAACAGCCTGAACATACTTGTGCTTTTTTTCCTTCCAGTAGACACAGACTCTTCTTTCTTGGTGGGCTGCTCTTGTTTTGTTGAATTACTTAATAAGAATGCTTCTTTTGGGGCATTTCGAAATTGGATTGTTAACAATAACAACACCTCATTAAAGTTTGAATGTCAAATCTAACCTTTGCATCTGTGTAACAGTCAAATATAATTTTGCATTACTCCATGCCTTTTCCCCCATTTGTATTGCTCCCTGAGAAAATAGTGATATTGATATTCCAACTGTCCAGTAAAATCTGTTATTTGACAGTTAGATACGTGTTTTTAATGATTTATGTGTTTAATGTAACAGAATAATAATTGCCAGAAAAACTAGGAAAGAAGATAAGCCTGTATTGTAGTTGACATGTCGAAACCAGACCTGGAGAACAAAAAGGGACAAAAATGTTCTTACTAGGGTGGCTTAGTCATGACCCGCCAACTCAACTTGTGATTGGCTAGTACTCGTCGCATTCACGGGTTAGATTTAGGCATGAGGACTATGATTGGTTAGGTTTTGGTAGATGTGTCACAGTAAGCCAATCGGAGGCAGACTGGGCGGGACATGCCTTCGCCATCCTGTGAAACAACAATAGTGTTCCCTTTCACACGAGTTGCAACTTTGAACTTATCTAGACACTATCAGGATGAACTGTCAGCTATGGATGAATACAAATGTCCGAATCAGTTGGACTTTACCCGGCCATCTTAAACGGACTTTACTCTGCCAGCTCCCAGGTACACAGTCCGCTTAACATCCGATTGAGCCGACGTGTGAGTGGAGCAGGTCCGGATAATTCCCAGCTAGCAAGTAATGGTGCTGGTGACGTTTCTATCATGTGAGTGGTGGGGGAAAAAAACAACAACAAGTGAGCCTCTTTTACTCGACGAGGCCAACGAAAATGTCGACCAACTGGAGAGACGACGAGATTCGTGAACTTCTGTCGGTCAGGGCCGACGCCGGAATTGTCAGACAGATTCACGGGACAGCCCGAGACTCGGTCGTGTACGACCAGATCACGAAGCGCCTCCATGAACGCGGGATATTCCGAGCAAAGGCGCAGGTGAACAACAAACTCAAAGCCCTGAAGAGACAGTACCACCAGCTCGTTGAGCAGAGTGGGAACGAGCGGCCGACATGGTGCTATTTCAGTTTGTGTGAGGCCGTCTGGGGCTCGAGTGGCTCGGGGAACCCTGTGGCTGTGGTCGGGTGCATGGAGACCGACTCCACCTCGAGGAGCCCGGAGACGCCCTACAGCGACACCGAGGAGAAGCCTCGAGTGTATGAGACTGACGTGTCGATCAACGACTCAGGTGAGCGCAGAAGTACTCAGGTGTAGTAGTCGCTGTGTCCAAACACGCTGTTACAAGTAGAAGCAAAAAAGTATTAGTGTATTACTATCAAAATATAGGCTACATCAGCACCTGAAGTAGACATTGTGCATTATGGAACATTTCAGAGTAGTGTCTATTGATGCATTCATATGTTCATCATTTAAGTGTTGAAGCTGGTAGAGATGATTTTACTATTAATTGTGATTCAGCAGCAGAAATGCTTGCAATGTTGTAACAAGTACCCAAAATAAGTCAAACTTGAGTAAAAGTAAAATATATCGTGTTAAAATATTACTTTGGCAAGTAAATATACTTGTACTACCACATTTTATTATTATAGTATTATTCATGTAGCCTGGCTTTGTGTAACTGCTGTTTAACTAACGTCATTCTTGTTGCTGTTGTTAGAGTCATCCAGTCATCCTCCACCTAAGAAGAAGAAGAGGGGGAGGAACCAGACACACTCTGAAAGTTTTTCTGCAGAGATGAGGGACTTGATCAGTGAGATGGACAATAACGAAACAGCTCGTCCTTCACCCTCCAGATCTTCTTGCACCACAGATCAGAAGAAGAGACGCACCATAGATGATGCCATGCTTACAAGATTGGACCACCTGGACGATGAGAGACAGAAATTTAGGCGGCAGGACAATGAAGACTTTCGGTTCGCTGCAGTGATTGTGGACATGCTGGCTAATATCAACCCCAAGCATAAATCAGAAGTAAAATTTAAAATTTACCAGATGCTATATGAGGCGGGCAGGGACTTCCCGAAAGAATCATGAAAGAGCGCTGCTTTTTTAGATTGAATATATTGTTTTACTTGTTTATACTTGATTTATAACACGTCAACAGCATACAAAATACTGTAAATAAATGGTTTTTGTATATTCAGTATGAGTGGGTGTCTGTGTGGCTTTGTTTTCCCCAAACAGTCTCACGCCAGGACACAGGCAGATGTATGAGATTGTTTCGGACTGCCCTTGCAGCCCATAATTCCCTCCTTAGAGTCATCCTGTCCCTGGCAGTCAGTCTCTTCCATGCACCTAACAGAACTTTGACTGATGCTGCTATCCTAACTATTACAGCCAAGACCTAAAGAAAAAAAAGCATGAAAGAATTTATTTCAATGTATGGTTAATAAATCACCTGGATAGGCTGCAGTTGAAATGATGAATTTCCCAGATATAAAAATGAAAAGTTGATAATGTTATGGTAGTATACTGACAAGGGTCATTCTGCATACAATACAAACTTTATTAGTGCAGTTTGCTGGTAATAGTTTTTTTAATGGAGGACCTTTACTTCCTTGGAGTGGAGTATATTTTTTACATAGAGGCATAACATCTAAAACATGCAGTAAGAAGTAAAACAATTTTTTAACCCGATTGTATGTCTAGACCACCATCAAGTGTAAACTTTGTATTGCTTAAATTCACAATACTGTATAACTCTTATCATTTCAAAATGCTTAGTCGCTGTTATTTTGGAGCCAACTCATTACCGTATAGTGTGGTTATTAAACATATTTACAAAGCTTTTAATGTCTAATTAGAGTGCGTTACACTGTAAATACCTCTCTTACCTATACTCCGGAACCAAGTCACAGCCGTATGTTTCGGAACGGAAGGTTTTAGAGGCTGGAAAACGTCATTACCAACTAGTATGCTAGCCTAGCTTCATCTAGCCTGTCTGTCTAGCGATTTTATAGCAGTTATTCAACCTGGTTTTTACTTCAACAGTTAGGTACGTGTTATTTTATTGTATTCAAATGTATATATGTAATTTTGATGACTGTGTAATGTGATTATTTATTATCTTTTGTCAGGTGAAACCAGTGTTAGCATTGATGTTAGCAAACATGTAAGGGGCAGGGCTTACAAGTAGAGTCACCTTTTTTACGTTAATTCTGGTTATTTTTAATATACATTTTTCAGACCACGGTTCGACGTAAATATTGCTACAATTTGTGTTTAATACATGATAAAAATGTAAACATTATTGAGTTTCTTTGTCATGGACTTCCGCACTACAAAGGTTCCGACGGTTCATTATTCCAGCGCACTCTGTGTGTCCATCTTTCTGCTCGTTAAGACATCACTGTAATGTAACATAAGTTAGCTTTACGGTTAATAACTGTGCCTTGGTTTAGTTCGGTTTGACTGGTTATAGATCTGTTGGCCTAAGCTTTACATGCACGTATATCAGGGTTGATTTTCTGTTTGTCAGGTTTAGAGATGGAAAACAATCAACAGTCCAAAGAAAGCACGGACCGGTCCGACCTGGTTTCTGACGACGGCAAGAACAGCAAGTCTGTCGTGTGTCAACGCTGCGGATCCAAGGTGCTCTGCCCAGGGATGGCTGTGTTTGCAGAGAAAGAGGTATGATGTGTGGCATGAGGCAGTGGGCTTATGTCAGTGGGCTTTTGGGATACATCAGTTTCATCCTAGTTGCTCTACAGTATAATGAAACTAGTGATACAATTGAAATGTACATTTTCTCAAGTGCAGTACAAGTTAAAGCTACAGAACTTGATTATTTGTACATTTTTATGTTTATACTCCACTATTAATGATAGGAAAAATGTTTTTACTAAAAAACTTTTACTCGACAAAATGTATTTGCCAGCTGTGGTTACTACTAGCCCCCATTGCATTACTGATTCTGAGTTCCTTCACAAGTGTTTGTTATGTTATCTAAGGCTGTTTTTTTTTTTTCTCCCACCAGCTGTTCCTACCATCCATGCGGAAAAAGAGCGGCCTCAGCAGCACAGAGGGCTCAGTGGATGGGGACACTCTGACCGCCCACTGGTTTGTGGACGACATGTACACTTTTGAGAATGTGGGCTTCACTAAGGACGTTGGGAATATCAAGTATCTCATCTGTGCAGATTGTGAGATTGGACCAATTGGCTGGCACTGTTTGGATGACAAGAAAAGTTTCTATGTCGCAGTGGAAAGGGTGAATCATGCATAATCTAAATGCATATGTGAGCCCACAAGAACTTTAAAAAAAAACCTGTCAGAAGGCTATGCATCTTTTCATGGATTTACACTCAGAGTTGACCACCACCTTATCCATCGCACACACTTGCATATATACTGTACTAATATGTGTACGTTGTTCGTGATAACAGGGCTGTGTCGCTTTCATTCTCCCGTATCACACTGGCAAAAGTGTTCTAATAAAGATGTTTTTGGGGAAGCTGATCTTGAGTGCCATCCTGCAGCTGTTTCCTGAATAATGTGATGACATTTCCTCCGTGTCAAACTGCATTCCAAGTCACATTCTTTCTCTTGTTACTTTAAGTATCCATGAAGTATGCATTTTACTTGGATGTACAATTTACAGCATTTCGCCTTGAATTTTGACCTTGACTTTCTTTTCACTTTGCAGAAGATCATGGGTCAGTATAGCTTTTTTTTTTTGTTCGGGAATACTTGAATAGTCTCATTGTATGGATATTTAAGCCCAGCCACAGTATTTTTTTAAGCTACTCAAATATTAGTTTCTGTCAGGTTAAAGTTCTGTCCTGATGTAAACTATGTGTGAAGTCCATCCTAACAAAAGTTAGTGCTTTTAATTTTTTTAAATAGTCGAGAAGTTGATCAGATTAACTGCTTTATAGTAAATGTTTTTGATAACTGATTAATCTCTAAAGTCAATTGTTATGTAAATGTAAAGTTAATTACTATTTTTCTTCGTTGTTTTTTAAAAATCATTTTTAATCAAACATTTTTAAAAAATTCAGCCAAGAGCACTTTGAAGATCTTGTGATGGGAGTGACAATTCTCATTCTCAAGTTAAAGGATTCTCTTAAAACATAGATAATTAAATCATGCAAATAGTAATTTGTTACAGCCCTAAAACCTTAATCACTATTGAGAAAAAAAACAGGTCCCCATTTGTGTGGGTGTGCCCAGATACAGGAAGTGCATACCTTGTTATTTACATTGAGCATCATAGCCTGAAGATAATGACTGAAGAAATACTCCTTGTGAATAAAGGGAAGGGGGAAGGTTGTAATTTGGGTAATCCAGCCATTTCAAAACCTCCACACATTCATCATTTTAAGGTGAAGGTCTACTTTTTGCCACTAGATGTCGTAATGTCAGTATTTGACACATATATTATTTGCAATGTGTTCATTGTCAGTGTATGAGGGCTGTGCACCTGTTAACCCAAGTTCTGCCCCCTCCATGCAGCTGAGCCCCACCAAATCAGTGTCAGGGTTGGTTCTGGTTGACTACACTGTGAATGATGGTGGTGGAGCTGTTTGCTTCCCTCTGTGAGTTCTCAAGCATAACAACCATTATGGATGTAAAGTACTGTAAGAATACCATTTGTTTTTAAAGAAATTAGAAACTAAATGTTGAATTACAGCAGTTGTATCAATGCGCATCATTAAAAGGACTTTAGAAGGCTATAAGGCTACATATACATTGTGAGATTTAATTGCTAGTGATTACCGAAACTATGCATTATTTAGGTATCACAGTAACAATCGTGTGTGCTGCGGTGCAAATAAGATATAAAATGATGTCCAAGCTGATAAAATGTATTCAACAAATGACTCAATACACATGACCAAACACCTTCACAGTGATCTTGAGCACTTTTCAATATGCGCACCTGATTTTAGGAGACACCTGTGATGTGTGACCGTTAAAGTGCACTGTTCAAAATCCGCCAACGGGAAGTTCAGATGAAACAGAGAGCACTGACATTCAAATAAGTCTCACACACAGAGTGACACAGATAACTTGATACATCATACTCATGTAACTACAGACTTCAAAAGATTTCACTGAACTTGCTAACTCTCACTTCAGTCAACTTTATTTATCATTTATTTCCCAAAGTCACACATTTGCTTCAAAGTGCTTTTTAATCTGTTTAACTCATATATTAGAAGGGGTCATCTCTCAGTCAAAATGGAAACTCTCCCTATGAACGAACCTTAATAAAAGCCTTAATTTGAGTGTGTTTTTTTTTTTACATAGTATCTTTTTTTCATACAGTCCATACTATTATATAACCTACATGATTAAACAATCAAAACAACATGATTCAACAATTAAAACTATTGGACATTTTCAAAATGTAGTATTAATTACTGAATGATTATGTTATATTTAATGCTAGGGGCGTTTGGGAGTTAATGTAGAATAAAATACCAAATTAATGTTTATTATTAAAACATAAACAGCTGAACTATCAACATATGACTGTAGTCTCTACCAATCAACAAGCTCCTCTAGACCATTTAAAAACGAAGTGCCGGTCAGCGCGCAACGATCTAGTGGGTGTGTTCGATTAGAAAACCCAACGCACCGTCCGTTACGGCTATTCTTTCCGTTAAGCCGGGCGGGGCAGAGAAGAGCCTTATCTCCTCATTTGTAAACAGACTGATCTCTGTACACCAGCGCGCTGGGATGGTGAGCAAATCAAACTCGCCTAACAAGCGAAGCGATCATCTGTGAGGAAACCACGGAATCAATAAACGAAATAATTCGTAACTAAAGAGTATCACGGTCACAAAAGTGTGGACCATGTGAAAGAAAACTCTAGTATAGTTGATCCAAGGCGGCATTAAAGTAGATTTAAAAGACGTTTAAGTCGTTTTCTCTATCCCAACACAGTCCTTTAAGCAGATAACTCATTTAAACTGATATCAACACGCGCTTTTCGAGCTGTATCGGTTCAGTTACAAGCAGGCAATATTAACGTGTGATTTAAAACCTAAATTGTGAGACACAGCCGGAGAAATGGCTGCAGCCTAAATAATCCCCGTGTGTCTACTTTCCGAGGCGGAGGTGCACGGTCCCTGGCTGTCACCCTCTCGTCTCCCAACTAGATAATTCGTCTTTGAGTTCAATGAGTGGAGAGTGGACATGAACTGATAGACAGAAATCCATAGCGAGCATATTCGGCGTGAGGAAGCCCCTTCAGATATATTTCAGCTGCAGTCATAACGAAGATGCAACGATGACTCAACCTCAGCTGAATGAGTTCATTCCCCCTCCGGAGTGCCCTGTTTTTGAGCCCAGCTGGGAGGAATTTGCCGACCCTTTTGCGTACATCAACAAAATCCGACCCATTGCAGAGAAAACTGGGATCTGCAAGGTCCGACCGCCGCCTGTGAGTATTTCTACATGTATTTATTTATTAATGTTTACGTGTGTTCGAGGTTATTCTCTGTGGTGTGCTGGCCCCAAGCTGCTCTTGATAATTTAGCAGGCAAAGTTGTGTTTTTAGACAGGTTTCAACATGGCGGATTGCGGCTCCTGAGTTGAATTGTCAGCTAGCCTGAGCTCAGAGTGTGTTGTGTTTAGCTACAACGATAGTGAGGCACTCTCAGACTACCAGGGGGGAGAGAAAAAATCTGTGTCCTGGTGAAGTTTTTTAACCGCCACACGGACAAATGTGTGTTTTCTTCCAACAGTCAGCCTGCAGGGCACGATTTCTAAAAATAATTCAAACGCTGAAGTTTGCCTGTATGCAAATATAATGGAAAGTGTTTACGTTAGCGCAGAATGAAACGCTTCCTGGACTGGGCGCACGGAAATGGCTCTCCAAGATTCAAACTAGTGAATTGACCACTTATTTTTCAAACACTCGGATGAATGTATAGGCTAACTTTTTTTTTAAGGATTAGTCAGATTTGTCCAGCTAGCGTGAATCAGGCCCGTGTTAAAGCTGCAGTTGTCTGACATCTAACGCTGGGAAACGTTACGTACGTGCTCGGTGACCAACTGTTTATGGAGAGAAGGGTCGCTTTAACACCGAGCTGCACGGACACTCAGCTTTTAACACACTTTTATCATGTTTACGCTTAAAACCCACTTCTGTGCCATCGTTAACACATTTTTACCAACGTTGGTTTGTTAGCTAAGTGTTTTACACTTGCTGTGTAACGCTTATATCTATATTACGACTCTCGGACGTTTTACATAATATTCTCTTTTTCTAATTGGATGATTATTCTTCCATAATCCACACCTCCACAACAGAGAAGAAGAAGTCTTTCAGGATGGAAATGAGATGTAATATTTAGATTTTCTCCTCCAAATTGATTGCCCAATTTCTGATATTTCATGGTGTGAGAGGCCAAGATACCTTTTTTTATTCAAGGGTGTGCCCAAGCTTACACGCAAATTAGATAAAGGGCAGCTTGAATAAATGATAATATGATGACTGGTCTTTCTTGCAGTCAGTGTGTCAGATTAGAAAGCAATAAAGTCCTGGATGAAAATTGTTTTCTCTTATCTGTATAATGGATAACATTTTTTGTAGAAATAAGGAAGCTGTAAAAGCACATTTTGTTTGGTTTAACCGAGCGGAGAGAGCCGAATGGGCTGAGATATAATCCAAAACATAAAGGGTGGGTGGGGGACTGCTTGTCCAGAAAAAAAAGCTACATTTAAGGGGCATGGCTGAAAATGCCCAGCTCATGTAAACAATAGAGGACAGTGCTGATCTGTCCTCGCGTGGCATCGTACAAGGAACTGATGGCCGTCCTACTGACTGAACTGTAGTCTAAAATGCATTTCTTAAGAGATTTTTATCATTAAGAAATACTTGAGAGGCACAGCTCTGCTCTCCAGGCTGAATAGCTTCAAGATCTCACTGCAGGTCATTCATATTTACTGTCATCTTTATGGCTACCATTTAAAATACAGGGTAATTCTTTTTTATCTGAAGGATATTGTGGTCTTAAGTTAAAAAAAACAATTCCCACCTTTATTGTATATTGTGGTATCTAATATAAAACTGATTAATGTGGTGTTGTGGTTGTTGTCTTAACGCCTCCATTTCTGCAGCACTGTGTTAGCACCATTGTGTGCAGTCCTGTGACATGCACAGTTTGCTATTAACATTCAGATCAAAATTTGGCCCCAGGGTGTTGTGTGGGCCAAACAAACCAGCAGATACACTGAAATCCTTGGGCAATGTGAATCTGAGCTCTTGAGAGTGTATTCCTACGTAGGCAAATCTCTAAGTTTTAACACTGGCTTTGTGTGTTTGCATAAGAAGACAGCACTGGGCACCCTGGAGGCTTGTATGCCGAAGGTACACGCTGTGTGCATGTAACATCCTTCATTTTTTTTTTAGATAAGGTTTGCCCTGAGATCTCCTTTTCTATGTTTCTTTTTTCCCTACTTTTTCTATCTTGTATAAACAAACATGGAACTTTGTTATTTTAGATATCGCACTAAAACCTGTTTTTGGATCAGGGCACCACAGTCAGTATTTTCTCAATGGTTTAACACGGGTTACATGCTGCACATATGCAAATGATTTCCAGTGATATCTTAAGGCTGCTCGTGGTTTACTTCTCGCCGATCCTATTTGTCATTTTGTATTTGGCAGAAGGCTGGTCTTGTTCTGACCAAAATTGCCCTTGCAATCTTGACTGTTGTGGTCAGATTTGTGTGTGAAGGATGGTCAAAAAAACCCAGTGCAGTTCCATATGTTTCAAAGTGATTGTTTTCCTTTTGTGTCAGAACATTTGTGGGTATAATCCAGCTTTGTCTATGGATGATAAGGTGGTGTTAATGCAGCTATTGTTGTCCATACTCTGACCAGCATTTCCATCCTAGTAAGAAGAAAGAGCTTGTCCAGTCCAAGTAAAGCTTGTGTGTAACATTTTATACGTTTAGTGGTAATCCCACAGTGACACAGCACATAGTAGGTGGTCAGTTAAATTAAAAAGAAGATTGAATGACATGTTTCTGTACCCTTTTATGAAATACTGTGTTAGGCTATATTTTAATTAGAATCGTAGCTGTAGCCTAATTTCCAGGCCCAGTTGAGGTGGGTCCCATGATTGGTTTACATATCTTGCATGCTATTTGGCACAGTCCCATTTCAAGATGTGAACTTTGTGAATTGGAAGCAAAATTTAGACCATGTCTTTATTTTGTTTTGATACCAATGTAATAGTAACTTGATATATTCCCACAAATAGCTCTGGGCCAAGAGTGAATGAAAAATGCATCAGTGTTATTAAAATCAAATAGAAAGTGTGTGTTCCAATATTTCAGATCCAGTCGTAGATGTTGGTTATGCTTATTTCTGAAAGCCTAAACACCGATAATGTGAGAGCATGTATGGCTGTACATGGCTGAGTTGATAGATTTATTCAGAATTTTTAGATTGCTGTTTCTCTGCACACATCAGAAACAGTGTTAGTTTCTGGGATGCTGGGAATGACTTGTTAAGAGTTTCGTTTCTCCCGCTAACAGTTCTTTAACTCCCAAGTAACAGTATAACCATGTGGGTCTATGACAGTCTCCCATTATCAGCTTCATGTTGGCTTCGTGATAGCACACTTTCTATCACACTCAAGGGCACATTTTCACAAGTTTCTCTCATTTGTAAACATTCTCACTCATGGCAAATCAGCAGGAGTGTGGTGTCACACATTTAATGATGTAAAACTGAGATAATCTTGTTGACTCTTGAGCTTCAACCTGCCTCCATTTTCTCTAGGCTTGCAGGAAGTTGTGTGGTCTAGCATGAGTACAGTTGGTTTGTTTTCAAAGGAGAGTGCAAGTGCATTAATATCAGTTGTTTGAGTGTTTCGTGTGTCAGTGACACAGTTGGTGTAGTTGACTTGTTAGCACGGAGACGGGCAGCAGTGTGGGAGTTTTGTGTGTTTTGTGGAATAAAAAAAAAAAAAAACGCACACTTTTGATATCATCCCTCACATTGCCAAGCAGTTGAATGTAAGTCTGTAATTCTAGTTGTTTACAATGTAGCTTTGTGCATGGCATGCACAATGTACAGAAATCAATGCTACAAAAAAATGTATTCGATCGCTAGTATTGACCAACCTGATTCCCTGTGCACAGCATCTTGCATGTTTGCACACACTGTGGCTTCCTGTTGGTCTGCATTTAATAACGGTCTGTTGGCTTACGAGAACAACTGCAGTCTACTGGATATTCAGACTGCCGTAGTTTTAGATGTTCACCCCTCAATGACTGCAACATGCTTGCAAAAAGGATCAGAGGTTAAATGATAAAATATCACACTGAAGGAACAAGAAGGCAGCAGGTATTTTCCTGTTAATTTGTCATCAAGAACTCAATTGAATTATATTCAAAACTGTATTGAATATTGAACTCTGAATGATTTAATTATTGATTTCAAGAAATAGTTTATTTAAGGTCAATCCCACATTCACTCCTGCAGCTAAATAGGCCCACTAGCGCACAAAATCAGAGGCTGAAATAAGTTCACAGCAAAAACTAAACAATGTACTCTATTTGAGTAACATTTGCTAAAAATGACATTACATTGCAGTTTTTTTGAAAATGTCAATCCATATGCATGGCCTATTTTCATAAAGATTTAAGTCTTCAATAGGATCAAATGTCTTGGACCTGCGAGTCATGCTGTGGACGTCTGAAAACAAAGAGAGACTGACATGACTCTTTGTTGGTTTTGATGTTTTCGTAGGATTTGTTGACAAAAATGTTCCATTAAGCCAGCCTTAGCCAGCCATTGGTTTTAAATGGTTTTACTTAAAGTACCCATCAATCCCATGGGACCTTGTTGTACATGATATACATTTGGTTTCAAAGGCATCTGTGTCAGTTTGATCATCAAAGATATGGAGGGAAGTTGCTCAATAAAATGTTTTTTGTTTTTTTTTATTCTCTCAGGACTGGCAGCCACCATTTGCCTGTGATGTCGACAGACTGAAATTCACACCACGGATACAAAGACTTAATGAGTTGGAGGTACATTCATTTATTATGTTTAGACACATGAATTTCAGTGTATGTGCATATGGGGTATTTGATGAGTCAATGGATGATTTTATGCTGGCAAAAAGTTCTTGTTACATTGTTTATATCTTTATCCATTTTTCAAAACCAATTGCCATCTAAAAAATGCATCAAATATCTAATAAATCCCTGTGAGCTGTTGAGTTGTCAGATTTGGGGTGAGATCTGTCTTTCAACCTCACATTATGTTAGGTGTGACTACAGTTAGTCAAGAAAAGCATGTTTCAAGATAAGACTACTCCAATAGGTTTCTCAAAAATGGTCGCAGTTAATTAGATTGTTTTTCTACTTCTTTAGAACTGTAGTCATGATAAAGAATAACCAATTAGTTGTTTAATTCAATTCCTTTTATTTGATTGTGCATTTAGGCTCAGACCAGAGTTAAGCTCAACTTCCTGGATCAAATAGCAAAATTCTGGGAGCTTCAAGGATGCACTCTGAAAATCCCTCACGTGGAAAGAAAGATTTTGGATCTTTACCAGCTGAATAAGGTACGTGTGGGCTGTGTGCGAAATTAGGTGTCGCTCGAGATCACTATTTATCCATGTGTATTCACAATAAAATATTTATTTATGTATGGATATAAAACAGCCTTCTGAGTATATATTTTCTGTCTTTCCAAGCTGGTGAATGAAGAAGGAGGCTTCGATGCAGTCTGCAGGGAGCGGCGCTGGACGAAGATCTCTGTCAAGATGGGCTTTGCTCCAGGCAAAGCTATTGGCTCCCATCTGCGGGCACACTATGAGAGGATCCTCTACCCATATAACTTGTTCCAGACTGGAGACAATCTGCCCGTACGTCAAATCGCTTATGTTTTCTTTTCTCAGTTGACAGCAGTAGATAGACTTTTCTTTCACAGTTGAGTGGATGTTTATTGGAAGAGTTTTATAGTCCTTTTAAGGGCCATTTGGAAGCTACACAGTTTATTATTATAAACTGAAAGGCACTGAGTAGAACTAATTTTCTACCAGCCCAATACACACTGTGTTGTTATGATAGTTGAGTATTGTAATTTTGGAAAATCTTTATTTTAAAGTGGAGCTTTGACAGTAGTCTTAATTTGGTACTGAAAACAGTCTCTGTGCCAGATATTGACTGTTTAGTCTCTTAATGAGGCATCTTAGTCACAGTTGTCTGCTGTGCTGATGAAGCAGCAAGACACAGCTATCAAAAGACAGCCAGTTCGTTTAATTTGGGCTCTTAGTACCACTATTTTCAGGGGTTGGACACAAAACGGGGGAGTTTTTAGACCTGGTATTCCATTAATGCAATCAAAAATCACAATACAGTGGAATCAACATCTTTTGAAAGACTCCATTCAAAGATTCATTATGACAACGTGTGGAGAGGTTCTCTCTAAGGAAGGCTCTTGTTTTTGATTACATCTTGTCCAACAAGTTTGTGTGATATTGTCTAAGATGTCAGCCATTAGAGGCAAGATCGTATAAATTCCGTCTCCTTATATGGGCATATTCAGATACCTGAATAATCTGAAAATCTTTTGCTTCAGAAAGGGCTTTGTTTGTACGTCATATCAACATCCTCTGTTTGGTCCTTTTTTTTGTCTATTGTCACATCATTAAGCTGACAGTTTTTTTTGTCTGATATTGTTTGAGAGAGTGTGTTTGTTCTGTTCATTTGACTTCAATGTAGGTTAAAAAAGAAAAAACTTGTTTTTAGTCACTTTGATCACATTTGCCTACTTCTCTTTGCAGAAGGCCACCTTGACCAATGACACTAAAGATAAGGAGTACACCCCTCACGACCTGCCGCAGCGGCAGTCTGTCCAGCCCCAGGAGACCTGCAGCATCGCTCGCAGAGCAAAACGAATGAGATCAGAAGTGAGTCTGGTTTCTCCCTCTGTTCTCTGACATTGTCACTTGTCCCATGTTTTATTCATTTACTGTATTTTATGCTAATGTGTATCTGTAAAGCTGGACGCTTAAGTATATATGCAATCCACACATGGAACATAGGAATGATATCACAGAAGAGACCCGCTGATAGTTATCTGTATTGTGACTGTGGCCATTTTGCATTTTAAAAGTCTAGCCACATATTCTTCCCGACGTTTGTCTCATCTGTTTTGTTTTGTTCTCACTTGTCTCACTCTGACTGTCACTGTGTCTCCAACAGAGAGGCTATGTTAAAACTGAACCTGGGGAAATTTGTGAGAATCGACCCAATCTCAGGAGGAGGATGGGAACTTATTCTGCCAAACCAGAACCTGGTAAGAACCAAACAAAGGAAACAGGATTGTGTCGCTTTAAATTATTGACATTACTGGAGGATTTTAAAGTTTCCGTTGAATCTTCTTGCATATCTTTTAGTGAGGATGGCAATCTCTGAGGTGAAGAAGGAGCCCACTGAACATGAGATTCCAACAGTTTATGAAGAAACCGTTTTAAATAAGATAAATAAACCTCCTACGAGTAAAGTAAGTAGATTGTTTGTTTGGTGTTAAAATTTAGGCTCACATCACTACTATTTTAATATGGTGCTGATAAAAAGTGTTTTTTCATACTGTTGTTGTAGTTGCACATCACAGACAAAGGCAGTACTTACAGTTGTTCTGTCTCGTCAGGTGGATCAGTACATGTGCCTGGTATGTGGCAGTGGGACTGCCGAGGACCGCCTGCTGTTGTGTGACGGCTGTGACGACAGCTATCACATCTTCTGTCTGATCCCTCCCCTTCACGATGTTCCCAAAGGCGACTGGAGGTGTCCCAAGTGCCTGGCTCAGGTGAGATGCAAACCGTCCACCCTCAGGGAGCTACATCCTGCCAGAAAAGCTCATAATTGGGAACCAGAGTGCAATCATCTGTCGGATATCTATCTAAAAATGTAACGCAACTCAAAGTGGTCTTCTGAATTTCATATTGCATATTCTGTCGTTACAGGAATGCGGAAAACCTGCTGTTGCTTTTGGCTTTGAGCAGGCCAGCAGGAGCTACACCCTCCAAGCATTTGGAGACATGGCCGATTCCTTCAAGTCTGATTATTTCAACATGCCAGTTCATGTAAGTCTCACAGACATCCAAGTAGTCAACATGTTCTTGGTGGTAATTCCACTCATCTCCATCACTGGTTCAAATATGTTGGGTTATCTATCACTGTTTGCCAGTGTTAAAGGGTCAATGAGTTGGAAATCTAGGGAAGAAAGTTGCTCTGTCTCTCATGTGCATGAAGGTTTATCCAAAATATACACAATTGTATGCAAGAGATGAGACATGGTGATACAGATACTGGGGATGCTGACATGAATAATAATGTCTGTTTTTCTTTTTATCAAACCATCAGACACACAAAATATTATATAATATTTTTTATTTATAATATTATTATATAATCATTGAGAATTTTTAAATTCATATGACAGATATGTTTTGTGATGTCAAGCTGAGTTCCTGAAAATGATTCTTTTCGTGGGTCCCTGCAGACACTTTCTGACATGTAATTAGAAACACTGAAATAATCGGATTAAATTTGTCATTAAACAATCTGTGGTTTCTGGATTTCTTTAAATGCAGCACATGATCGTGTCCTTGTGTGTTTTAGATGGTTCCCACTGAGCTTGTGGAGAAGGAGTTCTGGCGTCTTGTCAGCACCATTGAGGAGGATGTCACTGTGGAATACGGAGCAGACATCGCCTCCAAGGAGTTTGGGAGTGGTTTCCCTGTGAGGAACAGCCATTTTGAAGTCTCTCCTGAGGATGAGGTACATCTGTCGGCTGTTATGGGGATGATTAATAATGTTTGTCTACGGTCAAAGTGCATATCTGAAATATGCACACTATGTTCTTTATTTGCATTGTTTACATTTAGGACTCGCATCTCATTGATATGGTATTCTACCTTGTAATGTAACTGCTGCAGACGATTCCCTTTTTAGAAAAATTTTAATTCCACCTTTAACTAAATTGACTGAACTTAAACCAAAAATATGTCTCTCTGTCTCATTCTGAGGAAAATTAAGTGGTTATAAGGTCATTTACCATCACAACCTTCAAAGATTGATCTGTCTTTGTTATAGAATAAAAATATGCCCAACCACAATACCTCATTAACAATGATCACCAAAGCAGAAATGGCTTTAAAAAAAGGATGGTATCAATACCAATTTTCCTCTGACAGGGAATTGACACATGCACTGCCGCAGTGCCTACAAAGCACCAACTCCTCTAGAAGTAAACTGATGAACAGATGCTGATGTTCTTAACAAACAGTACAGAAGCCATGTTTTATTTATCTTTTAATGAAAATAAAAAATTGTCTCAATCTACTGTAATTTTCCCCTGTGGTAAAAAACATAGTATCATATAATATGGGTATTGCTATTTTTCAACGTATTTGTATTGAAGTTGAAAATACCAATTACGCAACAACACTTTGGGAAAATTTGGGAAAATAAACAACACTGGTATTACTTTATGTTCTGATTAGTTTTCCCATTGAGGGCATCTGTAATGCCACCTGGTCAGGGCTGTATTTGAGTAAGAAGTGGAGTGTTGAGACCTGTCTGTGACCCGCAGCATTACCTAAGCAGCGGCTGGAACCTGAACAACATGCCGGTGCTGGACTCCTCGGTGCTGACTCACGTTACAGCCGACATCTGTGGGATGAAGTTACCCTGGCTGTATGTGGGCATGTGCTTCTCCTCCTTCTGCTGGCACATTGAAGACCACTGGAGCTACTCCATAAACTACCTTCACTGGTAGATTGCCCTTTCTAAACTAAAGTCTGACTTTTTAAACATTTTGATGTGTGTTCAGTGTTTCTCAATTACAGTTTTGACCATATGTGCAGGGGGGAGCCAAAGACGTGGTATGGTGCCCCTGGTTACGCTGCAGAGCACCTCGAGTCGGTCATGAAGAATCTGGCACCAGAGCTGTTTGAGTCCCAGCCAGACCTCCTTCACCAGCTGGTCACCATCATGAATCCCAACACGCTGATGAACAACGGCGTCCCGGTAACCTGCTCACTGTTGCGCTCATTTATTAATCATCACATTTAAAATGTCTGACAGCTGGATCTCAATCCACCGAGTCCACGAGGGAATTCCTTGCATGTAAATATCACAGATCACAGTTGCACAGAAAGTTTCGCAGCAGATATAAATCGTATATTCTGCTCCTCCAGCATCACCAAATCATCATCATCAATCATCAGCACTTCTAACAATTTTTGAGTACATTTTAAATGTGATTTACATAATAAATCTTAATAAGAATTTGTGATGAAAACAAACAAGACAACAGAACTTTGCTGGTTGTCAGTCCATCTTTACTACAGTTGTTGACTGTAAAATTGTGAACTTTCAAACATGTACAGTTTGTAACTTGTCCTTCTTTCTCACTTATGTGTCTCATAGATCTATCGCACTAATCAGTGTGCGGGCGAGTTCGTCATCACTTTCCCAAGAGCTTACCACAGTGGATTCAACCAGGGTTTCAACTTTGCTGAAGCTGTTAACTTCTGCACCATGGACTGGGTAAAAAGATCCGTTATCACTCTCTAATCGCACAAAATTATTTTTATACTTGTGTCGGCTCAAATGTGGTACCTTTTTTCAATAAAGATTTTGCTGTAGATACATGTCATGGTGTTCACAGATCTGTTCATGCACATAGATTTGATAGATTAGATGTTTTACTCCAGCAGTAGCATTTCAAATATGCCAAAAATAATTGGTAGAAAACAAAGTGAGTGAAAACCTCCTAATAATAACTTGATGTGTGAATTATAAAGTGCCTTTCAATCAAAACATTGTTAAAGACCCTTAACACAGATTATATGTTAGAAAAAGGCCTGTTGTTACAATTATACATTTTCTGAGTCATTAGTTCCTACTTGTCCATTGCCCCTTTGAAGGGGCTCTGTGTAACTTCTCTCTTGTCCTGAAAGCCGTTTATGTTGGCAAGGTCCGTCTTGTAAACTAATATGGGCTACTGTTGCTCTCTGTTCGTGGAGTGAGGAAAGCCACTGAGACAAGGCACTTCAATGTGCATAAAGTCACATTGTTTAGACTGTTGTAGAAAATTCGGCCTGAGTCCTTCTCATAGAAATCCACAGTCCAGCAGCTATAAACATCTTTAACTAGTTGTCCACAGGCTTGTGTAGGTAACAGAGAGAGACGGGTAAGGTCACTTTTTTCATGTCACTTTACATTCGGCTCACATATGGCCAGAAAACGCGAATAACACATGTACATTGCTGCAGATTGTTACAAATGGCACCTTTAACTCAAACACAACTGTATATTTTCTAACAGATGCCCATTGGCCGCCAGTGTGTCTCACACTATCGCGATCTGAGCAGATACTGTGTCTTCTCCCATGACGAGATGGTTTGCAACATCGCTGCTAAAGTGGACGCGATGGATGTCGAACTGGTGGCAACGGTGCAGAAGGAGATTGACATCATGGTTGATGAGGAACAAGTTCTAAGAGACAAGATTACCAAGATGGTGACTAGCTCTTATAAGGATCTGTGTTTGTTTGTTTTTTGTTAGGCATTTTTTTTTTTCATTAATTCAGTAGATGTAGAGTTCAACAATGCAGGATACAAGGTAGTTTTAGTATTTCAGCGCATATAACAGACATCCAGGAAGTAAAGTGCAAATTGTTGTCTCATATGCTTCGATATGTAGAGAAAGTCTTGCACAAAACACATTTGATTAATGCAGATTGTTAGAATTTGAGGTCTGACTGCCATTATTTTTTTCATTTTGTTTATTAGTACCTGTGAGGCAGTGATGGCAAACCTGTTACACCCTTAATGATGTGTCATCAGGGATCAATTAGAGAAAACTTGGAACATTTGAAGCCATTTATCATAATAGAAGACTTGGATCAGGAGACGTTATTTTTCTGCACATCTGTCTTATTTCCTTCTTCTGTCTCCTCTGAAGCTCTAATGACTATAAATTTGGCTCCCCAGGGTGTGGTGCAATCTCGACAAGTTGATTATGAGTTGCTCCCAGACGAGGAGCAGCAGTGCTGTAAGTGTCGGACCACCTGCTACCTGTCTGGTATCACCTGTGCCTGCAGTCCTGGCAAGATGGTTTGTCTGTACCACGCCCAGGACCTGTGCTCCTGTCCTCATCGCAACCTCACACTCAAGTGAGTCTTCAGTAACCACAGCAATGGATCACACACTGTTTGTTTTTTACCACTATTATCAGCTAAAGGCTATGTCGATCAGGGTTTCCAAGAATGCTGTCCTAAAAGGAACTATGTAGTTATATTTGAATAAAGTAGTTCAGGAAAAAAAACAAAACTTACTAAATGACACATTGTGACCACAAATATAACAACATGAACACAAATAAATCAGGTTCCAAAACACAATGTATGACTTTACGAGAATCAAACTTCCCTCAAGTGTACAAAGGATAAAATAAACATGTTTAACTGAGCAACTACACAGAATCTACTCTGGTGCGTCAGTAAAAATTAGCTCTTTTTTTTTTTATTTTTGTCAGCTATGAAATATTTCTATCACTGAAATGTGCCAGCGAAATGAGGATATGTAATTCAAAAAGCAAAAGTCAAAAATACAAAAACTGAATCAACGCTCCCATGAACATTTATTACCACCATGTTTGACATTTGGGGATCAAGCCCTTCTTCAGTCTTGAGCCAGAAACCACACACATTAGGGCAATACATTGTCAAAGAAGCATTAGGAAGTGTGCAGACTCTGTTGTCTGAAGTATCTCATGAAACCCAGTCTAAACCACAATGTGGTTAGTTTTTTCTTGTATACAATCATTCATTCAATCATTAGTTTTATAGTAAATGTTGTTAACACGTATGAAAATCAGCTGTTGAATGCAAAAAGAGGGAACTTAAGTTCAAAAATAAATTTAGACAAAAGTGTCATTTTAATAAGTAAAAGGTATGAAAGATTTTACTCCTTATTGTACCCTGACAAATGTCAGTAATAATTGTATATCCATTGCTCATTTGTGTCTTTCCCTGCAGTTACAAGTTTACACTGGATGAGTTGTATCCCATGAGGGCAGCAGTGACTCAGCGTGCAGAGTCTTACCAAGAATGGCACTCTACTGTGCAGGAGATCGTGGAGAACAAAGGAAACAAGAAGAGAGGTTAGAAGTCAAAGCAAAAAAATGTCTACTATAAAACTAAGTCATCCCAGAGTATTTTCCCTTTACCACCCTCGTACTTTAAAGAGATCGCTACTGTGTCTGCTGGCCACAATGTATTAAATAATATGCTTTCTAAGAATTTATATTGCTTCCTGGTCAGGTTTGGAAGAGCTTCACAGCCTGGTGGAGCAGGCAGAGACGAAGGCGTTCCCAAAAAACAGCCTCTTGGATCAGCTGAACACAGTCACCTCAGAGGCAGATAAAGTCGCTGCAATGGCACAACAACTTCTTAACGGAAAGAGGCAGACGAGGTACAAGAATACATTTGACAGTATTCTCTCCCAGTATGAGTGAATTCAAATTAAATAGTGCTCTACATCGTCTTGTCGTCTTTATGAATCGAAATCAGAACATAACACCATGAATATCCCATCTTCTGTGTTGATCCTTAGTTTTTTAGAAATTATAGTTTTCCAGTTTGTTTTAAAAGCTTGTCTACAGTTATCATTATTAATTTTATTGTGTCCATTGTCTCATTATAGGAGGTAGTTATAAGAGCTTATTCACTCTTTTCATGAAACCTTCTAGACAAAGCTGTCTGAATACAGGCTTTCATTTCCAAGCAGCCAGCAGTGCAGATTGACTTTTCTTTTCCTTGTTTTCTTTTTTAATTTTAGCTGTTTTGTTTAATTGAGTTGTTTCTTCAATTCACTGAGCAAATTCTTTGGGTATTTAAGGTATCGTTCTGGAGGGGGAAAGTCTCAAAACCAAAACGAGTTGACTGTAGAGGAGCTGAGATCCTTTGTCCGACAGTTCGACAGCCTGCCATGCAGCATCCGTCAGGCTCCTTTACTGAAGGTCAGTTTTACACATTAATCTCCTTCATGAGTCCACTTTACATTATTTATGACTACCTACATCTTTATTTAAAGCACAAATCTGGACAAATAAAGCTTTTGACACTTTTCTGTGTGATCACACTGATGACACTTTCACCATGTCTGAAGGTTTGGTGAGATTTGCTGAGTTTTTGAGTGAAGTCTGGTTCCAGTAGTCAAATGTCAGTCCCTAAATGTCTGTTTAATGTGACCTCCCAGGACCTGTTAACTCGGGTGGAGGACTTCCAGCAGCACAGTGAACGTCTCCTCTCTGATGAGTCACCCAGCCCGCTGGAGCTGCAGGAGCTGCTGGATGTGAGCCTCGGCCTGGACGTTGAGCTACCTCAGCTGCCCCTGCTGAGGGAGAGGCTGGAGCAGGCCCGCTGGCTGGAGGCGGTGCAGCAGGCTAGCAGCCGGCCAGAGAGCCTCTGTCTGGACACCATGAGGAGGCTGATAGACCAGGGCGTGGGCCTGGCCCCTCACAGCTCTGTGGAAAGAGCCATGGCCCGTCTGCAGGAGCTGCTGACAGTGTCAGAGCAGTGGGAGGAGCGGGCACTCAGCCTCATGGAAGCCAGGTGAGGAAATTGAAGTTGCATTTCTAGAACTTTCCAAAACATGGTTTCCATTGTATCTTTCTTTGTCTCCCTTGTTGTGGTTTGGTGGGGGAAAAAAACTAGTGAACTACTGGTATGATCCATTTACCAGGTTCTAAGTCAAATATTATAACTTTTGGTGTCAGTGTTCGATCATTTGTGTCCTTACCATTTTTCAAGTTAATACCCTTTTGATGTAAAGATAATCTTCTGAAAGGCTGGCAATGGAGCTGCAACAATGAATCAAATCATTCATTGTGACATTCATTTGTGGACAAAAGGAGACATTTGAGGATATCTGCTCAGCTTTAAGACACCGATTGACCTTTTTCAAGTTTTCTGATATTTTGTATTCCAATTTAACAACTAACTGATTAACTGATAAAATTTGTATTTGTAAGTGATGAGTTCATATTTAGTTTGTAAATTTAGATTGTTCTTAAACAGTGGTGTAAAATGTGAAGTGAAAACGTGAAATCATTTTGAACTTCAGGCAGTGCAGGGTGAAATGTGCCAAGTCTGCAGTGCTGAATCATTGTGGATAAAGGGGATCAAGGTGTTGTGACAGTGCTTAACCCACTAATGGCTCGATAGACACTACTGTACAGCAGCAGACTCTGCCAGAGCAAGCACCTAATGTGGTGTCTGATGTTGATATAAATGTCTTCATAAAAATTGCTGAGCATTATATTAACTAGAGCTCATGTCATTCCACAGGCCATATCACAACATGGAAACACTTGAAGCTGCTTTACAGGAAGTAGAGAACATCCCTGCCTACCTGCCCAACTGTCTGCAGCTGAAAGATGTCGTCACCAAGGCCAAGAAATGGCTTCATGAAGCGGAAGCTCTCCAGGTGAAATATACTTCAGATTAAGCCTGTGCATGCTCTCAGCACTGAACACTTGGTGGTTCAGGGATGGTTGAGTTTGGAGTTTAAATCTTTTGTGCTTGCAGCTCGGGGGACGTATTCCTGTGCTGGATAACCTCTCTGAGCTGGTTCTCAGAGCAGAGGGCATCCCAGCGAAGCTCGACCCGCTGAGTCGACTGGAGGCTCTCATCAGTGACGTTCAGACCTGGAAAGAGTGTGCAGGGAAGACATTCCTACTGAAAAACTCCCCTTTCTCTCTCCTCGAGGTAAACACATAATCAATTGTGTGCCCATTTTAAAGTTGTTTTTAGGGCCAAAAAATAATGTGTTGCGTTTATGTTTTCAGGTGCTTTGCCCGAGATGTGACGTAGGAACTGGGAATCAGAAGTCAAGATCTAAAAAAGCAAAAGAAACGACACAGATCATTAAGAAATCTTCGACAAAACTGGAGTCTCTGTGTGACGTGGAGAGAGCTCTCTCTGAGAGCAAGGACTCTGCTTCTGCTGTGAGTGAAGCTGATTTTATGTTTTCTCACAGAAACAAATTTAAGTGAGGTTGCCAGAAAAAAAATTCTCATGATTGCAACTAAATGCATTTTTCTTCTTGTGTTTACACTTAATTTTTGTCTAAATTAACCAGAAATGCTACACTATTCTCAAATCCAACTTGATCAAAAAGAAATACAACTGCCAAAAGTTGACTTTCACTGCATAAAGTCCGCTCATTGAATGCATTGCTAAAAAAACACACAAAAATAAAAAAATAAATCCCAATTTACCCTTTTTGGCATATTTCTCCCTGGCAGTTGTCTCTTTGTGTCTCCAATGTATCTGTTATCAGTCATAAACATACAACTGTTTCAATGCACTGTGGTGATGTTACTATGATCGCCACAATTACAAAAGTGGGTTATGACACATAATTTGGGTCAGATTATAAATTGACAATGTTTGATTAAATTGTCTTTCTTCACAGATGGCCACGCTGGCTGAAGTCCGCCAGAGGGAAATGGAGATCTTGTTGGCTTTGCGTGCTTCGAATGAGTCCAAGCTTCTTCCTTCTGAGAACTGTGGTGCACTTACTGTATGTGTTTGCCAAAAGGCCCCTTCGGGTGACATGATGCAGTGCGAACTCTGTCAAGAGGTGTTCCACTGTGGCTGCGTTACAACGACCGCAGAGGTCGAGTACGGCCAAGCCTGGCTTTGCCCGTTTTGCCAGCGGTCGAGGAAACCCCCTCTGGACAAGGTGCTGCCCCTGTTAGCTTCACTGCAGAGGATTCGGGTTCGACTGCCGGAGGGGGACGCCCTGCGCTTCCTCATCGAGAGGACGGTGCGATGGCAGCACAGAGTTCAGCAGGCCTGCACAGAGGGAGTGCTGGAGAAAGTGTCAAAGATGGTGCGTTGAAACAAATGTGACATTTGCTAGATGGCGTTGTAGACCCCACAGATCATTGTCAAACATACTGAACTTCATTGTTTCTTGTTTCAGGGGCGAGTTGGACACAGAGTATCTTCACATCTGACTCAGGAAATAAATGGTTCCCTCTTTCATACAGAGCACCCGTCTCTTCCTCTCCAGGGTCAGTATTAGCACTTTAAGCACTTTGTATCTACACATACTGTACATGATTTCTTTTAACTCACCTCTGAACTACTCATGATGTTTGTCACAGTTCTTGGCCCTGAGCTTGAGGAGCTGATGGTGGAGGGATTCCTGCTGCAGGTCACCCTGCCTGAAACCGAGCAGCTGTACAGATACCTGCTGTACAGACTGTCCCCGCGGCCCTCTCATAGCTCCCCCTGTGGGAACCACACAGAACAGAACCAACCCTCTCAAAAAGGGAGCACCCACCTCAAAAAGGTAAAGACAAATAAATGTTTGTAAATAAGGGTTTTTTTCCTCGTGGATTATATTTTCAGTTGCATTTGATACATAATCACTTATTGTTTTGCTCTTATTTATTGTAATGCAGAACAGAGATTCCAGTCTGCAGAAGGAGGCAGTTAACGGTCAGAGCAAAAGGACCAAGCGGCGTAAGGACAGCTCCGACTCTCAGCACAGCGAAAAGCCCAAGAAGTGTCGCAAAAAGAAGTCAAAGAAAAGCAAAGAGAGAGGTGAAGAAACCAAGAGGACGAGTTCTCCCACACACACAGTGTCTGACCCTGCTCCTTCAGATTCAGAGGAGGACTACTCGCTGTGTGCTGCACCCTGGTGCCGAGAGCCAGAGGGCGACGAGGTGGGTTTTATAGCAGTCTTCTACATGTATACTAAATGCATTTGAGGGTGTGTTGCTGATTTATGTTTTTGTTTTGTTGAAATTGACAACATAAGAAGTGATAATGGTATAAGAAAAAAGCATTAAAAACATGGTTGTTTCTCTGTCTTGCTGCTTTTCAGGTAAACTGGGTCCAGTGTGACGGCAGCTGCAATCAGTGGTTCCACCAGATCTGTGTAGGACTGTCGGCAGAGCGGGCAGAGAGGGAGGACTATATTTGCATAAGCTGCACACAGCCAGATTACGACCGAGGAAAATGAAGACCAAAAAGTGACTTTTTGAAGGATCAGCTGTTTTGTTGCCAGCCGCAGCACTTAACGTGCACACCTGAACTCTGTGTGCCCTGTGGCTTCTCCCCTTTACCTTCTGGCTTGCCCTTAGTGACCATGGTGCTATTCACTGTTTTTTCCAGTTACAAAAGACTGTCACTGTTTTTCGTCACATGGCTGGTTTTTCAGCCAATCAACTAATCCTTTCTGAATCTTTCCAAGACTTGATGCAGATGTACAAAATGGCAAAACGTTTCAAGAACCAACAGCGCAGGGATTTTTCAACCAAAAACAGAAAAGTCAATTTGACATCACATTTTAGAACTGCTTTTTTTTTTTTTTTTTTTTTACATGCATCTGAACAATGTGAAACTTATCTTTCTCTTGTAGAGTAAATATTATTTATCTAAGCAATAACTGAACTGATTAATTGAAGTTCAGTTTTCTCTTGAGCTATATTTGTGCTTAGTAATTCTTTAATAGAATGCCCTCTTGAAGCAAAAACCCTGAAGAATACACTTTATTAGTCCTATGATATTGCACAGTTCAATTAAGATTTGTGAACAGAAACCCCTTAAATCAGAAACTAGAGAGCAACGACTGTGTGTCTGAGCTTGTTGATCTCGAATGTGCAAAATACTTGCACCTAAATATTTGCCCACTTCCTTAATCAAATCACTGACTTCAGTGTAAAGTCTGGTTCCTTTTGGCGCCGTCTGCGGATAAAAGAAAGATTCCTGGATCTGTTGTTACTGGGTGAGACTTGATCACGTTCACAGAATAAGATGAACTGTCCGACATCAAAGGAATGTACATTTTGTTTGAGGGTGGAGTTTCCCTTTATGGTTTAGGATGAAAATATTGTGTTGGATTTAGATTTAACACAGACTGTGTGATTTATTTGCCATGGATATATGACCTTTTTCTGCTCCTTTGGGTAAATAATATAATTAATATGTTGCAGTTTGCATTATAAAATAAAAATGTTTGTTCCCATATGCCTGGGCTCATCAATTCTCCTCTTATACGGTGCCGAAACAGTGACGTCAAATTTTGGTATCGAAAATAAGATTAGGCTTTAAAAAATGACCTGAACTGAAAAAGAAAATACTGGTATTGTGTTTGTGGTGGCACTGAAACAAGTTCCATTGATACATTTAAAAAGTTTTGTTTTATTTCTATTGTTTTACTAGAATTACAATTTCCTGATTTTTCTTAATGTCAGGGTTTTTTTTCCCCAGTGACAGATTCATTCTTTTTAGTTGGTTTTCACAAAATCGGGACTGAAAACCACGAACACTGACACTGGAAAAAAAGACATTGAGAAATAATCAGAAGAATGACCTTTCACATTGAATGAACATATCAGAATACAGAAGAAATATCTAAATGGAATCATTGCTGTTTCCATTTTCCTGTATCACTGAAATGTGGCAATGCCAATGTCACCCTCACAAAAAGAAGTTTACTTCAAGTTCATTTTATAAAAAAAACTTAAGTACAGTTCAAGTATATTTCCCAAGCCTACATAGTGAGTACACAAATATCGATGTACTTGAAAGTGTACAACCTAAGTACTTTGGTCTACATTTGGACCTTTTTCGGGGGGGTTATAAAAGTGTACTTTGTGTAAGACTGATGTAGATCAAAAATAATACACTGAGTGCACAACTAGTTTACATCCTTTACATAAAAAGTAAAATATACTACTTTAGATTACTAAAACTTTCTATCTTATTTTAGATTTATAAAGTATACTCTTAGCATACTTCTTTTTTGTATGTCATGTCCTTTTTCATTTAATATGAACATAAACTAGATTTTTCTAACTTTAATCTCACTCTGACATCAAAGTCCATATTTTTGAGTGAGGTGTCCTTGAAATTTCTATAAATATTATATATAAACTTTGAAAGGTCATTTTACAAATTGATCTTTCAAACAACTGTAGAAACCACATCAGTTTGTGGTTAAAGTGTCTCGAGAGTTCCAGGATGTTCCAAAAAAGTAATGTGCATCATGTAAGTTGGAGAGCACATTCGGGCCAACACATTTTCCTCCTGTTGGCCTGAGTGTCTCTCAGTCCTCAGTGCACCACACTTTCACGCTTCATTTTGGCCTTAACCTCACACCTAAGAGGAGAACTTGGCCACACAGACGGACTTGTTGAACCAAGAGACGCCCAAATGCTCCTCCGGCAAGCTCAAAATCCAATGAAGTGTCCCACTGAAACAAAAATAAACTGACCAAACACTAACACACACATGTCTGTACTATATCTGTGCAACAAATTAGTGAATCCCTTCAAACTGCATTGCTCAGTGCATTAAGGAAAAAATGGTCGACTAATTATTACTCCATATGTGATACTTTAAATAAAACAGCTTCATGGTGTGTTGTGGGGAAAAAAAATGTGTCTCACTAGTGAGGGTGTAAATGTGTCTGAAAAAAGGAAATGTTATTCTCAAACAGTCTATTTTTAGAAACTCAGAACAACAGAAGAAAACAGACGTGCTGATACAATTCATAAAGAACCATCTTTTATACAGCATGGATCAATAATTCATTGGACCAAACATTCAGTGGAGATCAGATCCAAATTGTCTCTTCTTTATTCACATGGAGGACACTTCCTAATGTGATGTCGGCCTATATTACTGCTAACACGCTAACTGCGGTTGACAGAGCTGTGGGGGCTAAATGCTCACATGTGCACGAATAGACTCCCTTTTTGCTCACACACTTAAAAACTCAGTAATCCATGCAAATGCACCATAAAACACTCAACAACACTAATCTCACATCCTGAAACGCCACAGCACCTGCTGCCCCTGTCAAGTTCTAATTTTAGTGAGTTGTCCTCTTCATATAACATGAGAGGAACTCGCACATTGCAGTTTTCACTTTTTTATCATGGTCTGTCTGCTCCCAGCAAGGTTGTCATACACTCAGTTACCAGTTTAGTAGGCACAACTAGTGATAACTAATGCAATCAAATACAAGAGGCCAGAGGTTATACAGTTAATTCATTGTATAAACTGTTATAGAGAGTTGTGGATTTAACTATATGAGCATTATGGAGGTTGTAGTTTGTTGTGCTATTGAATTGCAATGTGTTAGACTGACGGGTGTGTATATATGGTTTTGTCCACCAAGTTAATATAAGTGAGGGCTGGCATGACAAGCCTCCAGTGACTGTTAATAATAATTACTATCATTATTATTATTGTTATTTTTGTTGTTGTTGTTGTTGTTGTTATCAATTCTCTTAGCTGTACAAATCTGCCATTTATGAACAACATTACATTGTTCTGTTTGTGTTTGTTCTCAATTAAGAAATTCAACTTTTTCAAACTCAAATTGTTAAAAATCTAAACCATCGAAATGAAGTTGTTATCAGTTATGACTGTATTATTCAGAAGATGTTTTACTGTATAACATCTTCTGAACTCTGAACTGCCTCAGAGCTGCCATGGGTGTATAAGTTATACAGCCATGGCTGCTCTGATACAGTTGTGCCTGACAGACCTGAGTCAGGGAGAAGCCCCCGAGCTGTACGTACGCGGGGGGCGTGGCCTGCTGTGCACCGTCTCGCCATTTTCCGCCAGCCTGTTGTTGTTAGCTTGCTAGCTAAACAAGCTAGCTGCGTACAGCATCTCCGACCATTCAGCACCATCGGCGTTAAAAAAAGTCACATCGCAAGATTAAACACCCTACGTCCGGGTCATTGTTGCTGGTTCAACGTTATTTCTTTCCCGTCATCATGGACGAGGAATACTACAGCACTGCAGGAGACTGGGAAGGCACGGACGGTAACTTGGTGAGAAACGACTTGTTGCTGTTTGGCAGTTGAGACTGCATAGTAAGCTAGCTAGGCAGCATTAGCCTAGCTGCAGCTACATCAGCTCCTTGCTTGTTGTGACAACTTTACATTAATTCTCAGCTAACACAGGGGTGATGTACAGAGACAGACAGCTGTACCATTGAGTTGTTCCGCTTGGTGAAAACTAGCAGAAGTTCAGCGGCTCTGTTAGCTGCAGTTACAGGCTAACGTTGCAGCTGGTGGGCATGGGAAGTTGCACGTTAGCTGGTGCTCAGCCTACTTCAATCTACCAAAAAAACCTTTTCTTTTATCTCTGTCTGCGTATGTTTTTATTTTAAAGTGTAGCATAAAATTGCAAAATCCATGGTCAGGTAACAGCTAAGCCATTGAAGCTCAGCAGACGAAACCAGATGGCTTGCTGTGAGAATCGATCATGCATAGATAAGACAGGAAAGAAGATAACTTACACTGTAACTGACTGTCTGAACTAGATTGAACTCGAGCACAGAGTTTGTATCAGCATTTTACTGTGGTTTAAATCTAATGATGCGCAAGAATACACTTGACTTCCGTGAAATAGATTCGTCAGCCTGCACATTATCCATGAACATGTTGTTCATGGTGTTTGTTGTATGGCTCAAGTGCCATCTCAGTGTTTTACGTTTTAGTGCATTCAAAAAAGAGGTAAAGAGAATAGCATGTTACGGAGCCATTACAGCTGCATAAACAAACAAGTCAATGTGTCTTTCAGGAGGATTATGGGGACGGGGAGAATGATGGGAAAACCCAAGAAACTTGTCTGGAGAAATTCTCCAGCAGGGATTACATCATGGAGCCCGCCATCTTCAACACCCTCAAAATGTAAGCACATGTTTTCTCACACAGTTTTCTAAATACATGCGACTCATTTAGTGCTGAATGACAGAAACTCAGTTTTTCCTCACAGGTATTTCCAAGCAGGTGGCTCTCCAGAACATGTCATCCAGCTTCTCTCTGAAAACTACTCAGCTGTGGCCCAGACCGTTAATCTGCTGGCGGAGTGGCTCATCCAGATGGGTAGGTAGCAGATCATGAGAACCTGTGATATTTTCTGCGTCTCCCTATCCCTCTCCTCTGACTATTGCTTGAAGAGCTCACATTATTCTGAAATGTCTTTGTTTTTACTGCAGGTGTAGAGCCCGCTCAGGTCCAAGAGCGAGTAGAAAATCACCTCAAGAGTCTCCTGATAAAACACTTTGATCCTCAGAAAGCCGACTCTATTTTCACTGTAGAGGGAGAGGTGAGAATTTGAGCACTCTATTGTAATTACAAAAATACAAGCGATGACATATCCTGAGCATCTTGTGCTTAAGGTTAAGTTGTCTAGGTTGCATATAAAAAAAACAAAAAACGACTCATATGAACCAAACCAATCCCGTTTTCTGTGATTTCAGACGCCTGCTTGGCTCGAGCAGATGATAGCGCACACCACGTGGAGAGATCTTTTCTATAAGCTGGCGGAGGCTCACCCTGACTGCTTGATGCTCAACTTCACTGTAAAGGTACGGTACAGTCATGGTGATAGAAGGAGGGTCGTTCCTGGCTCAGATGTAATGTTGTGTTATTTTGTAATTATGTTTGAGAGTGGAGGCAGTATTTTAAGACACCAGCATGGGATCTCTTAAGTTTATTCTCTGCAACTTGAAGAATAAAGGGATCCAAGAGTTATTTTTAATTTACTTGGAAAATAATCATGTAATGGATTGATCAACTAGCCAGTTAGAAAAGAACATCCAATTATAATGTTCAGATTTGAACATCTTCACTTTTTTATCATCATTTCAATTAAATGTACTGTAATTTGCTTACTGGATGTGACAATTTTGCTTTTTAGTTTCACATCTCTGTAAATTAAATTCAAGTTGATTAAGATGTTCACTTTATTGCAGTTCCCTTTTTACATTCTTCTGCCTGGAAAGATGAAAATGAATCTGCCTGTATGTGTTTGTGACATCCTATATTTTTGCTGTGATTGTTCAGCTCATTTCAGACGCAGGTTATCAGGGTGAGATCACCAGTGTGTCTACAGCATGTCAGCAGCTGGAGGTTTTCTCCCGGGTACTAAGGACGTCTTTGGCCACGCTGCTTGATGGAGGAGAAGAAAACCTGGAGAAGAATCTGCCAGAGTTTGCTGTGAGTATTCCTCAGCTTCTCTGTCTTATTAACCGTGCTGCTATGAAATATGAGGTCCATATTATCTCCATATATATTTATAATTTTCTGGTTTCTGTTACTTTTAGTTTTGAATGTATTTCCTGTTCCTCAGTTTTCTGCATGTGATTGACCTTGCTGAGTTCTTCCCTCCTATTTCCTGTAGAAGATGGTGTGTCACGGCGAGCACACCTATCTCTTTGCCCAGGCGATGATGTCCATCCTCGCTCAGGAGGAGCAGGGCGGTTCTGCTGTTCGTAGGATCGGCCAGGAGGTGCAGAAGTCGGCGCACGAGAGGTGCGTTTAGTCTCTTTTTCAGCATACGTTCACAGTGACCATCAAGTGGTTACAGTTAACTGCTCAAGATGGCTGAGTCATGTGGATAACCTCTGAATAAAATTGGGAATTTATTTAAATCTGGAAGATTATTACTGTGAAAATACATCACCCAGGTTTTCCCCAGTAAATACAGTAATTCAGTTCTTGCAAGAGGTTACAAACCGAGAAGCACCTGTTTTTTTAAAAATGTTTTCGTGTCAGTGGAAGGAAGTACACTGGTTGGGTTCTGTGTGTATACATTGCGCTGATTATATTAATCCTGTGGTTCATATCACAGAGGTCATGATGCCAGTCAGATAACCCTTGCGCTCGGTACAGCGGCAGCCTATCCCCGAGCCTGCCAGGCGCTGGGTGCCATGTTGTCCAAAGGAGCCCTGAATCCTGCAGATATCACAGTTCTGTTCAAGATGTTCAGCAGCATGGACCCACCTCCTGTGGAGCTGGTGAGGACGGAGTGTCTTTGTATCCACTATGTTCGTTAATTAAAGTGCAGTTAACTGGGATATTTTCGTCTTTCTCCTCTATAGATCAGAGTGCCTGCCTTTCTGGACCTGTTCATGCAGTCACTGTTTAAACCTGGATCAAAGATCAACCAAGACCACAAACACAAATACATCCACATCCTGGCCTACGCTGCAAGTGTGGTTGAAACGTGGAAAAAGGTACAGACAAGAGGGACACTATGATGTGTGGTGTTAGAAACAAAGGTTAACAGATGAGTAACTGGTTCATAGTAGTGATTTGATTATAATAACTGGCTATGGTAATTTATTGTTAACCACTCCTTTCCTTATTAACTATAACTGCTGCTTCTCTAACTTTCGTTAACATGTTATACCTTTCTTTTTGTTAAATCCCAGAACAAGCGAGTTAACATTAATAAAGACGAGCTGAAGTCTACCTCCAAGGCCATAGAGACTGTACACAACCTGTGCTGCAATGAAAACAAAGGAGCCACAGAGCTGGTGGCTGAACTGGGCACTTTATATCAGTGCATCCGGTGAGTAGATTGCTGAGATATGGCTTATGGAAAGCTGTAAGTGAGGGAGGTTTTCTAATTGATAATAAACAGGTTTCTAATGGTTGCTTTAAATGACTATAAAAGGCAAAATTCTGAAAACGTCTTTAAAACCCGATGGGAATCAGTACTGGGGCAGCAACTGAGGACATTTTTCATTATCCATTAATCTGCCAGTCACTTTCACAATTAATTGATTAATTGTGTAGTCTCCAAACTTTAGAGAAAATTGGAGAAACACGGCATCATAAAGTGACCCAGAGATTCTTTGTTTACTCTTATCAGTGACAAAGCAACGCTAATAGTCTAATCGATAAATCAGCTACTCATCGCAACTCTAGTCGATACCAGAGAAGTTGAAGTTGTTGAAAAAACAGAGAATACCAACACTTAAGTTAGACCTGGAAATAAGCTTAGAAAATATTGCAACTAAAAGTTTTATCTTATGTGACATTAACGTTTATGATAATTAACCACATGTCTTTCATTGACTTTGGTTGGTCTCTGCTCAAGGCTGCGTGTCAGTTTAAATTGTCCAGTAACAATGTGAAGAGGTTTTTTGGTAACTATTCTTATTTCCAAACCTTACTTTGTTGAGTATAAACATGTCTGTCTGTCTGTCTGTCACAAATGAGCTGCACAAGACCTTTGCCTGATTAAAAGTCTTAAAGTTGAGCTGTACTGAAAAGAATTAAGGTCCAATTAACCGATTGACTTGATATTTGTGTTTTAGGTTTCCTGTAGTTGCTATGGGCGTTTTAAAGTGGGTGGACTGGACAGTGTCAGAGCCGCGGTACTTCCAGCTGCAGACCGACCACACTCCAGTACATTTAGCTCTACTGGACGAGGTACGACATTTCTACTAGACAGAACTTTGAAAATGTTCACAATATAAGACGGAAGTTAAAGTCAAATGGGAATTCTTCCTCCACACAGATCTGTACGTGTCACCAGCTGCTGCACCCGCAGGTCCTCCAGCTGCTCATCAAGCTTTTCGAGACGGAGCACTCCCAGCTGGACGTCATGGAGCAGGTGTGTTGTGTTACTCTAAGGCTTCTTGTTTGAATTTCTTTAACAGAGATGCATTTGTCGTTTCTGACAGTGTGTTTTTTTTTTAAATTTCTCCCTCAGCTGGAGTTGAAGAAGACTCTGCTGGACCGAATGGTTCATCTGCTGAGCCGTGGCTACGTCCTGCCTGTGGTCGGTTACATTCGCAAGTGTCTGGAGAAACTCAACACGGACATCTCCCTCATTAGATATTTTGTCACTGAGGTAACAGCTGCATCTGATCGCTATTTGTTGTGAGATAAAATGAGGTTGCAGGGTTACTGCAGAAAGTATCTTGAATTAATTTTATCTCATAAAAATGGGGATATTCCTCACTCAAACCATGAATCCTCTTTTTCATAGACCAGAAGACAAGAACCTGACAAGAACTACCATAAATGACAGAAAATATCTTTCGTAAAAAAAAATGTTTTTTTAGTTCGTTCCATGTCTCATCCTCTTATCATGGAGGGGGCTGGATTTATGACCTATACTGCAGCCAGCCACCAGGCGGCGATTGAGTTATTTTGTCTTAAGTGCAGCTCCCCTTGGTTTTATAGAACTTTATATTGAGCTGCTGGGCCAACAACTTACTTGTTTTGGTTCCCTCTCACTTCTCTCATCGCGTAGTCAAGTCAAACTGTAGACAGATAGTTGAAATAATTCTGTGATAATTTAGAACTGGAGGAAGGAAACCAGAGTCAGCTCAAAGTCCAAACAAGGTTTTAATCTTGTACAAGAGGAGCGTTCACAGAGCAACACGCAGGTCTGTTACAAAGTGAAGGCTCAATGTCTTAGTAGAAAAGCATGGTATTTATCTGCCTCTGTGGGTGTGTTTTCACTCTGATAATTACTCATTTATTCCCTCCTGCAGTTAAGGAAATAGTTCACAGAGAAGGAAGTGATAACCTTCAGTGATTATACAATACCTTACAACCTAAAACGAGGTCACAGATCGCAGGTTACAGGCCCCGTTAAACAGTTACATTGAACATTCCTGTGTAAGACTTCAGTTCACATCTCTCTTCATGAAGTGCAACATTGCCATCACACAGACAGTTCGTGATTAGCTAGTAAACATAGTGTAGCATGTAGCAACTGAATAGCCAGATTTATTCCATAGGAGTTGGTGAAGGCAACACCAAAGTGAGAGATTAATTATTATTTAAACTTAGGACTTGAATTTGCCAGGTGGCAACAATTATGACTCTAAATTAATGATAATGTATCTCACTTACCTTCCCACTTACCCGATGTGTAAATGAGCAACTGTCTGCTAAAAAGTTCACTAATTAAAGGTTAGAATATGTCAGAGTAGCTCCAAAGTCATCCATTATTGCAGGTTTGTTTCTGTTAAGTGATCGCAATTTAAAACAGGGCCTTGAATACCATCAGGAGACATTTGTAACTTGTGCATTAAAAAGTATTTCTCTTTACAGGTGCTGGATGTGATTGCACCTCCCTACACATCAGATTTCGTTCAGCTCTTCCTGCCCATCCTGGAGAACGACAGCATCGCAGGAACAATCCGCACAGAAGGAGAACACGACCCCGTCGCAGAATTCATTGGTAAGTAAACCAATAACAAAAATATGCAGCTTCCTGATGAAGTCAGGGATTCCAAGCACAACACATATGAGCTTAGACCTGCACAAAAAATGGGCAGGAAGTGCTTTTTCATTCATGAACATGGACAGTACAACTAGTAATAAAGTGACATCTGTTTAAAAGTTTTAAATTTGTACGTTTTCTCTCATCATCCTCTTGAAGCTCTGACAAGGAGGTGATTATTTGTTTTTTTCAGCTCACTGCAAGTCAAACTTCATCATGATCAACTGATGAGAGGACACTGACAATGTTCCTGTTGGGGGTTGCACCAGGAAAGAAAGAGGATCTGTTATCTCCATGATAACAAAATGCTCTGCTTAATGTTGAGGCACATAACCTGGAGATGGACTGTTCAGTTTGACTAAGTGAATGATTAGTTTCGATTTTTGCGAACAAAACGGCAAATGTCGCAAAGAGCTGATGGATGACTACGTTAATGAAACAGACTGGTGGAAGGAGAGGCCTCTGAAGATGCAGCTACATGTTTTCTTTTCAACTGTATATTTGATTTTCTATATTTTATGTTGGTTCGAGTTGTTTTAAAATAAAAATATCAATATGTAGTTTCTCGCATTGTGGAATTTTTATGTAAGTACATAATGTGTCAAATTTGTTTTTATCATGAAAGTAATTTCAGGTCGAAGAAAAAAGTCAAAAGCAGTAAAACTAGTTCCTCATGGTTCAAGAATTCAATCATATCTGATGCCAGAAAATATAGATATGAAATCCCACATAGTGTACCAGTTTGCATCAGATGTGTGGGAACTTTGACAGCACACAAACCCTTGAAATTGTGGCTGTTGTACATTGATGACTGGCACATACCTGCTGAATGTTGTGAACTGCGGATAAGCTGCAGGAGCGGCCAAAACGTTTCTAAGAAGCTTCATCATCACGTCCTCTCATGTTGCAATGGTTTGGAATTTCATAGTGCCACAATCGTCTCAGAAAATATCCCGTTTCATGATGTACTACAGTATGACTCCGTTACAATAACCCTTGAAATAATTAAAACAGATGGGCTCCTTGAATGCCGTATCATAATTTTACTAAATGTTTTTCGGATATACTATTTTGATAACACTAAAAAAGAAGAATTCAATAACGTAAATAAGCAAATGAACATTATACAATTGGTACATTTTCATACTAGGTACATTTTGGAACTGATACACTGCTGCTTCCCTGATTTGTTGCCAATGGGGGGGTCAGTTTGTTAATAAAAAAGACAAACCTACAAACTGACAGCGTGAGGTCATTAAAGGACACATTTTGTGTGTAGCATCAGTTCTAAGTGTTTATTTGCAAAGTTTGAAACACAACCGAGGTGGCAATTTTTGCAGAATTTGATGTGTAGATTGTTCAGTGTGGAAAAGCATCAAATCACATACAGTATATCTATAGTTGACTGCAAATTCATGTAAGGCACACTTAAAGTAGATTTTGCTTTTTCCCCATTTGAACAGATCCTATATCAGGGTGTAGTGCAAAAAATCCTCAGAATGACAACACCACACACTGAAAACATTCAGTGTCATAACAGTGCAGGACAGAATATAAACACTTCCTTCTTTGGCTAAGTCAGTATGCATTGAAAAATCAAAAAAAACTATACATAGCTTTCTATGTCTTCCCGATGATGTAAACTGAAGCATTTCCTGTATATTTTATAATGGCTATTCAACATGCAGTGCTTGAATTTTGAAAGGGCACATAAATTAATACCGATGTGTCTCATTTCGCCCATTCAATTTTTAAGTTTAACAGCCTGCAGAACTCGCTGGTAAGAACAAGAAAAATATGCATCCATTCAAGCTGGTCTGATATCCAGCAGGAAGACCTTGGCACTGAACGTGACCTGATTAAAAGAACAAAACATGATTTCAAAGAACTCTATAAAAAAAGATCTTATTCCCTTTTCAGCATTTTGCATATAAAGTTTTCCTCTTGCAGAGACAGGAAGACATTTGGGTGCGTGCAGTGGTCTCGTCTACATGTAGGCCTTGGGGACGATTGGGTCTCCGAACATGCAGTCCTCCTCCAACGCCAGGTTGTATGTGCTACCACTTCCTCCTTTGTAGGAGCTGGTCACGATCCTCAGCCAGCCCTTCTCACCCTGAGGAGAGGAGGGAAACCAATCAGGAACTATTTTGATCATCAATTTATTGTAGGCCTAATCATTTTTAGTGAACAAAAACAAAACATTTCCTGGCCCTCCAGCTTCTTCATTGTGATGATTTACTTGTTTTTTTGTTTTTTTTTGGCTTATGAGACAGCAAGTTAAATATCTTTGAACTGTTGGTTGAACAACAAGCAATGTAACTCAACTTGGTCTTTGAAATTCTGATGGGCATTTTATAGACCAAACAATCCACTGATTGATCGAGAAAATTACCAGATTAACGTTTAATCAAATGATCATAAGCTGCACTGGTCATACGTACAGTCACTTACAGTTCTACTTCTTGTTGAACATTGGATAAGGAAGATTAAAAACAAATGTTTTTTTACCTTTTATAGATTGATCGGTAAAAGTCAGTAATCAATTTAACTTGTATTTGCAAAGTTACAACAGATTTTTTTCTGTTGGTTTGTCTGTTCTAACTGGTTTGAAGTGGTTAAAGCTTAGCTGCAAATAGGTGAAGTTGTGAATTTATGTGCACCATTCAGAATTTCGTAATATTTGAATTCTTTGCTGCTGGCAAGATGCCACAGTCTGTTGGATCCGAGATATTTTTGAATGTTGAATATTCTTGAATGTTTACAGGGACAGAATGGAAATGCTTTGCAGATGATTTTTAGAAAGTGGGATACTGACTTTGATACGTCAACCACTCCCATGTTCACCGAGTACTTACCCATGGCTCTCCCCATGAGTTGCGTACAATCCAGAATTCAACTCCGTTCTCCACTCCCCACCCGGCCACAGACACAATGTGGTTGATATAGGGTTCCTCCTGATACTCAGAGTAGAGACCTCCGGTGTACGCATCCAGCTTGTCTGTGGCCATGATCCCACAGCTGGAGAAAAAAAAAAAAAAAAAAAAACACCACAGGTTACTTACTTCCTCCCTCTGGGTAGAGGGGAAACAGTAACTGAGTGTTGAGCTTCACTGGTGAGAGGACTTATATACACTATTGTACATACGATAATGCAACGTTATACAGCAGTGGAAATCAACTACAGGAGACAACGTTGAAAATAGGCAGGAGAAAAATGTCAAAGCGTTGCATTCAGACATTTTTTTAATACCTTTTCTTTATCTGTGTTCCTTTTGAGAGCTACATGCTTATGAAAGACTTTTGTAACCCTATACTTTAAAAAACAAACTACCTGATGACCTGAGATTTGTAACAGATGTGTCTACTTTTAAACACAAATAGGCCTTTTTCACAGCAGACAGTCTCATTTGATATAAAAAGGCACAGTCTTCAGGCTTCTGGTTAGTAAATATATGTGTTTGTCCCTGCTTGCCATTGGTCTGTTGGTGGATGCGGGTTCCTTACAGCCTTTGGGGGAGTGGAGTGGGTGGTTCATGTAATATTAATTCAAAAAGCTTAAAGAGAAGTCTTTTTACTGCCCTTAAAAAAAAAGAAAGAAAAAAAAAAAACATAAAAAGTTGCAAACCTGATTGGTCCTCTTGCGTAGATCTCCGCCATCATCTTCTCCCTCCCGCTGACGGGTCCAAAATCTCCCACTTTCCACAGGGTGTAATTCTTTACAATGTTGCACACTCCAAAGGTGGTGCAGGTGCCACATTCGTTGAAGGGTTTGCACTCTTTAGAGGGGGACACGGAACATGCACAGCTCAGCTCGGACATTGTTAAGTGATTGTAACTTACACTTTGTGCGCTGAGGGACTCTTACTCTGGTCCTTAGCCTGGTAGTTATTGCAGGTCTCATCTGGGATACCGTGTTTGCTAGCGTACTCCCAAACTCCAGTGTGATCGCCTCCATGGCAAGTGCCTGCATCGCCACAGTCGATCACATGCTGGACAGAGAGATAGGCAGAGGGCCAAGCTCCATTCCTCTTAATGTTGATGCGATCTGGCGAGAGAGCAAACACATGACCTTTAATTCAAATGAGAAATAAAAGCACGACAACACATCCTGTTTATCGAGGCACGTCTGTGTAAAGAGGAAGTGAAACTGTTGCCCTCTATTAAAATGCCTCTGAACAGTCATGTGAGGACCTTCACCAAACCACAATGACTCAGCATGTTCATCATACCTGCCATGGCACTGGTGCTGCCATGGGCCCAGCATGAGCCACAGTACTGCGGAATGTGCTGGTTGCGGGTCGTGCTCACATAGTTGGTGCCATTGATGTTCCTCCAGTCCCAGGATTTGGGCAGATCAGAAATGTTTAAGTACTCATGAGGGCGAGGAGCGGTCCTGTGAAAGCACAGGTCATTGGATACATTAGTTCTGCAGCGGCAACACACTCAGTAATACACAAGACGCATGTAAAAACAATGGTATTAGGGCAACAACATTTAATACTACGATATTTCTGACCATAAACCTCTATGATGATATTGAGACAACACTGTAGGGAAAGCTAGTGGTACTTTCACAAAATACTAACACAATAGTCGTGGGTGAGTGGGTAAAGGCAAATATTAGATAAAAGTAAAATGCTCTGAAAATGGAATGCTTTACTGTAATGCTGACTTTAAAACCAGGAAAAGACAACATTTATCTGTTTAAGATCATGTGAGCTGGCTGTCTTCCATCATCTGTTTATTCCATCACTGATTATTTGAAATTTTGACACCAAGAGTTTGTTTTACTTTCACTGCAAACTAATAGTGGTTTGTTGTCTCCTTGATTTCTAATAATGAGTATCAGTATCTAAAACAAAAGCCATATTGGTCGACCCTTATTACATACTGTTTGTACAGTGTTGAAGGCTTGAAAACAGCATAAAGAACACATGGTCTTAAATTAAATGAATAAATGCAGAAGACATAATGTGATATTTTATCATTGATTTGAGTCCAACTCAGTTGTTTCTCCTAAGTGTTGACAGCTTGTCTGTGTTTGCTGTGTTGTTAATTTCCTCGGCCTTTGTTTCACTGAACCTCGTGATGTGTTCAAACTATGAGGGCACAAACGGTTCTGTTTGCTAAGTTTCGTTTGGTTTGAATCCTCAGATAACAGGGAAAGTTAAAGAGCTCAGAAACACAATAATGAAATTAAACCAAAAGCCAACTTTAAAGGTTTTCACCTACATCTCAGCTAGATTTAATAAGTCACAGATAAGGGGTATTTTTCTTCATGTGTAAGAGTAAACACTTGTTATCTCAGGCGGTGCAACTGCTGATAAAGTCAACTAACGGCTGTTAGGCTAACAGTCGCTAATGTTAGCTTAGCTACTTAAATAAAATACCTTGTTAGTTTGCGCAAACAACCTAGCAGTCAGTTTATGCTTCTTCTTATGTTTCTTCTTTGTAAATATTAACAAGCCTATTTTACAGGAAGCACAACAAATCTGCTGACTTACTTCAGTCCGAAGTCGTTCCTCCTCGGTGAGCGGACGTAGCAGGGCTGCTTCTGGTTAAAAAACACCCCGGCGAGCGCCTCGGACAGCACGGCCGAGAACAGGACGACAACCACAGCTGTCCGAGCCATCGTTAACACCGAGCACAGGACCGGCCGCTGAGGTTCACTGGAAAAGGAGAGAGGTGAATCACAAAGTAGCGTCCCCGGCAGAGACAGCGAAAACAGTGGTGTGTCTACGGGGGACAACTCAGGGCTGATAAACCGGTACCGAGACTGCAGTCATGTGACCTGTAAATCACATCATGAGCAGGCAGCCACATGTCTAACAGGGAAGTAAGTCAAGGTGATGATCACACGGAGGAACAATGGAGCCAGTCAAAGTCAGCTGAATGAGTAATGTAGACTGGGGAATAAGCTTTACATTGCGGTGAAAAGTTAATACACTGATCAACCACAATACCAAAACCCCTCACAGGTGATGTGAGTCACCTTGTTTCTGCTGGGAAACCTGGGGGCCCTGTTCTGACATTTATTGTTGACACACACACCACCCATCCATACTTTGACAGGTCAGAGCTGTTTTGGCTACACAAGGGGGGAACCTGCACAATATTTGGTGGGTGGTTTTAATGTTGTGGTTGACTGGTGTGTAATCCATTGTGTCTTTTAATGCCAATATTATTGCAAAGTGCCTTATGTTTCCATTTTCTATAACACATCTCAAGTTTAATTACAGAGGCCTTCATCAAAGGTAAAAAAATGCAGGATATTCCTAAAAACAAAGTATTAACTCATACAAAAACTAGATTGGCACTCAGTAGAGTGGAGTGGACTGCGTTCTGAGCTGACAGAGCTCAGGACAGCAGCTGGATGAGGGGAGGTGGACTCTGTGTTTGCAACATTGATGCTTGGTGCTTACACACAGTTGATCGACAGTGTTTCCCAGATTTCAGACTTTTGATATGAAGTTGTGGACCACATTATTACCACCATCTTGTTGCTGCTGCTTACATAAAGATACTCTACGTGTTTATGTAGTCTATATTTGTACCTGAATAACTGCATATATGTTCTGTAATTTGCATAGCATGTAGTTTACAAACTGTCATTACCTTATACCCCAAACCATCCATATTAACATCCTGGCAATGAGACTCAACATTCGGCTCTTTCCCCAGAATGGCTTACTGCTCCTGGTAACAGTTACGGACAAATCCTGCATAGCATGCCTTTAACAAAACTCTCATTCCACTGCCATTTATCACCAAAACCTTGTGACACATTCAAAAAACAGGGGACCTGAAATTGGCACTGGACATAATGTAATGTAGAAAATAGTGCCAACATTGTCATGTAGTTTAAATGTAAGCAGTTCACTGTGTCACGAGTCTAGCAGCACTTTAGCCTAGTCTGTCACTAAACTGCTGTCTTATCACTATGATATGTGCTTAAAGTGAACCTTTACGATTATTATGTATGGCTGTAAAACAATTTCTTACAACCCCATCGTGATCAACATGAATGTACGCTCAATAAAGTTCTCAGAATTACAGCAATTTTATATCCAAAACTTGCGGAGAGAAAAAAAGATTTGACATTCACAGATGTGTTACCATGGTGTTTTTGGAGTTGTATGCAAACCTTTGGATTCTAGTCTTTAACTAATGATAGATCAAAGTTAATTTTAGGTGGAGTAAAAAAAGCAGCGAATGTACAAGTTAATTTGTCAGAGTGAAAAAACATCTAAAAATCTTTTTCTTGAGCTTTTATCCACATCTTTCAGCAGATGGCGTTTGCTCTGATATCATGTTGTAGCATTCTCCTAAAAGCTAGTATGGGATTCCTGAATAAAGATATGTTTGTGTTTTACTTCACATGCATACAGAGGTCAGATGGCACCGCCTTTATTGAACGACTTGATTGTCACAAGGGTGGACAAACATCACACTAGCGCTTGAATCTGTCCAACACTTAAAATTAGAAGTTGACATCCTGTATGTGTTTTGTGCTGACAAAGCATATGTAACATCAACTGTCACAATACTCATCTGACACCAGTGTGAAACTGTTTAACACTGCTGTAAGCACTTGATCCACAGTTAAGTCCAGAGATCACACAGTCAACTGTACACGGGGTGAATACAAAGTGCAGTGGTTACTGTAAAAGAAACTAGCTTTAGTGATCCAGTATTATCACAAAGTTGAAGACAACATGTATGGCAAAGACCTGGTTTCACATAAATTATCAGAGTACAACAAAGCCTACTGATGATGTGGACATTTGAGAAAAAAAAAAAAGGTTTATGTTTTATGAGGTAAAGCAAACAACTGAGACGATCAGTGCAGGAAGTGCTGAGTCATGAGTTTAAAGAGGGCTGTGCTTCATCATAATCATGTGTAACACCTGATTTGTCGATAATTATCTTTTATTCACTGAAGTCAGATTTAGTCAAAACACAGGAAGTTGAATCACAGTTTAAAAATGTTAAACTAACTGGACGAGCTCTTGCTTCAACAGTTTAGGTGGTGTGTGGCAGCGGAGCGTCTGGGGTTGGGGAGTGAACCGTTGGAGATGTTCTACACCAGCCTTCGCCTCTTGCAGTCACGCTCCATCTGGTCTTCAGACGCGTTGGTGGCAGCACCCAGAGGAGACACCTTGTTCAGCAAGGAGTCATCTGATGCCTGACCGAACAGAGCCATTAGCAAAGCAACACCAAAACCTGTGGCACGTTCCCCCTGCAAAGACAAAATAAACACAGAAAACAAGGGTTAGATTTCAGTGTCATTACTGTGAAGTTAAACGCAGTCATCTTTAAATTTCACTTTCCCTTTAACTCCTCTTTTACAGAGTAAATCGGATGAAACATAAGATCATGTTTGGCCTAAAACTCCACAAGGTGATGACACTAATGAGAAGAATAAACATACACAGAAGGCTGCAGTTCAGTTCAAGTGATTATAAGCCTTTTTAAAATAAATACAAGTCAAATTCTTTACATGTTGATACGAAAAACAGGCAAAATACATCTACATGACTGAACAGGATCCATAATATGCAGGTGTGATGGAGTCCCAATCACTACCAAAAAAACATCAGCTCCTCTTGATTCAACCAAAAAGCAGTGCAGTGTTTCATAATGGATGAGGAAAGCAAGAAATCGGCTTCTCTGAGGAGGAAGCCAGTGGTTTTATAGATATTACTGGCTCAACTAGTTTCTGTACAACTTGTTAACTATTCAGCAGTTTTATTGTGGATTAATTGTCCGATCATCAGTTAGGTGGCCTTTATAAGTTCTGATCAGAGGTCTGTATGCGTGACTCAAAGATAAACACATTTTATGGTTATAATGCCACAAATGAATCACATTTTGGAGACGCAAAAATAAAAGTCATGCAAAATTTTACCCATCAGTCATGAAGCAAAAATGTCTACACTAGTTATCTGCTCACTGTGGAGTAACCTTTAAAGCGTCCTCTAATTAGGAAGCAGGAAATTAATGAGTAGTGTTCAATTCAGTGTTGTTTTAAATGGTTTGCTTTACATTTTGAGTGATTCTGCTGTACAGTATGGTCATTTTGCTCTTATCTGAAATTTGTTAGTGCAAACACTGCGGAGTGAAGTGTTCATTTCAAAGAAGAGATTTACAATATGAACACTGAAACAAGCTTTGCTTGATTTAATCATTCCTCTTCTGTCAGCTGCATTTTTTAAACTATTTTATTTCAAATCAAGTGACTATCTTTCAGCAAAATGTTCCTTTTTTGTGGCAACTGCATAAGGAAACACTATCTGGGGAACCAGAGGAGTGAATTTTACACTTAAAAAAAGGACAGTAACCTTGGATTATACAGACTGGCTGGATTTTGTCCCCATCATCATTTTAAGGTCTGGTATAAACAAGAGGAATCATTACTGCAAGCAAAACTTGTTTCAGTGTTGAGTGTACAGTATGACTAGTGTTTTCGGACAGACTTGAAAACTTGTGACCATAACATTTAATGATCAACAGATTTTTTTGTCAAACTAAGAGGAAATTCTTGGTGTCATAGTTATTGCCAACTTCCTTAAACATTCTGCTGACTCTTCTTTCAGGCTACAGAGTTTCTGCTCATAGTCAATACTGCTTTAAATACTGCTCCTTTTAAAAAAGCAAAAGAACATTTTCCACATGTGACATTGCATATGAACACACAAAACTCCATATGCAGATACAAATATTTTTATACCATTACAAAATGTACTTTCACCACTTTGTGGTGAAAAAGATTTAGGTTAGTTATTCATTTGCAGGATTGGAGTTTGTGATTAGAGGTCTATGTGCACATGTATGTCAACTACAGCCATAATTAAAAACAGCACAGACCACCAGAAGCCCAAACAAGACATCTGAACAAGGATAATTTCTGATGCAAATGTTGCAGCGTGACTTTGAATTTGTAATGACACCATCCTGTTCTACTCCGCTGAAACTGGCTTGACAAGCCATTCTCAAGAGCACAACAGGAAACATGTACATGCAAGAAAACTTTCACTTCACTGAGTTATAACTAGCACCTGCACATCACCTGATTTTCTCTAGGGTAAAAAAAAAAAAACAACAACAAAAAACTGTCAGTATCTGTGAGCAGACAAGTACTCACAGCATGAACAGGAGAGGCGATATCAACATGGACCCAGACACCAGGCCAATCAAAGCCCAAGTGGGAACCAATAAAGAGGCCGGCGCAGGAGCTCTGGGCGTTCTCCCGATCCTGTCAAAACACAAGGAAAACATCAGAAACATCAGTGAAATAAATAATAAAACACCACAATTGACTCTACACTCAACACAGGTTTTTAATCCCCATGGCTTGGCCTTGATATAAAAATAGACCCAGGTTAACATGCCAAATTCCGCCGTGTAAAGTGAAGACACACTGTCAACAAGCGGTTGTGGCACGTAAATAAGGAAGGAATTGGGACGCAGTCTATTCAAGGACATTTTATTATTGGACACAGTGTTGGAGGCAGAGCCCTGTTCATTCTTATGAAATCAGCTCAGTGGTGTTTTGAGCTTGATGTTGAAAAACTCGACGTCCCGATTATGAAAGCACCTGACGCGCTGACCGAGTCGGCCAACTTCCGGTTTAGCGCCTGCCAAACTTGAGTGGGGATAAAATAATTTCATCATGCAGCTCTTGTAAACATTCAAAATGTTATCGGACCGAATGGCTCAAATTATGATATTGAAACGAGTCATTTTGGTCAGGTTTTGATGAATGTGTCACTCACTGCCACAGAGTTCTTCATGTCAGCCATAGCAGAGGTGAACTCGCTGAAGTGCAGCTCCGGGCAGAAGACCAGAGGATGAGCGAGATCTCCGCTGCTGCGGCCAGCACGCACACATGCAACCTCCCACTGCTCGCTATTGGTCATCACAGCTGCATGGTACTTCCCTGTGGAGATCCCCTGCAAAACAGAAACAGGTAAAAGGTTTAGATAAAACAACAATACCTGCTAGTGTTATCCTTATGATGAAGGTAAAAGTCCTCTGTTTCATACTTGCTGTGAAAGACTAAACCGATTGCAGAAAGCTGTCACCAACCTGTGCTCCAGTCAGTGTGGCCATGTCCAGAATAATATCAGCTGACAGGTCTTTGCTGGCATATACAACTCCATCAGCCAGCACCAGCCTGCCCTCTGCATCAGTGTTGTTGATCTCCACTGTCCTTCAGAATAAAAAAACAAAACCCATGAACCACAAATGAAACATTTATACCACAACCCACATGCATTCCTGTAGATTTAGCTTGTGAAATATTAGACACAGTTTATGTAATTATACTACATCAGGGTAATTTGAAACAAGATTCTTACTTTCCAGAGTAGAGAGTGTGGATATCATCAGGTCGTGTGGCTGTGGGCCCGACTGCATTCTCTGCGAGGCAAAACACTGCATGGAGGTTATCCTTAAAGCCCTGAAGCAAACAGAGGAGGGAGTCTGATTAAATATTCTGCTGCTGGGGAACAGATGAGGCTAACATGACAGCTGCTGTGGGATAAGATAAAAAGGTCACCTCACCTGTTTAATGGTCGCTTTGAAAGCTCCCAAAATGGCAGCAGCTCCACCACAGTCCCTCTTCATCCCTGGCATTGTGGTCTAGAAAGACAAGTATACAACCACACACATGATGAAATGTGATTGCTGATGTCACTTAAAATGAATCTCTTGCATGCATCGAGCTGCACAGTGACCCAGTAGTCAATTATTTTTTACACTTTACATATTTGTAAACAAGTGAGCTCCACATTTCTATTTGCATACAACCCTACATTAACTGTTGCATGCAACAGCAGCTATATGTGAACGGATTACTGAGAATAGACTTAAAGCTTAACAGATCAGGTATGTCAGAGTGGGTAGGTTTTAGGATCACCAAGACAACTGCAGAGTAGGACATTCACAACTAATGCATTTTAGTAGTCATCAATGAATTAATTCAAGTAGTCGAATAGTTGCAGGAGATTTAGATATGATAAGGTCATCACAACAGCTCCGATTAGCCTACTATGATGCATTGTGATGGCACTTGTTACTGCACTGAGCTAAAATCTCAGTTGAACCATTAGTCTACACAAATGCTGTGACAACTATTATGATTATTCTGTGAGACCCCACCTGCAGTTCAGTTTTTATGAGAGTCATTTGTCATGTTGTCAGTTTGAGCTGTAAAATGATTTGTCACTCCACAGGATCATAATAATAATTACTGTAGTGATGTTCTTTTTTACATTAGCATAACAATGACAGATTGTTTCTTCTTGAGGTTCTTATTGATGCTGATGAATATCAGTACCTTTCCCTTGATGCTGAGTCCTCCAGTGTCATACACGATGCCCTTGCCCACCCATGCAATGGTTTGAGTTGCGCCATCTGGTGTGTGGCTCAAGACTGCTAAAGCAGGAAGATGCTCTGCTGCCTTGCCAACTCCATAAATACCTGACAGAATAAATAGTAAACGTTATACATGCTTATTGCTCTACAAAGTTTATGGTTTCCCCAATATTTGAGTTTCAAAGTTTAATATTTTTTAAGACTTGTGTACATTTAACAAAAATGTCAAAAGCCTAAGTGGAATTATTATTACTGAGTGGATGAATCCAAAGATTAATCTTTTATGACCACTAAACATAAAATATTAATTATTTAAAAGTAATGTGCAACCATTTGCATTACGATGATGATGACAATGAGAATAAGGAAAGAAAACAGTTGTATCTAACTAAGAAATAAGCAGTCTCCTTTAGAAACAAAATGGAACTTACAATCATCATTACTGCTGTGATTTAGCAGTCAATAAGTAGAATGTGCGCCAGTTACAGACATGGTACTGTACCTCCAAACCCTCTCTGTTTCAGTTCTTCTCCACGAATGATCACTGGTGTAATTCCAAGCTCAGTTCCCACAGCCTTGATTTCCTGAAAACAGAAATGGATGTCTGTGACAGGAAGTTGCATCAAAATAACTATTTAGAAGTGTTCTTGTAGTAATGGCAGCAAAAATTCCAAAAGAAGAACAGTTAAACTTACATCTAGGAAGTGATCTGTATTCATCTCATTGCATGGTGTGTCCACAATACGAGCTGCCAGTCGCACCCCATCAGCAGCGTTGGCGAGACACTGAACAGGAGAAAAGTGGTTGAATAACATGTTTATGTTGCATCCTAAAGGGCCCTGAAGTTATTAATATAAAAAAGTCAGAAAAAAATCAGTACCTTAAGTTCTGAGACATCCAGAGGACTGCTCTCTTGCCCGATGATCACAAACTCAACAGTGACGTGCTTCTTCTCAGGCCTGCGTGAGGATGAGGAGCGGCGAGAGAAGATGGGGAAGGCCCTGGCGATGGCACAGGAGGAGGCAAACACATCCGAACGCTCACACACCATCTGGAGAGGAAACAAATATATCATATCAGCCACCTAGTCCACTTCCATTAGATGACCCAGAAGGAGTCACAGAATGATGAAACAGAGGATCTGTTCTGTAGCTTAAAGTGCTCTCTGACCTCTCTGGAAAGAAAATTCCCATTTAAATGGTAACTATTACGTGATAGGCAGCTACACATAAAATTGACAAGATACTAACCACAATGCAGCGGTTGTTCCCTCCAGGCAGGCAGGAGCGGACCAGACGGGACAGAAAGTGGGCAGAAGAAGGGCTGTTGTGCCTGCTGACCCGTGAAGGGAGTGCGGCCACTGTAGCATGGTTGAGGTACAGAGGGCAGTTGTCAGTTGGGTTTGGGTTCAAAGCACCGAGAGCTGCCTGCCATGTCTGAAAAAAACACAAGACAAATCTGATATTTTAGATTCACTGTGGACATATACAGCAGGAACAATTAGTATTAATTGATGGATTAGTTGATCCAATTGACAGGAAATTAATCTGCAACCGTTTGGGTAACCAATTAATTATTCAATTAATTATCAGGTTCTACTTTATTAATTTAGTGGATCTGACCTCATGAAATAGTAGAGTTAAATTTTTGGGGGTTTGGACTGTCAATGAAAATTAGATGGAGTAGGAGTCCTGGCCCAGATGAAGGTATCCAGGATTTGTATTAATCTCACTTTCTTTAGCAATAGGAGACAGGGCATCTTGCTATAATAATTACAGCAAGATGCCCTGAGAAATTAATGAAATTATAGTATATTTCATTAATTTCTCAGAATAGAATTCATGGATGTTGATGAAAAAAATTAAATAGAAATAAATAAATCAGGCCTGTTTAGGTGGCTATCATGTGTAAATACAAAAGGCGACTGATGGTCCCAAGTGCCATTCTACCAAACAACTAGTCAATTGAGAAATGTATCGGCAAACTAATCAGCCAAAAGTGAATTAATAATAATCATCGTCATCATCATAGTGTGTTGCAGCCCTGATATCGCCAAAGACCATCTTTAAAACTTTAATACAATTTCATATTTTTATGTTTCGGGCTGGTTGAAGATTCTTAATGAACAGACATAACAACAACTGGACAGACCAAAACCAGAAGGGAAACAGACAATATGTGAGGGGGAAATGTGAAAAACAGTTTTTAAACCAGAGGCTTCCCAGTGTCACCTGTAGAGTAACAATCACGTTGGGTAATCATTGTCAGAGGATACTGAGGAGCTCTGTGAAAGGCCGGAAACCGTTCTTTGACCTCACAGACTCTTTTATAGACTGGCTGTCACCGTTGCACGACCTCATCTGAAGACTTTGCACGACAGTCTTTAACACACAGCTTAAGTTAGATCTCTATAAGAAAACATGAGAGCAGCAGGGTATTTTTGTCAGTGCCATGAACACTGGTTTCAGACTTGATATCAGTTAACGTTACACTCATGGCCATATATTAATGTTTTTATCTGAAGAAAAATAACTATTGTCAAACCAGGAATTGGAAAATTCATACTTCAGCAACCGACAGTCAGCCAGTTGTAAAATCTTTCATTAAGTTACTCCATGGATAGTAAATTAACTGGTGTTGGTTGTACGATTTTTATTTATTTTCACTAGGTGAAATGTAGTTTAATTCAACAACAGTTGCCTTATCCACTGGGCAGCTAACAAGACCGATAACGTCTCCTAAATAATGTCCCTCGTCACTTTAAAAGATAGTTTATTATCCAAGCTAATGACACAGCATTATATTCCCGGGGCTAGTTGACGTTAGCTGGCTAATCGAGTCTAAAGTGTCGTCAACGTTACATTAGGCTCGGCTAGCTGCGGTTTAGCTCGCGCTCAATTAGGCTAGCATACCGCTAACAGTAGCTGTAAGACAACTTTCACCACCATCCATAATATTACCTCTTTGCTCACGACTGGCTGCAGTTTCCCTTTGATTTGGCTCCAGTTGACTTGCTGCAGGATGGCCTGCTGTCCGATAATCAGCACAGGGCGGTTCTGTGGCTCAGAGTCACCGGCAGAAGCCTTGAACTCCAGCACCACGTTCGCCATTTTTGTGACTTGCTACAGAGACTACTAGCTGACGGTAACGTCGAAGTGGACGGACCATGGGACGGACTGCTGTCGTTCACTGGAGCAGCCCATGCAGCCGGGACCGGCGACGGGAGCCGGGAGAGGGCAAAAAGTCGTTTACTCGTTTACTTTATAGACGCTGTAATTAATCACGTCATCGCCCTCTACCGGCGACCGACAGGAACTACACGAAGAAGAGTCGTAGAGAAACCCCTGAGCCTCATTTGAGAAATAGGACATTCTGTATCCATAAACATCTAGAGATGCATCAAGAGGGAGTTAAGTGTTACAGAATACACCGCTATAAATTTAAAAGAATATCTCATAATATGTTTCAAATATCAGACATAATATTCCAGTCTTTGTTTAAAGTTGAGGAGACTATCATCTATCATTTCAGTCGACAATGGAAATGGAAATCCACTTTATAATTTAATCTTTGACAAAGTTTGATATATTGTTTTTATAGATATTGTATATGTTGTCAAAAACCGGGCCAAAATGAACCAAAAATAAATTAAAATATTGGAGCGGTCGATCAAATCCTTCACTTAACATCAAAAGCTGAGAGGCGTATCTATAATTTTGCTACAAATGCTGCAGTAAATGTGAAGTCAGCTTGTGAATGTATGAATATAATGACACTTTCCACTTCTGCAGATGTAGCATCTTTAAGTAACTTGAATTTGAACTGTTTTTCATCACCTTATTGAGACATTTCATTTTAATAGATAACCTTAAATGCTTATGCTTGCAGTATGTGATTTTATATTGTTAGGTTTAGCAGAACATACTTTGTTTGGCATTGAAAATGGTTTTTTATCTCTTTTCAAAGCGATCAGCAGCACTGGAGCTGAACTTACGGCTCACACAGAGGAGCATCTCATCATTTTATCGCCACTTGACTGCAAACAGCCTGAACCGGACCAGAGCATCAACAAGTGCAATGCTCCAGAGGAGAAGTTCAATAAGGAGCTGTCTGAGAGGGAGAATAAGGAGAAGCTGTGGCTGGGGAGAGAACATGTTCTGATGATGAATGCTAACAAAGCAGGAGGAGCTAGAGCTTCTCATTATTGGTAACATCCAAGTTGCTCCACATAAAAATGTCCCTTTGGAATAATGGCTCTCTGGATTCTAAAAGCTTGTTTCAGAATCAGCCTTCAGATGAGAAATAAATATTCACTTTCTTTATTGTTTTCAGGAGCTTTCCATCAAAAAGAACAACAAGAAAAAGAAGCAACGCTTCCGGGGCAAAAAGCAGCAAAAGCGCAGCAGTGAGGATGAGGAGGCTGCAGGGTGGTCAGCTCAGAGTGGACAGGAGGAGGAGAGGAAGGACAAGAAACTCATTTTCTGGTGCTTGATTTAAATGATTATAATGTAATATTGATATCAGGAAATATCACATTTTATGACAGAAAGTAAACAGAACAGGGACAATAATTGTTGTTAACTTACGCGTCAATGAATTGTGTTCATCGTGGAACTCAAATGAGAAATGAAAGAAAATGCTGCAAAAACCCCTCAGATGGTAGCGACTTTATTTATTTTCTCTCATATGAATGCCATCCACAACTAAACCACACAGAGTATTCAAGTTAGGAGTTACATCCTGAAGTCTCAGCAGGATGTACAGAAGACACACCGTTTGTTCACATGAAAGGCTGAAACAGAAAAATCTCTACAAACATGATTCAGAACCTTTCACTGCAACTTGTGTTTAGAAATGTCAAACCACTTTCTGTCATCCAAGTACAACTAGGAAGGGCATGCTCCAACTGAACTGGTTTCTATAATTACTTCAAAACTCTATTTGTAAAATGCACTTTCAAATTGCATAAACAGAAGAAGGATACCCTACTGTAAAATGTAAACTTTCAAGTCAGAGTGCAAATCGTTTAAAGCCATTTTAAGAGTACAGCAGGTATTGGTAGGGGGGAGACTATTAGGAAAAGGGGTTATAATCAAAGTCTGTGTGTGTGCAGAGCTTTCAAATTACAAAAAGATAAACATTTAACGCACACTTCCATTTATAAAAACTTGATCTTTAAAGAGAGAGAGGCAGTGACAGCTTTGTACCAGTACAGGTGTATTGTGCTCATTCGAGTGGAAGAACTGTCGCTATAAAAACGTATAATAATGCCACATATTTCTGTTGGTATAATCGCAAAATATGCATAAGTTTTACTTTAAATGTATTTATTAAATGTCAGAAAAAAAACTGGACAATAATGAAGGAAACGTGGCAACAGGAGACATTTTCTCTTAGCAGAAAAACATGTTAAAAAACACAATGCATTCAGTTTATAGTGTTCAGAGAGATGATTAATGGTGATTAATTAATTAGATGCAAGCGGTTTCACTTCATTTAACTCTACACTGAAAACATAAGAGTCACAGATACGTTGATATGAAGTGCTGTATCAACTGATTAGTTGATCAACTTAAAATGAACTGACCATCAAGCTACGTATTCAAGTGAAATGTCCTCTTAAATGTGAGGAATTTGCCAGTTGTAAATTAAACATCCTTGGATTTTAGACTTTCGGAGACCTGTTTAGAAAAAACAATCAATTTAAATATGTCACCTTGGGCTCTCAGAACATGCTATAAGCACCTTAAGGTGCAATATGAAAGAAGCTGGGTTGAAAACATTAAATAAATTGTCAACAGAACATGAAAACAGTTTTGAGGTCTATGTACTGTGTTGCAAAGATATCTACTGAAGTCAGCATGCTAACCATCACGGTCAAAAGCTCCTGTGCCAGCGATGTAGAGCTCCTAGTCCTGACTGCTCGCTGCACAGCTAACTGAGCTAGTGGTTACTTTGGCGATATGCTGCCCCCTATACATGTGGAGTATGAATTCAACAGGAGGTCAATTCTTATATATTGCACCTTTAACCATTAATGTAAAAAAAAGAGTCAACTGATTAACCAAGAGTTAAAAGAATCTTGAGTTGCAGATGTAGAGAAATGCAACATTTACTGAGGACGCAAGACTTTTATGCTCAAAGCCTGAAAGAATTTTTTTTCCCTGTGTGTTAAAACTGTTGTTTTATGTAACACCCAGCTCAAAATGTGCTTTTATTGCATCGACAGTACAGTATACCTGAGGTTACTCCTCAATAATGTGGGATTTTCAAGACAAAATAACTAGAACGTTAACTTCATTTTAAGAACTATATATACACTAGACTGTTTAAACTATACCATTACTACTATACACATGCTTGTGACTTCACTAAACTGAAATGTAACTTCTGTAAATCATGATAATATTTGGATAATATTAATGTAGTGTCTGCTACACTCTGGGCAGGATAAGAAAATAGAGTCTTATAAATTGCATAAAAGGACCTGTTAGATATTCAAGAACACGTATAATAAGAAGCAATATCTGATATGCAAAATAATTCTGACACTCACACACCCGTACGTAATTACACACACAATCATCCAAGTATTCCTGCACTTGTATCAGCTGAGGAAGAAGACAGAGATTTCAGGCTTTGGTGGTTAAAGAGTTAAGAAATTAAGCTGACGAGGTTCAAGTGGAGAGGCATGTGTAGTGTGCTCATGTTAAAACTTCCATTCATTTCTAAAGGTTAGTACATTATTAAAACAATATATAGGTGCTAAAGTGAACTTAGAATATATTCTAAGAGGTCTGCTAATATTAGTGTTGCGTAAGACTAGATTTTAGAGAAGCAATCAACGCTACTGGTGCATGAGAACAAAGTGTACATGCAGCTGCATATGACACACGTGAGAGGGAGCTTTGCATGACCACACATGTTCCTAGAGTCTGGCACGTGTGTGTGGATGTGTGTGGAGACTTTGGGCGACACTGGGGTGAAATTTCACTCTGTCAAAGACCCCATGGAGCCTGTGGAGACCCTGATTTAGGCATGACACAGGTTACTACCAGCAATGCCACAGTTCTTCAGGATGGGGTTGAAGTGGGAGGCTTTCCCATTGCTGGCCTCTCTGGGAGGGAAAGGCTTCATGGTGGAGAGGATGAGGGCCAGACAGTCTGCTACGTTCTTGTTTGGAGCACAGGCCAGAGCCGGCGTGTGGCCTGCAGATGGTCAGCAAGGAAAAAATGAACCCACTGTGTCATTTTTTTTGGCAGGAAATCCCAGGCTGCTTTAATATCATTATTCCTGCTTACCTTCCTCATCTACAGCCATGACTGCTGCTCCTCTGCTCAGTAACACCTGCACTACAGTCGCCAGGCCTTTCCTTGCTGCAATGTGAAGGGGCCTGGAAGAGAGAGAGAAACACAGAAAAGATTTCTTCCAACCAATAATAACTTGTTAAAGGACCAAACATACCATTACTATTCCATAATGAAAAACAATAATTACATGAGATGCCATGAGCAAAAATGTATAATTTAATTTTCCATAGCTCTAATAAGATTTGATGTTAAACTTGTAGACTTTTTCACTCCTCTCAGAACCCTTCAGAACATCTATTGAAACACAATCATGTAGTCTTCCTCCGAAACTATAAAAAATGTTCACACCAACAACATGTTTGGCTCTCTAGTCTACTCTGGGTGGCTCTACAGCTTGTCGTCCTTCTTCTCAGTAATTATCGGTGGATTGCAAACGAACTCTAAATGTGCAAACAGCTACCTGCCACGCCAGAGTTTGTAAATGCTACACTTGTTAAGTCACTGAAAGAAATTTTGCTCCATAAGATTGGCTTCATTTATCGGCTACAATTACACCAATACCAATTATATATTTCCCTGTGTCAGGCCATTATATATGATGCATCCACACTTTATTCCAAATACTACATTGGACGTGTAATGATATCAAAGTTGGAGAGCTGTGTGTGTTATTATGCATGAAGGTTGATGGAAGTGCTTTAAGACAACTCACATTTGGAGAGCGCTGTTTGTTGCATTTATGAGGGAGGAGTCGTTGATCTCTCCCAGGATCAATAGGGCACACATCTCATGACCCTGCAAGATAAAATACACAGTACTTAGTGATAATGTGCTTAAGCAAAACCAACAAACTGCCTAGACATGTCATAAATCATCAATATGATAAGTTGTAGCTGAAAATGTAATTCAAATGTTTGTTTAAATGTAATTTAGTAAATTCTACACAGTTGAATAATATTATATTACAAACATAATTAATAATAGGGTATGATATGACAGATAGAACAATGTGTCTGATTAAATTTTTAACACCATCAACGGGGATTTGATCATATTTTGGCAGGTACAGGCATGCAAAAGTTATTGTGCCACTGCATGCCTACAGTACATGCATTTGTGTGTGTGTATGTGACCTTGCTGCAGGCTAAGTGAAGGGCAGTGTTATTATTGACATCCACCAGGGTCAGGTCTGGCTTCGCTTTGTGCAGCAAGAACTCTGAAATGCAGAAAATAAGGGAACATTTTTCACATCGAACTGACAAGTCTTTATATTTTAAATATTTAGCAGGTGTTTTCATGTGGACCAACTTTAAATCACTACAACATGAGAACAGATTTAAACAGTGTATTAAAAGGCAACCATTCATGAGGACTGTGTGGGTCAAAACTGATGCAATAATCAATATGTTTTGTTATAAAGATACAAACGCATGAGGTTTAGCTGGTCTCGATCTGACCACAAGAATTTCAGTGACATACCAACAGCCATCGTCTGTCCACAGTCAGCAGCCACCATCAGAGCAGAGCATCCACTATGGTCTACAGCATTGACTTCTGCTCCCTGGGCCAGGACCAGCTGGACCCCAGCAACACTTCCTGAATGAGCAGCTGCATGCAGCGGGGTCCTGCACACACACAAACATACATGTGACCATACAGGATGGGCTACTTGACTATGAAAATACGGTTCAGTTTCTGCGAGTTATATAAGGAAACAGATTTTAATACATGCAAAACATCACGTTGTAGGTTTCTTAAACTTTTGTAATTCTTAAAGGTACGACAAGATTCTACATCAGAGTAATCGGTAAGTTAGACTAAAATATAAATATCACAACATTTTCTTAACAAACATTTGAATAAAAACGACTTTGAGGGAAATCCAGGACCAAATGGATGTCAATAATCCTTTTGAGCCGTTATAAGAATTATGGAATTGCATATTCACAATCATTGCTTGTAAACTGATGTCCAACTTTATTTAATCTTAAAAATTCTACCTTTACAACACTCATAGACTGATCCATACTTGCACTGCACATGGAATACATTGTTATCATAACTCAGGTCTGAGCAGAACTCACCTTCCTTTGGCATCACTAACATTAACAACTTGAGGGCCAACAGTCTTCACTAGAAGTTCAGCAGCAACATCATGTCCATTAACACTGAGTAGAAGGAACACAATTTTGAAGGTCCATATTAGACATAATGTTATAAATATCTATTAAACATATGTACTGTATGAGGAGGATTTACATTTTTTTATGGTACTCACAGAGCACAGTGCAATGGGGTGAAGTGATTTCCCTCCTGGTTGCTAAAAAGTTTGTTTTCAAGTAAAATGTGTAAACACCCTTCGTGTCCTACAGACACAGGAAACAGACAAATGATTAGTACTGAAATCTTTGGCTAAAATTATGCCATTGATAAGTTCTAGTCACACGTGTTTCATCTGTATTCATAGATATGTTTGCTTTATTCAGCACTGAACTCATTTCTTTTTGTAAATGGCTAAATTTGACATTGATTCCTGATGTCATGTCTTACCATGGTAGGCAGCCCAGTGTGTGGGCGTGCAGCCTCTGTAGTCCAATATGGAGTCCAGCGGATCAGCTTTCATAGCAGCTATAAGCAGAGTTCGGAGTAGCTCCGTGTGGCCGAGGGATGCTGTGAGGTGCAGCGGGGTTCTTCCCTGAGAGTCTCTACACAGAGCAGAGGCTCCATGTTCCAACAGAGCAGATACACAGTCCTCACTGCCCAACATGGCCTGCAGGAGGAGCACACAACACATGATGTGAGAGGGAAACAATACATCTGGAACATCCTGGGTCTTGAAAAGGAACGTACCCATGACATAATTAAGTGCACTCAAAAAATAATAAAGTGATGAGTTATGTACACATCAAATAAACTTACAGCTCTGTGTAAAGCAGTGAAGCCCTTTTTGTCTGCAGCGTCAGCATTCGCTCCTTTCTCTAACAGGATGTGGACACAGTCCGTGTGACGGCCCAGAGCTGCAAGCATGAGAGCCGTCCTGTAAACAACAAACAACAAAAACAGGAATTGACTGCAGCGAGGATACATTTCTGATCATGTCAGACTTCTCAAAAAGTACAGTCACCTGACTACATTATACATCAGCAGATTTCAGAAACGGACAAGTAAGTGAATTAGATCAAATAATCACATTACCATTTATAATCACATTACATCTAGCTTTTAGATCAGCTGGCAATATTTTACTCTCTCACTCCAACAGGAACCTTCTCTTATCAGCAGTATTATAGTACGTATGAAAGACAATATCAATATCAACAGTTTATTATTAATGTATCTCTGACCTGTTACTTAAGTTGCTTTTTGTGTTACTGTAGTAACACACAAGGTGACACACAAATAATAGTATCAGTATTACTTTTGTCACCGCTTTAGCCAGAAAATGCCTGAAAGTCTTGTGCAAGTAAAGGTTTCTAATATGTTCCCATCTTGATGTGAATAAACTGTATGTTTTACATTCTGTCATGTCATAAGTTTTACTTTAGGTGTTTGCCTAATCAATCATTAACAACAGATGAGAGTATAAGAATTTCAGTGACTCACTGTCCCTGTGTATCTGGACTGTCGATGATGTCAGCACTTTGTTCCCTGTTGACCAGTAAAAGCAGACAGTCCATTTGGCCCTCAGCAGCTGCACAGAGTAAAGAGAGTAAAAGGAAATTATTAATTAAAAAAGGTATCAGTTTCAGAAAGGGTTAATTGCATAGTTGATTAAGTTCTAACATCCTACTAAAATTTAAAGTTCCGGAACCATAAACATTCTAGATTATTCTCGTATCAACACAACTCTAAAATTGAATGTATACTGTATGATTGTATCCTATCCTTGAACATCCAACACAGACACAGACACACACAGACACACAAACACACCTGCAGCATGGAGAGCCGTCCACTTGTGCTTGTGCTCCTTCAGTGTGTAGGAGGCTTCATGTTTCAGCAGCACTTCCACACATGAGGCAAAACCTCTCTGAGCAGCCAGGTAGAGGGCAGTTCTGCCATCAATGTCGCGCACATCCAGACTCACTAATGTCTCAGACAGCAGACGCAGCGCCTCACAGTGACCATAGTACGCCTGTAGTGTCAGAACGCATAATAACAGTTGAGTCAAAAGGCATGTAAACATGTGGTCTACATTTAAGTCATATTTGTTTCAGTATATTCACATATTGTATTCATTTGCTACTCACAGCTAAGTGCAAAGGACTGACTGGAATATTACTTTCAACCTCTTCTAGACAGTTGAATGAAATTTCAAGGAGCTGGAATAGTGAGAGAGGAAAAAACAGAAAACTTCATCTGGATGCAGCCTGCAATCTAAAGACAAGAATATTATATGTCAAAATCAAAGCCTCTAAATGAAAAGAAACCACTGACCAGTTCCAGGTGCTGTTTGTTCCCATAAGCTGCTGCATAGTGGACGGCACTGTAACCCTTACTGTTCTTCAGAGTGGGGTTTGCCCCGTTGTCGAGCAAGAAATCTAAACACCTGAACACACAGAGCATATAATAAGAAAAAGTGTCTGGGTATTATTCTTCAAGTAACAAAAAGTCATCAAAGAAATCCATCTCAACACATATTTCAACCATAACTCTAATTACAGACAAACTTACTGTGAGTCCTGCACAGTAGATCCCATCTAATGTATAAAGATAAAAGTTTCTACTTCTCTGTCTACTTCATGATGAACAATATGTGACTTACAATGAGGCTTCGTGTTCCCTCTCCTCACTGTAGTCAGAGTTTGTTTCCCCTCTGAAAGAGTTTTTAAAGGACACTTTTAAACACAAAGTCGGGATTTTCATTAAAGAAAAGTTCACAGGATGTTGTCCTGTGATTAAAAGGTATAAAGCACGACAATGACCGTAAATGCTCACTCACCCACAAAAGGTGTGTGAAGCAGCAGCGTAGTGCAGAGGGCTGCAGCCTGTCAGGTCTGGCTCGTTGACCTCGGCGCCTGCTCTCACCAGGGAGATTGTGCATTGGCTGTTCCCATTAGCGGCAGCATAGTGCAAAGGAGATCTGCAAGGTACAACAAGAGACACCTGTGATATCAAGTGTACACAGGAGCAGAGTTCAACTCTAAGCTCCAACTATTCAGCACTAGCTTGGTGTCCAATTTGCAAATGTGCATCTGCACTGCAAGAGCAAATAAAGCATGAGCTTGTAAAATCCCAAGGTTAATTCAGCCCTGTTTACCTTCCCAAATTATCTTTGACATCCAGTTCAGCTTCACTACTCAACAACAGGTTCAGACATTCAATGTTTCTGTCGTGAGAAAAAGAAAAAGTCAGTGTTTCAATTGATGGCATCACACTTGAAGCAAACAACTGGCAAATAAAACCTTCCAAATACTTCCAAAAGGTTTAAATAAGAAAACTGATGCTGTGTCAATTATTGCTTGTGTCTGCATATCTAAACTTATAGGAACTGACTCATATCACCCATACATTCTGAAAATATACTAACAAAAATACAGTTTTAAATAGCAGAAAAACTAGATTTGACTTATTTAATGGATGCGATGATGACCAAAATCCAACAGAAAATATGTAGAAATATCATTTCCACAGTAAATTGAAAAATATCCTTAAATAGTGACAACATTTAGACACAAATAAATTCATAATACTCTCTGGAAACATAGTGGGAAAATAGTTAAATATTTTCAACAATTGTCAGTTGACAAACAAACAATTAAATTGTTTATAAATGTTTACAAGTAGTCAAAAAAAATAGGAATACAGCAATATATTCAACAATGTGTGTCTGTGTGTGTGATAACTCACCCTCCAGAGGCAGCTGCATGCAGACATGTCCTCCCGTGTTCGTCTACAACATTTATATCAAACCCAACTGGCGGTGATTGAGACGACATGATGTAAAACTGGCCTAAACGTTACACAACATACAAAAGCTCTTTGTTAGGAGGAAACTTTTTTATAATCAATAAATTAGATCAGTTTAACTAATTTATAAATAGTGGAGCACAGCCTACAACAGATTCTCACCATTAGACAGAAACTTTCGACAACAGTCTGGAAATCCGTAGAGCGCCGCCAAATGTAGTGGAAGCATCCCGTGAATCCCTGGTCTGTAGAGATCATAACAAGGATTATTTACTTAAGTGTGTGAAAACAGAACAGTTTTTTGCATGAAAATGGAAATTAACTCAAGCTGTTTTTAAAGCTTTTAAACCTTTTTTACTACAAGGGAATTTGTTGGTTTGGGTATGGAAGTATTGACAGTGAGTTTGCAGCTGAAAATATTGTTTGTTGATGTGAAGTAGAATATCATCGGATAATATGTCATAACTGAGTCTGTGCGTGTGTGTGTGTATTAGGGTTTAATTGGTTAGGGCTACAGTAAATTTTTTTCAGTTTTCTGTGCATCACTGCTGACATGACAGGATGAGATTGTGAATCCCAATTCTATTCAGATAGGAAACATCATGTATCATTGCAGCTGGATTCGAATAATGGACTCATCCATTAGTTTGAGTGCACAAACTCAGGTTACCTGGCCCTGTCAGCACCATTTGTCAGCAGAGTGCTGATGAGCAGCTCCTGACCATATCTGGCAGCAACATGAAGAGGAGTGTTTCCATAAATGTCAACACAGTCGATCTCTGCACCTGTGTACAGAAGAAGGAGTAGACATGACTTGAAAAGGAGGAAAGGTTTCAGTGGAGGACATACTTGGAAGAAATTGCTGTGGATAATGTAAATACTTTATGTAATTTACATTACCATTTTGGATGATAATCTGCGAGCCTGTAAAGCGCCCGTGCATGGCAGCCATATGCAAAGGGCTCTTCCCTTCTTTATTCTGTTAAACAGAGAACATTACACATGCTCAGTTAAAATTATGGCACAAATCCTCATAATCTGCATATTTGATCCTCTGATCAATCACTACAATCAAGCAACAAAACCACTTATTAAAAATAAGTTCTTTACCTGCACGTTGACGTCAGCACCATTGTTGATGAGCAGCTCGAGACACAGCACCCCGCTGGAGGAGGCGGCAGCCAGATGCAGCGGCGTGCTACCGTGGTGGTTGGCTTGATTGATGTTTGCGCCACAGTTTACCAGCTCAGTGGCCACACTGTCCTGCCCTGTGTAACAGGCCATGTGGAGAGCCGTGTTCCCAAAAGCGTTGGGTTCATCAATCTGAGGGGAGACAGAGGAGTTCTTCTCAATTGATGTGTAGGAAATGAATCACGTCTGGTCAAGATTGCACTTCACATAATACACAGAATATATAATACATGGCGGCTATGAGACACTTTACCTCCACAATCAGTCTCATCAGATATTTGACCACGTCTAACTGTCCACTGGCAGATGCAGCATGAAGCGGAGTGTAACCTCGTTTGTCCTTGGACATCACATCAGCACTGTGAGAAAGCAGCAGCTTCACGACCTCCACATGTCCTGAAAGAAGAGATTCACAGTTACTAAATACTAGGGATCGACCGATAAGGATTTTTTGGGGGCGATACCGATTTTTTTCTCCATCAGCCTTAGCCGATGACCGATACGAACTGCCGATTTTCTAGAGCCCATTTTTCGAGCCGATACTACTTTTGCTCCCTCAATTTACATCCTAAAAATCACACAATGATGATAACAAATGTTACGAGTCTCAATTTTAAAAAAAGGAACATTTATTGATATCAAAAAAGAGTGAGGTAGAACAAGAACAAGTAAACAATATTTGACAAATATTAAAAACAGGTGAGGTAGAACAGTGCTCTGTGAAATGCTGCCACACTGGATTGGTTTTCTGCTCTGCCATTTCTTGCAGCGTCTCCGGCAACACGGAGCTGCCTGTGGACGCTTGTCTGTAAATAATGCCGGATCGGAGAACGCAGCAGCCCACATCGGCCGATGCCGATACACGTAAAAAACACAAAAATCGGCCGATAATATCGGCCGGCCGATGTATCGGTCTATCACTACTAAATACATATGTGAGTGGATGCACATCACAGCATACCAATCTCTCCTGCAGGCCTGTTGCAAACTGTAGCATAGTTAGCGTATAAAACAATTTAATATGATATTCAGCAGATTTTTACCTTGTTATGATGCTTTTTTTCGTTTAATTAAAATAGACTGAGGTTGAGTTGATAAGCCAAGCCAATCTTATATTGTTGTCACAAATAACAACATCTGTGTGTTTAGGTTTTTTTTAAGATTTTTTGTGGCATAGACACCTTTATTAGCAGTAGACAGAGAGGAAACATGGGAGAGAGAGGGGGAGGTGACATGCAGCAAAGGACCTCCGGCCGGAATCGAACCGGGGTCGGCTGCGCGTTTTATGGCATGCGCTCTAACCACTCGACCACCTGCGCGTCGTTTCTTTTTTTTTTTTTTTAATACATGTGTTTGTCTATTCTTTCAATTCTCTGGTATTTGTCTGGGGTTTTTTTAGTTTGCAAGTTCCTTGTTTCTTGATGTATATTAGTATGTCTTACAGAGAAATCTATAATCTGGGTAAAAATATATGCTGTATGACACCACTTACCAAGGTATGCTGCCCAATGGATTGCCTGCCTTTCTTTTTTGTCTTTGGCACTCAGGTTGGCACCTTTGCTCAGGAGCAAATTCACCATCTGCAGAAACACAACAACTGGGTCAGCTAGTGTCAATAATTATAGTCCAATCGATAGCATCATCAGCACAGTTTCACCAACATGCCTGAACATTTGTTTTAACAGGGCTCTGGTTATATTTTGGTTATACGGAGGTGCAGGTCTTGAATTAAAGTAGATTTACATAGTTTGAGACAAATGCTTCTCAAACCTCCAAAAACCATATCCCTCAGTCACTAACCACCTTCCTGAAGCAAATTTACTTTGCAGCAGTGTTATATACTGAAATGATAACCGGCAAACCTAAACATTTAGACACTACCATTAAACAGACTGAAGACTTAACAGTTTACCTCTCCATGGCCACTGTGCGCTGCATGATGCAGTGGTGTTCTCCCGGATCTGTCAGCAACATCCAGGCTGCATACATGTGGTATCAGAGCCAAAGCGCAACCTGCAGCCCACTTTGCAGCTGCCATGTGTAAAGGTGTGTGCCAGAACTTATCCCGTGTGTTGACCTCTGCTCCGTGCTTTAGTAGCAGCTCCACAGCCCTCTGAGGAAAAGCACAAAATCCAAAGAAGAGGGAAGTTAGGTAACCCTAACCCTAACATTACAATCTGGTGGTGAAATCCTTAGAAAAGTCTTTCTCCCGCAGTGTTATGAAACAGGAACATACTTGATTTTGTGAGGCAGCAGCTCGATGCAAAGGAGTCAGCAGACCCTGGTCCTTGGCGTTGACATTAGCGCCTGTAACAGGAAACAAAAGCAAGGATAGACTTTTCTTATTGTATTTTCTTATTTTCTTTCTTCTGGACTTGACTCGTATCAATAACTAGAAAAAAAAACGAAAAAAAGAAAATACAAGTATATGTATCGTAGTTGATAACAAGCGTCCTAGTTCACATATTCTAATTGAGGTAAGTTGTTTTTCTACCTGAAGCGATAAGCAGGTCCATAGTGTGGACATCGCCCAAATAAGCAGCAGCATGAAGTGGTGTGCTTTGTTCTTGGTCCTTAGCAAAACAAAGAAAAATCAGACACCGAAGTATACTGTCACACATTTTGACAACAGCTTGACAAACTGGCAGTAACCAAAAACTCATACGAGGCTGAATTTAAGAAAATCTGCGTGGAAAGAAAGCCGTGGAATGTAAATAACAGCAGATACATAGCTTAAATGTTTTTGCAAGCTCAAAACACATCTTAACATTTGACCCAGATTACAAAGCATGGACATTTGATAACACAAGTTGCATAAAACTGCATGTTTTCAGAGTTAATGTGTGATAATATTACCAGTGAATTGACATCTTCATGGTTCAACAAAAATGTCACTTCCTCTGCGTTGCGGCTGAATATAGCCTGGACCAATGGAGACTAAAAGATTTGACATGCAAAACAGATAAAGAACATGATGACAATTACATTAAAGCATTTTCAACTGAACAGTTTAATCAGAAAACTTGTTGAAACCTTTACAGTTAATCAATAGATTCATTACTTTGCTGAGGTGCCAAAAGGGGAGTAAAAGTCACTTCTCTGTGTATTTACAGTAATGTCAAGGATTCGATTGGTTTGATAGAAATGAATTAATTGGTGTATGCAATCTGCTGCACTAAAGTTAATGAAATGACGTAAAATTCAAAGCATTTTTCTTGTATTGGCATTTGTTTTTGACTGGACGAAACAAGTATGCTATATTAGTATCATGCAAAACTTTTTGTGAAAGTCAAGATGTTTTCTCTTGGGAAATTTAGACATGACTCATCAATATTGGCCATCCACTGCTAACGGTCAGCAAATAAAGCTATGCTGAAGAGAAATGTGGATCCATTTACAGATTGATGATTGCTTGATTGTCAGGGTTTGGACGTCATGTACCAAGAAAGCCCAATGACCCCAATGTTAGCGTCTAAGTGCATTACAAAGCTCAAACATCAAACATCAAACTGAAACACGGTCTAGCTTTGCACGGCAGTGAATTTGTAACATTAACTAGCTTTGAAGCAAACTTTGCTCGCTAACATAATTAGCCTGCTGTTTGCAGTGCCGGCGAGAAGTACTGTTAGTTATCTAAAGACAACACGGAAGGCTTTAGTCACTACCTGGTCCTTGAGTTTTCTTAACTCCATGTCCCAATCACTCTGGAAGCTCCTTCATTGAGACTGAGTGTAGATCTGACATTTACATGTCACTCTGTGGCAGCTTGTTAGCCTAGCCTCAGCTTAGTAGCTGCTGTGATATATGTGATGTGTAGTTAGTTGCCAGAATATCGCGAGAGTGGTTAAAGAAACGTGATTTGGAGGCATCAACGTGAACGTGTGTCAAATTTGTCTCGCATTAATGTTCTTTACTGTGTTAACGTTGCTTAAATCTAATAAATGTGTTTAATAAATAAGTCGAGGTATTACTTTATTGTGAAAAGGACAACAATGCATATTAATGAATAAACTAACAAAGACAATAAGCCTTATTTTAATTGATTAAAAGACTGGCTCAACTGGAAAAGTTGAGGTTATGGCAATGAATAAATAAATAAGGGTGAAAATAAATAAGTCAGTGAGGGAAAGAATCAAAGTACGTTTACTGATGTACAGTAAGTAACGATTGAAACTCATACCACTTTATATCTCTAATTAATTTCAATTCAGAGTGAGGTGTTTATTTGGTGTTAAATTTAACTCCAACACATTGATTTGACTGAAAATGATGATTTACAGGCATAACAAATGATGAAAATACAAACTACAGTGCAGTGTAAATCGGCAAAATGTGCAATTAACTGTTGGTTACAGATCAGTGCATTAGTAATATTAATAATCCAATTGTATACTATAATATTACACTCACAAAGACACTTTCTGTGCTTCATACTTTTTTCTTTTGATATATTGATTTATTTTACTAATTTTCCTGTCACCACCGGCACTGTCAGCACCACCTGACAGACTAAACCCAGGTCACGGGTACACGTCAACGTCTACCAATCAGAGCCGCTTTATGACGCATGCGCCTTGAGTCTTGAGCTTACCGTTGACATGGAAAAATACGACTTTGCCGGAATCTGCTTGATAGCGTGCGACTTCGCTACCTACAACTCTACACAGATGGTGTCAGTTTAAAAGCAGCTTTATTCGTCAAAACTAAAAAACATCATTTCACTATCCCACAAGGTGTAAGCAGGTAAGGTCGCTTTCATAGTTTGATAAGGGCAGTGTTAGCATATTCAGCCAGACAGCTAACATTCCATAGAAACTTGTTAGCTTGGCCACAGTGCACTGACAGTGTTGGTGTTAGCGCACCAGGTGTTGGATTTAAAGGTGATGGTCAAGGCTGCCCTTCTTCACAGATATACAGGGTTAAGCGAGCGACATGGTTTACTTCCTAACTAGGTGGTCCAACTGCAGCCAACTTACCATGTAGCTAAGTTATCGGGACCAGAGGTCATATGTTTAAGTTGTAGTTAGTTTCTTAATGCTACTTCCTCGGAGAGTTTGTAAGATCAATTGACACTATTGCATCATTACAGGATTGACTTGCGCTAAGGTTTGATTGCTGCAACACTTCTTTATGATATGTTGCACTTTAAGGCAAAATCCAGCCTTGAACAGAATTTTCACTGTTTTGATTCACGTGACAAAGTTGGAAATCAGAGCATCCTCCTGAATGATGAAGTCATTAGGTGACTCTTAATGGATTTGACCCACTAAGAAAGATGGGTACGTTATCATTATTAGTCATTCAATATAAACTGAGCTGTAAAAACTCATAGAAATAACGTGTTAATTCGATGCAAGGGTAACATTTTCTTAAAATCTGCTTATATTACTAGACTTTGAGCCATATGGCATTGACTGGTAAAGCAAAACACATATTGTAAGACCAGCTTGTATGGTAATGTAAAGAACTGCCATGATAAATGTGCCACTGATATATCCCTCTTGTCACCTGCATTTGGAAGTTTGTGTTGTAGAAATTTGAAAAACAGGTTTGCTGCAACGTGAAAGACATGTTGGATTTTGTATGTGATTTTAAGAGTTGTTATGGTTTGTATTATTTTTGGTTGGACCAAAAGCTCATGGCTGTATGTGAACAGAGGTAAACGTTAATGTTTTCAGTTGGTGGTGTGAGTTCTGTTTTTGATGGACGAGTTCTTTTGCAAAAGTCAAGCATTTGTATAAGTTGTTGCTTCTTCATTCTTAATTCAGGAGTACATTTTTAGTTTTTTTAACATTCAGAATCAGTCCTTTTTTGCATGGGGGCGTACAAGTCTACTAGGGTCAGAATTTTAGGGGCGTAACATTAGAGATCATTCGTCAGTTTGGGAGTTGTCATAGATTTAGTGATTGTAAAAGCTGTTCTGTGCAGATTAGGCCTTTCTGGTGTTCATTGAGGCCAAAGCTATGAGGGAAGTTAGATGGAGGATGACTAATTTATTCCTTTTCCTATTAGGTTTAGCCTACTACTTTCTATATGAGATGTAGAAACCTGGCCAATCCAACTTTACAGCATTTGGTACAGTCAAAATGACTCATGCAGTTGATGACACAAGTTGATGTTTCCTCTATGAACGTCATACAGTTACTGGATGATATTTTGATTTTATGGATTCAGTTTGACCCATTCTTTAGCTACAGGGAGATTTTTTTAAGTCTTAATATCTATTATCAGGACATACACATGGTTGCCTATGGAATTTGACAGGACTGGTGTCAACAGTTACACAAACCAGGAATGGAATCTAAGTCACACTGTGACCAGTACAGAATATATATCAGTATGTCAGATGTAGCACAGATAAGAATGATAGTAGACAAAATCAAGTTCCTCTGTTGATACATTTGTATTTGGTGTTGATACTAATATGGCGCTGAGTGAATGTGGGGAGGTGTCCAGTGTCAAAGTGTACTTTAAGCGGACCAACCTGAGAATCTGTCGAGACAAAGGGTCTGTAAAAGCGACTAGAGGTTGATCACAATCAGTACAGGTCAGACTCAGCAGTGATTACAGCAGATTACTGTGTGTTTGTTTTTGTGTGAAAAAAAGAAAAGAGGAAGTGTGCACAGTGTCAACAACTTCAATCAGGTACTTGGACAAAGGAGGCAACGGAAGAGCATAGCACAGTAAATAGCTGCACAACCAAACATCCCCTGTAACCCACTGCATTGTTTTATTTGGAAGGCAAATCTTTCTCAGACAAACACACTTGGAGACATGTCTGAAGAGTCGACTTATCATCGGAAACCTCAAAGGGAGACCACTTTCTCCCACTATTGCTTCTTTCATACCTGTTAGTGAGATTTATACAAGAGGGAAGTGAACATGTCATCCTCTGTGCAGAAAAAGAGGAAATACTGCTTAATGTTGGACCCTGCAACAAGGTACTAGGCTGTCTGAAAACGATAAACGGTTGTTAAAAGAAGTGTGTGTTGAACAGGGATGAGACAATCATTCAGTTCATGGTGGTGTGTGAGGGCATATAGTCGTTTGAGGACTTAAAGGAGTTGTTGAGACTGATTGAGTTTAAAGAAAGCAAAAGGATGCAACTGAAGCGTCCTTCATCATAACGTGTACCTGCAAAAATGTAAATGATTAATTGTACAGTTAAGAATCCTAACTGTTTCAATAATAATTGTGTATTTATGGGTTTTACAGTTAAGTGTACAATATAAACATTAGCGGTTGGCAGACATTTGAATGTTCTTTTTGTGCTCATTGTAGTGTGTTCAGTGACTGAATGTGACTGCTGACTGTGGCCACATGAGAACACATGACAAAAAATGGAGGAGTCCTGCGGCCAAGGAACAAGTGACTGCCAGGCTAGAAGCCAGATCTGGCCCCAAGGTCGATTTTGGAAGGCCCCTCCACAAGCTTTTTATAGATAACATATAAAGTAAGAAAGCTAAAGTAATTAGAAGGGGGGAAAAATAACGACTTGCAAAAAAAAGCTTGCCCATGACTTGGGAGGTTAGGTGGTTCGCCTTGTAGGTGCTTGTGCATGTAATATGCTACTGAGAGGGGAGAACTGTCAGTCTGTCAAAATAAACAATTAGAGGGTCCCATACTTAACTTTATCATTGATCCTTTAAAGGAGACATTTTATTTTTTAGATTTTAAACAAAATGATATTGTATTATTACTCAGATTCTCTTGTTGAATTAATTGTTGCTACAGAGCAACTACCTTATTGTTGCACCTTATCCCGTGGATAATGCTAATTACTCTGGGCACATGTTAAGCTGGAGGAAGTGGCACCCTTATGGAAACCTTGACTGTTGGGAAAGCTGCTCCGTCTGCTGCCTCAGCTCCTCTTTTGCCTCATATGATCCCATAGTCATGTGCCTTCAGAGGCGCTGCAGTCTCTGTGTCAGAGAACACGGTCTTATAGAATACAGTTGTGTGGCAGCAGAACTGAGGTGTATCATTTCAGCATAGTTTTACAGAGTGTGTATTTAGCTGGTGATTTTAAAGGAAGGATGCTTGTGGTGGAAGTGAAACTCTGGCTTCAGTGGCATACTTAATGCTTCCTGTAAAAGATTATCATTGAAGAAGTGATCTTTTTCATTTTCATGCTGTTAATTTTGCTGAGTCATTATCATGACTTGTGACTTTTAATGTTGATTTCATTAAAGGGAACAAAATCTTGCTCAGTCATGCCTCGTGTTGAGGTTCCTTGTACTTACTGTGAGAAAAAGCCAAAAGTTCTTTGACAATAGAACAAAGGAACACAAAAGCAGTCTTCTGAGCTAATAACTGTTTTCCCTTCAACAGTCATGTCTCTCGTGCTCCTACAGATTATCTAAGTGTTGTTGTCTTATTCCAGGGAGGCTGATATCCATCCCTCAGGTTCCCAGGGATCCCTCAGCTCGACCTGATGAAAGCTGAGCAGGACGGAGACCTCCTTGAAGGTAACTGCTTAAGATAACAGAAACTTGACCATCACAGTACAGACACACCAGCCATGCTCTCCAATATTCAACACATTCTATGTGAGTGTGCAAGCTGATAGAGCCACTTGAAACAATATTTCAACAGAGTACATTTTGTCTTGCGTGCAAGTAACTACAGTGCAATGGATTAAAACATAAAGAAACGGTGAAAACTCAGACAACTTATTTCCAAAAGGAAGATTTATCTTTACTTCTGATCCTAGAGTTTGTTTGGTTTTATAGTTATTCAAGAATCTGCATGCTGTTTATTCTCATTGCCTCCTTTGTGAACTTTATCACTGCTTATGTGATGCTGTTTGATTCATTAAAGGTTAAAGGGTAAAGAGTCACTCCGCAGATTATTTTTGCTCATGGTTGTGTTTTATTGACAAGAACAGATTTAGCAATTGAGTGCTGGGTTGTGCGTACTTTACTTCCCTTTCCTCAAGAGAGTCATTTTTAGAGACACAGTGTGAGAATGACGTTGTGGCATCTTTAAAAAAAAAAGAAAAAAAAGGATGATAAAGGCTGAGGCATATAAAAGCAGAGTCCTTGTTCAGGAACAGCGGACTCTAGGACCAGCAGTGAGTTGAAGATGAAGGAGGGAGAGACTGAGAGGTCCAAGCTCAGTGAGTAGTTTGCATTGTTTACAGAACTTGTTCAGTCAGAGTCTTGAATTTTTATATTCACTTCTCTTTTATATGTAATCCTTTTTCTTTCATTGTGTTTTCATAAAACATGTTGATGGAGTTGTTGGGTTTAGTGTAATGAATACCCTGATTAAAGGTTTATTTACTGACTGAGTGAATACGTGTCATTAAAGTCTTAAATCACTTATGTAGCAGTTTTGAAATTGAGGTCGAGGCGCTTTGACTTATCAGCGGTGACTATTTTACAATGGTTGCTTCTGGTCTTTGAACCTGCACAAATCTTTAAGGTATGCACTTTCTTTAATTAAGCTCCTGTAGACAAGTCTTAGGTACTCCTGACTTCAACAGTTTCATGACAAAAGAATGAATAAATCTGTGCTTTGGTTTATGGAAGGAGGCTAGAAAAGACTGGTGTGGTTTTTTTTATAGACTGGCAGAGCTTCTGATGTGTCTCTGCTCAGACATAAAACCTCACTGGTATTTTGTGGATGGTAAATTAAAAACAAGGTTCAACCACATTCACTTGGTTTGAATAAAATTTTAGAGGTGCTGTGAAAGGTCATACAACTGAGGAAGCTTTGAACCCAGTCAGTATCAGTGTGGTACTGATCTAACTGAGCTCAGAAGAAAAGTTTTCAACTCTTAAAGTTACTTAAAGTTGAGGTTTTGATTATGGATTTGTTCTTTTATGATATTTTTTACTTTCATGAGTTCAGGTACTTTTGGTTTATTCATTAAGTTTCAGTATACAGGGACCATAATACAGTAAGATGAATTTACCTATGTTGCAACTACCAACCACACATTTTTGCACCACATCCCTAAATCAGCAATTGCGCTAGTGAGTGAAACCATAACCAGTACATGATGTTCAGAACTACAAAAATGCAGTTAGGTAGCACCTAAAGCTGCAACAATGACTCGATTAATCAACTAGTCAGTTAAAAACAAATTGCCAACTATTTCAATAATCATTTAAACATTTCAGTTATTTTTTTGAGCAAAATTGTTCAACAACTGCTGGTTCCAGCTTATTATTTTCTGCTTTTCTTTGTCATTCATGATACGTAAATACAGTCTTTGGGTTTTGGATTGTTGTTTGGGCAAAAGAAACAATTTAAAGACGTAATTTTTTAGACTAAATTATTCATCCATTAATCATTATGATCAGCTGATGTATCAATAATTTAATAAATCTGTACTTCCAGCCCTAATGGCATCTGAGTTGCTTAGAAACTGTTACTATATGTTTGGTTGGCAGGAAACATGTCAACAACAGATGGAAAGACAGTTTAGTGTTACAATTGACTGTCTTGTCTCCGTTAGTCTTACTTTCCTCTCATCACTCTGTTTCTCTGTGCTTTTCCTCACTTTCATTGTACTCTCCTGTACAATGACAATAAAGACTATTCTATTCTATTCTTTGTCAGAGGACTCCCCTCAGGACAATGGAGTCCAGACGAACCAGTACAGCTCCATCTCTCCTCCTGCATCACCTGTGGCCCAGGAAGAACCCTTCTCCACGTACTTTGAGGATAAGGTGCACATTCCTGAGGATGTCAGCCAGGTACTCACCATGTTGCACAGCTACCTGTTCATGTAAAAACTGAAGCTCAGTTGTAGTCATTTGCTTGATCCTTGTTGGATCAATTTCTTATTTATCCAAAGTGACTTTGATAATAAAATTCTGCTGTGCTTGTCTTCAGGTATTCAGTTTCCGTAAACTCTGGGCCTTCACTGGACCGGGCTTTTTGATGAGCATTGCTTACTTGGATCCAGGGAACATCGAGTCTGACCTTCAGTCTGGAGCTAAAGCTGGCTTTAAGGTGATTTATAAAAACATGATAACTACTCAGTCTGTGCTTCCATTGCCTAAGATTTTATTTGACAGTTAATGGGTGTGGATTTAGAACAAGACATCAACTTTCATATAGTTTCTCTTTGACTGGAATCTGGTTGAGCCTTTTCTCGAAGCTCATTTGTTCACACCACTTTTGAGGAAGTGAATCTGCAGGTTTTCATTCCCATCTCCACAAAGATACTAATTTGTTCAATGTATTACTCTAAGCAAAGAAATCAGCTTTATCTCATGCACCATGAGTTATTATTATTTCATTCATGATTATTTTCTCTGTATTACTAAAAAGAAATTTGATTGTTTATTTGTTCACTGGTGCCTCCCAGTGTCCAAAATGAATACAAACACAAGTAGTCATTAAATTAATTTGAAAACGTGTGCTGATTGTGCCTTTCTTCCTCAGCTCCTATGGGTGCTCCTTGGAGCCACCATCATCGGGCTGCTGTTGCAGAGGTTAGCTGCACGCCTCGGGGTCGTCACAGGGATGCACCTGGCTGAAGTCTGCAACCGCCAATATCCCACAGTGAGCATTTTCCACTCTCATTACACACCTCAACTACCTTCTTTTGCTGTACATGAACCTTTTTCAGTGCACACAGCTTTACTGAATAAGAGTGTTAAATTTTTTGATTCCATATTTTTCAGCTTTGTTGAATATCTAAAAAATGTTGTTGAATATGTACAAGTACAAGTGCTGTACTGTGTGATTTAAGATGAGGAGCCAACTGAATATGCCATTCAGTAAAGAGAGGATTAAACTCTACCCTACTCTCTGTTTATATCTTAATTTTGTTTCTTCTTCAGGTTCCTCGGATCATCCTATGGATGATGGTGGAGCTGGCAATTATTGGCTCAGACATGCAGGAGGTCATTGGCTGTGCCATAGCTCTCAACCTCCTCTCTGTGGGCAGGTACCATCTTCACTACTTGCACTTAAAACATTTTTAAAGGGTATTTTTTTAATAGTGATAAATGACCAAAAAATACACTTTCCTGTCGTTCTCCTGCAGGATTCCACTGTGGGCAGGAGTCCTCATCACCATCACAGACACATTTGTATTCCTCTTTCTAGACAAATATGGTACATATGCACACATTGTTACCTACTTATCAGTGTCTATGTGTCCCGGTGTTGATACAGTTTATGTCCCCTTGCAGGCCTGAGGAAACTTGAAGCTTTCTTTGGCTTTCTCATCACTGTCATGGCTCTTAGCTTTGGTTACGAGGTAAAAGATTGTCACAGTTTCCAATATATTTCAAGTGTTTGTTGAGGCACCATGACATGTTTGACTGTGTGTTCTCTGTTTGTAGTATGTGCTGGTAAAGCCAAACCAAGCGGAGCTGCTAAAGGGGATGTTCTTACCTTACTGTGCTGGCTGTGGACCTGTGCAGCTGGAGCAGGCAGTGGGAATCGTAGGCGCCGTCATCATGCCTCATAACATCTACTTGCACTCAGCACTGGTCAAGGTTAGAAGCGTATATGTTGTCACATTCAGACAAACAATGTTACCAAGGCGCATCAGCCATATTGTCAGTGTTTGACGCGTAGTGTTATTTATACCATAAGCTTAGCGGCATGAGTGACATTTATTTTTCTTATGTACCAGTCTCGGGACATCGATCGCAAGAATAAAAAGGAAGTAAAGGAAGCCAACAAGTACTTCTTCATCGAGTCCACTATCGCTCTTTTCATCTCCTTCCTCATCAACGTCTTTGTCGTAGCAGTCTTTGCCCAGGCTTTCTACAATAAGACCAATGCTGACGTGGTGGGTATATAGTATTACAGTAAGAATCCACTCCTCTTTATTGAGTGCTGCTGAAGCCTTGGTTGTTCATGATGGAATAATAATAACACACAGCATTCATCTTGTGTTTGTGTCCCTGGTTGCAGAATGAATCTTGTAATAAAACCGGCAGCCCTCACACAGATCTCTTCCCTCTCAACAACAACACACTGGAGGTGGACATCTACAAAGGGGTGCGTCTGTTCATTTCAGTTCAGTTCAATTACAATAACAATTAATCTTCATTGTGGAATTCTTATTAAGATGGTATAAGTTACTTTCATAGTCAAGTACAAGATTCAGATAATTGTGAAGTCAGATGTAGCAGCCTGACCAGCCATGAGTATTATTTGCATTTTATAATTACAATTAAAGAAGAAGAAAAATATAAGGAAAACCCTAACTGAAACCTGACTAAAGTCACACAGGCAACACTGGATCTGTATGATGCATGAGGGCCAAAAATACACCTGCAGTTGCCGCTTCTGGAAATCTTCGAGATTTTAAAATTCATCTTTTTGTATTCTGAACTTCTCTCTTTCCTCAATTATCTTCATTATAAGATAACCATCTCTATGCCTATATCAAGGGATGTTAGATGAATGAGGGATAACTTATTTCTCTGTTGGTATGTTCAGGGAGTGGTCCTGGGCTGTGTCTTTGGCCCTGCAGCCCTCTACATCTGGGCCATAGGGATCCTGGCAGCTGGACAGAGTTCCACCATGACAGGCACTTACTCGGGGCAGTTTGTCATGGAGGTAAGAATGCCTACTGGTTTTATACGTGGGAATGGTTTAACAAACAAACAAAAGTGTGTGCTCATGAGTTTACTTTGATGTTTTCTAAGGGTTTCCTGAACCTAAGGTGGTCCCGTTTTGCCAGAGTGCTGCTGACCCGCTCTATTGCCATCACGCCTACACTGCTGGTAGCTATTTTTCAGGATGTTCAGCATCTGACAGGGATGAACGACTTCCTCAATGTGCTTCAAAGCATGCAGGTCAGGACGAACCCTTCCCTCAAAATGTATTCTGTCAAAACAACAACTTTTCCTGTTGTGTAAATTGTGATTCTGTAAGATATTCAGTTTGACTTTTCTTTCTGTTTCTAGCTTCCATTTGCTTTGATTCCAATTCTGACCTTCACAAGTCTGACATCCATAATGAACGACTTTGCAAACGGATTGTGAGTGAAATATATAAACTTTTTTTAACATGTTTTTATTATTAATCAGACATTAATTACATAATACACAGTATACACAGGCTTTTCATTTTTGAATGCATATTCCCACGTACCTTTTTTGGTAGCTTCATCTATCTCTACCCCAAGGTCTCGAATCCAGGTTTGCACGATTGCATCATTTACTGGACTTTTAAATGGCCTCATAGCAGCATCCTACTATTACTAATACTACTACCTATACATACCTATAGCTACCTAGTTTACAAAGAAATTGCTCAGTTGGTGACATTTCCAGACTAAATTTGTGTCCAGTTTGATTCTGAATAACTAACTAATGTCTAACTTGTAGGAACCTAAAGAAATGTGTTCAAGGGAGTTTATATTTCAATCTTAGTTGATCAAATGACATAATTTTATCCCCTTTAAATAAATCTTTAAAAGTTTTAATACATGCATTTTCCTACAGACAAAACCCATTATCTGTCATCCCAGAGATAAAATCAGTGTTGCTTTGTATTGGAGTAATTGGAGATAGAACATCAGTTATTTTTTCCCATTTCTAAATATATTTAGAAACCATCATGACTAGCTTTGATGCCCCTGTAGTACATGCTATATTTGTTAGTTTTAATCCTTGAAATATAATTATGATCATTTTTATTCACAGGTTTATTACCTACATGTCAAATTCTGTTTGTACCTGACACCTATTCCTATCATATGTCAAACAAAATAAAATTAAAATCGTAGATCGTAGTCCACTTTCCGACAGCAGTCACACTGCATTTTAAACTATGGTGTTAACTGAACGTTCCTCCATTTCTAGAAGAAGGAAAAAAAACAAAACAAGGCAGTAACTTGGTTTTGGAGACAGGCCAAGATTGAGTTACACAAACTAGAAATGTACCCTGTAGTCAGACTGTTTGAGGAACATACTACTGACTGTTCGTTTCAGAAAAAACATTATTTCCCAATGGTTTAATCAACTGCCTGTTTCTTTAGGGTGTGGAAGATCTCTGGAGGCATCGTCATCCTGGTGGTTTGTGCAATCAACATGTACTTTGTGGTCGTTTACGTGACGTCACTGAACAGTGTGCTGCTCTACGTTTTTGCTGCTCTGCTTACCGTGGCCTATCTGTGCTTTGTGGGCTACCTGGTGAGTGAGATAACTGCAACAAACAAAAATCATAATATGACAATTTAAAATAAAAAACATTAGTAAAATATATACATATATTTTTTTAAATGCATAAGTGTGCTGGTTTTGTCTTGACTTCTCTTTCCCCTGTCGTTGTCTGCAGGCATGGCACTGTTTGGTTGCCTTGGGTGTTTCCTGCCTGGACTTTGGCAGCAGGGTAAGCAACCGACCTGCTGTGCTCATAGAGGAGCCGTCTGAGTACGACTCCTAGAGCTGAACAGGACAGTAACCACCAGCATTCCTCTTTCTTCTTGGAGACACTGAGCCCTGTACACAGCCAGCACATTGTCTGATAATGTCAACGTGTTTATTTTGTGTCGGGCTGGGTCTCATAATATAGTGCTTTTTTAGGTACCTGATGAATATAATTAATACTTCACCAGCACAGTAAATACAACACCAGTGTTCAGTGACATATTGTGACATGACTATATTATACAACATGTAACTCTATTTATGATCAACCCAAGTATTTGTATTTGAAATAGGATTTTCCGTCCTTTTTCTATTTTTTTCAGTATGCATCTTTCTCCTCATGTAATTTTACTGTTGTTTACACTGAGTAGCAGCAACCCAGCTATCTACCTAAAGTAATCATCTTTTTTTTTTAATGGTTTGATTTAAGACCGGTACTAAAGCTAGCTGCCTCGCACACATGGCTCTCTTAGCCCTCTTGATAATGTGAAGCAGTGTGTCCTGCTGCTCATCCTGGTATGATTTCCTCTCAGTCTACCTCAAGATCCTCTATTATGTTATCTCAACTCATTTTACTGTCTCTGTAGCAGTTTGATTCACTGGATTTTTGTATCTAACAACAATAATCTTACTTTCTGTACCAAAAATCACCAAATGAGATCCAGCCCTACTTGTGTTAAAATCGTTAGACTACAGGGTTTTGATGTTGTGAGCTGATTGCCTGTCTAACATGTCAAAGAAGCTTAAGTGGCTAAAGTTTCAGTGACATGCATAACTGATGCATGCACTTAATTTGTCACTTCTCATGTGTGAAGTCCAAGTTTTTTTCTCTTGTTCTACTCAAGCCTAGAGTGGACATCTACTCAACTTAACCAAGTCAAGAAAGAAGGAGGTTTTTTAAAAATATGAGCTGAGTGTAAAGTTATATTTGTGAAGCTTTGTATGACTGCAGATTAATCCTCCGAGCCTCTTTCAGTGCCTAAATAATCTGGATGACATGTTAAAGTGTGAAAGAAACAAGTTCAAAGAGGTGTGCAGGAGATGTTTAATTCCTTCTTGACTGTGAGAGTTAAGGTGTTGGATAAAAAGTATATGTAAAAATACTGATTTGTATTTAGCCTTTGTTAAATGATACCAGGATGATTTTCTATTCCATGTTTTTATTTAGTATTGTGGTTAAAAGTTTGAGGAGAAGAGACTGATAGACATGTATTGTAATATGAATATGTGATATAACAGGTATTACAATACATGTGGTTATCATTTATGAAAGAACTGACTTATTTAAACTGCTATGCAGAAATGAGAAGGAACTTATCATGTAGCAGCTTGACAATAATGTTATAGTTATTATTGTTTTAAATGTCATGACAAAGCTGTGGTTAAAGGAGAACTAGAAACAAAAGTTAAAGAAAAAGGAGTCAAAACAAGTACAGAGGAAATTTATTTTTAAAGCCCCAAACCACAAGTTTGTCTCAGACGGCTCTACAGCCTGTAATCTATCTTTAAACCCCTGAAACCAGTAATTTTGTGCAGTCCATGCAGTCTGGTAAGATTCATTCAAATGTCATCAAATGAAATTGTTTATGTTAATTCTTGTGCATCTGTTATTTAATTAAGCTAAGGTGTGTCCAGCGCTCTGCACTGACTCATTTAAGACATCCTCATGACAAAAAAAAACAACCATTTGTTCTGCTTGCCTTCAGAGTTTGTCTCTTATTTTTAGATTTATGTCTGTTTCTTTTTCACCAAAAATGGAAGTACCATTAATGTTTACTGTAGATTTTTAACGGGTTCATTGGGTTGCAGACCTGATTGTTTGATGAAGCATTTTAACAAAGCAACAGGCAAATATAATGAACTAATGTAAAGACTTGTTTTAGGGGGGAAAAAACAGCCAAGTGCAATCAATTCATCTCTCCGACTCAGTAGATCACAGCTGAGACTAAATAAAATAAGCCACTCTGCCTTCACACAGGCTTGTTTCAGTCTAACACGAAGCACTTGAGAAGCAGAACAGCACAACAGCTTTTTCATTGATCTTCTACAGTGGTAGAGCTAACATGTCCAAACCTCAAATAAGGTCAGAAACAGTCTGACTATTGTAAATTAAAAGAAGAGATCAGAGAAGGCAAATCTGCAAGTTTAAATTTGTACTGTGCAGTTAACTGAGCAATATCCAAGCAAGACATGTGTATCAACCATCCCAGAAAAGTTCTCAGGTTCTTTCAGTGAAGTTATTGTTGCTTTCAGTGTTCACTTCATTGAGGTGGATCGGGTACAGCTGCTGATTACTGGTTCAGACTTCTCATAATCTTAAAGTTTCTCAAGGTTTTAATAGAGGCGATAGAGATGTAAATGACATTTTTCAGGCTACTGTGAGTTCATACAGTGTCATATGAATACCTCTCTGGTGGACAAACCATGGCAAAGGTTTGGCAAAGGCACAGTTTCAATTGTTACAGAGAAAACTTCAATGTAGTAATGTGAACACTGAAGTTATCTCTCATTTCTGATCTTTGGGATTGAATGGATAAGTGTCTGTAATAAATGGGAAACAATGGCTATATGGACATTTGTTGGCGTCTTCTGTCCGTGTTAGTGATGTATTGAAATTAATGAGCCAGACTGTTGCCCAAATATTTTTTGACAAATAAATTAATGTTGTGCTCAGTCACAAAATCTAAGCTGTTACTAATATGGAGTAATGATGTACGACTATGGTAGAGTCTGAGAGTCATACATCATCCTCCAATAGGGGTTAATAAAGCAGTGCTCCTTTTTTAGAAACAGTGCAGTATGTAGTGTGTGAGTGGTCAAGCGAGAGCAGGAGAGATGGCTACAGTGACTGTTCAGAGCGAACCGGTGTTTGCGACCAGAGCAGAGAAGTTGTCTAGTGGCAGTAAATGTACAGTACAGGTTACAGTGTCACCATGAATAAACTCTGCACTTCTGCAGGGTCATATCAGGGTTTTTGTTTTCATAGTTGGCAGAACATCACGGTAGGCAATAGAAATGCTAATTTTGCAGGACCTTCCAAGAATAAGTGAGGACAGTTGAGTTTGGAAAGTATCACTTTGATCCGAGGTGAGCAAGCTGAATTAATCTGTAATCATCAAACAATCACCTTCAAATTGTGAACTGATTGGACCCAATTAATCCCTGATCAAAACACAGCATTGACTGTGATGTTCACCTCCTTTGAACAGTTGTTTTCCATATTGTCGTCTAACTCAGAATACAGTAAACCCCCAATACTTGAGATTCTGTACATCTGCTGTTCCTAGATTTATATACCCTTAAAAAAGAATAAAACTATATGTAGAGAAATATAAAATAAGATGCGTCAACAGAGATGCTTTCATCGATCATAATAAGCGGGTTGGTGGGTTATGTTATATAAGCATAGTAGGTGAGTCTTCTTAATCATATCACTGATATTTTCAACTTCAACAACAAATCAAAACAAAATCATAAAAATAATCTGTCTATGATACATGTTCCCCTCAGCTAATTTCTCTGAGAGTTAACTATCTATAAACAACAATCTCCTCTCTGATGAATGCTCCCTCTCCTCTCTCTCTTTCAGACACAAATGGGACTGTCACGACATACAGACATTTACTTACTGAGTGACATGGACTCTGATACTGTGGTGGAGAGATAAGAGGATGCGATGACCTGACTGAAGCGTGGGACCACTGAAGCTCGCCCAGTATGTGTTTGTCTTCACCGCTCTGTGCCTTACGTGTTGTTAATTGTCCTTACAGCACACAATGTAGCACACCGACAGATAATCCTGTTTGAAACGATGATGGGCATTTTCCAGCACAAGCGACTCAACAACCTTGGCTAAATAATGTTTATGCAAGAAATGGTTAAGTATCTGGGATCTAAAGAGAGACGTGGGTTAAAGATTTAGCTTCCCGTGACATCTTAAATGACTAATCCACTACAAGTTAACACCATTACTTCAGTTAAAGACAAGACACTACTGTGATGAAATGGCCATTTGACATTCAGAAATCACACAATAACAAACGCTGTATTCCACATTGTTGAGTCGTGAGTTCAGGGACACAAGTTGAGTGCTTTCAGACATTAACTCAATGCTGTGGACCTCTAGTGTGGCTCCAGGCTGCAGATTACACAGCCTATTATTCTTTTTTCTTTTTTTTTTAAACCTTTTTTTCTGGTTTAGCTGACATGAAACAGACAAATCTGATTTTCCCCATTGTCACTCCCACCCCCACTGAGTGAGAACAGGAGGATACACAAAGTCTGATGTAAATGATTTATTCATAAAACCTCAACGTCCTAAGCTGCGGCATTATGTTAACAATTTTTTATACCTTTTTTACGCTTGAATTTCATATTAAAATAAAATCTGATTTGTGATTTAAAACATTTATCTAGATGTTAATATTAGACTAATAAACATGTAATATTAATATATTTAATGTGAACACAGCACTTGAATAGCTTACAAGGTATTTATGTCAACTTTTCCTGTTTTTTTATACTATATAAAAGAGTGACAGTTTTATGTCATTTTATGTACAGTTATGCAGTCTATTTTACATTCTCGGATATTCTGTTCTTGGAGGTAAGGTCTGAACATGCTGTCTGTTTCCAAGTCTTTTAGAGGCTGGTCGTAAAAAAACAGTCTGCTATTTGTAAACTATTCAAAGTCACACAACTTTAAGCTACATGATAATACATGTGTGCATTTTCCCGCACATGTATATATTCCCGTTTAATAAATATATGAATTTTAGGTCATGAATTTCGAGTAGATGTTTAATGTCAGTGATCAGCGCTGATTGCTGTAATTGTGATCGGAGTCTGATCAACCCAGTGTTTCTCAGCCTGTTCGATTAATATATTCCTCACTTCTCAATCATTAGAATATGATAATTTGTTGTCTTCTATTATTTGTGTTTATTTTTCTCTCTTGAACTTCCGTCTTAGTTAAACTTGGGCCAGTTTTTTAAAAAAAGATTTGTTATTTATGCGTAGTTTATTTTTGTGAATAATACTTTGGCTTGTAGTTTAAGTGGATGTCAATAGTATTTTATAAGGATTACATCTTGTTTGGCTTCAGCTTTTTGAGGTGTAGCTACAGCAGCTAACTTTTTAATTTTTTCTATTGATAAAGCCAAATTTGGGCAGAGGTGTGATGTGTGTACAAGTGCATCATCTTAATATCTTGGCACAGGATAGTGTGTTGGCAACTGGACCCAGGTATACCAGGAGTGTCAGAGGAGTTTGTATCTGTACAAAACATGAGCAAGTTTCAATTTCAAATGTGGGGCGCAAGTATTATCTTAGGAACAGACTGCTAACATGAAAAATGCCTCTGTGACAGGCTGATAGTTGCTCGACTCCTTATGTACTACATTAATGTCAGTAGTGTAGTGCCTTTCAAAAACTGTGTTTTACAGAAGTAAAAGGAAGTAAAAACAGTACAGAGAAGACATTTGACAGGAAGACAGAAAATGATATTAAATACTAACGGCAGATAACAACGCAACTTTTACCTTGACAAAACATTGAACTGTACTTGTGCAGACGACCATAGTGCCTCCTCTGTTCACCACTGTGCCTGTTCAATATTCAGTTTAAAACAATTACAAAAACGATTGTTAGTGGAACAACACAACTGCCTTGAGTCTGATTGGAGTCATTGTAAATATATGTATTGTAGGGATGAGTAATAGAGAGGCTGACAGGTAAAATTAGTTTTGTTCCATTTTGTTCTGCATTTGCCAACATTTTCTTCGAAGACTAATATTTTTCCCAGTATATGTAGATATATTTTTCTTCCCCTGGGAAATACCTAAAAATAATAACTTTTCTTTTGAAGAATTCCAACTTTGATTGAAATTAATGGTCAGGTTTTTACAATTGAAATGACATGCCATGCCAAATATAAGCCAAATACGTGTACAAAGGACCTTTGTAGTAATTTCACCACAGCAAAAAACACTTAAGAAATAAATGAACCAGCACTTGATTCCATAAGAAATGGGCCACGGTGTAACTGAAAGAGTAAAAGTTGACATTTTATGCTGTAAGATAATCAAATATTTCAACATGTCTGAAGACTGTTAATGGGATCACAGCAGAAAAGGAATGCCTTGACTTAAAACATGGTAATGACAGTTCTCAGTTTTCCCATGTCTTTGATGGAGTATTACACCATTTGTTGCTTGTTACAGTGTTATACAGAATTTGGGAACACCTGTTGGGATTGTCAGAGACCTTTTTCATGGCCAGACAGGAAATTGTTACTGTACTGAGTTACAAGTTAGATCAAATGTGTTGTTGTGCAGTATGTGTCCCTACCAAAAAAGCCTGTTTTTTTTTTTTGTTTTTGTTTTTTTGTCACCAGATGTTTGAAGTTTTCTGTCATCTGTAATATTTTTTAACATTGTTTTTCCTGTTGAATAAAAAAGGACAAAATAATACTGTGCCTGAAATCGTTATTGTCTTTTAATCTTTATTATTTCTCTTTTAAGTATAAAAGACCAACAGTCATCCCTGGTGTACATTGGTTATTTTAGTATTAGTAAAATACTGTACATACTGTATTACTCACACTCAGCTGCTCCTTACTCAGTATCCCTCAAAACCAATTTTTCATGTTCCTCTTTCATTCTTACTAGAAATTGTTTGGCCCACTTTTGCAATAGGAAAATAAAAAAGGCCTACAATCCAGTCACTGTTACATTTTTCGTTAAGTCTTCCATGCTCTTAGTTTACCCCCTCTGAAGCGTGTCTGAAAATAAATTAATTCATTTATGGAGCATGATGGAGGAAATTTCCAGTACCTTGGGCCCATACACTCCTTCTCACCTGACAGGGAGCACTGTGCCGCACAGAAAACTGATATGCCAGTGTTTTATGACGGGATAAATAAGGCTGTAGTAACAGAGAGAGAGAGTGCAGATGGATCACCTGACGAGCTTGATGCAGAAAAGAAACAGATATTCAAGTTGAAGAGCAGCTAAAGTTATTCATAAATGAGGATAATTCTGATACCTTAAATATTTGTTTCACACTAAAGGAGCTTAAATTTAATCTGCCCTGAGTAGGAGCAGAAGGTTATATTTATTTATAATTCATGTTTATGAATCATTCTAACATTTGAGTGATTGCATGGACCCAGCTGTGTTGAAGTTGTAAACTCTTTCAAATAAGATTGATGACTGAAATTAATTTGAAGCTATTAAATGCAATTAGACATCTGATTTTCTGTATCTGCCATTTAAGCCTAGTGTCAGTCCTGATACAGTACAGGGTTCATTTTGTTGATAAGTTGAATATAAAGAAAATTTAAAAAAAAAAACCAAGATGAGTTAAGGCCCCCTTTTACTTTGCAAAAGTTGCCTCTGTGCAAAGCAAGATAAGTTTTCCCACTCTAAATTATAAGTTTAAGCTAACTAAAGCAGCAACATTTTACGTAAGCTTCTTCACATGGTCTTTTTCAGCTAATTTCAGTCGGAAACTTAGATTTATTTCCTTCCCATGACATAGCTTTAGCCCCTCTGAGCAAAGCACCAACGGCTGAGCGGTCGGACTCTCTTCCGGTTCACGCGGGGGCGCTGTCTCGAGCGCGACTCCATCCTGTCCAGCAGCTCGGGTGCCTACGTCACCACATTTCACCGAATGCGATGGAACAGCGTGGAAAAGCGTAACGTAAGGTGGTCTCGAGAAGCGCTGCCAGAAACTTGTAAGTTGAATGAAAAGTTAACAAAACGCGTGTTTCCGTGTGTGAGTCGCTGTGTGGAGTTATAACGGTCGGACACAAATGCAGCTAGCTGTGTGGCTGAGACGTTACCGGCTAACTCACGAGTGGGTCGCCTGAGTGTGTTTGTGTTGCTGTGGCAGTTGATGTGTCAGCCTGTGATGTGGTGAAATCTGTGCTTTTAGGTGCAAGATGAGGGAAGCGCCGCTCCTGCTCGCATCGTGTGTGCTTGTCTGCCTCCTCCTGAACTTCAGCCAGGCAGCCAGACAAGGACAGGACATAAGATGTGGAGGTATGTTTGTTTCTCCGCCCCCGTTCAGCACATCATAGGTACTCAGAAAGAAGTCCTGACGCGTGTCCTCTGTGCTCCCCGCAGCCTGCAGGGCTTTGGTGGATGAGATGGAGTGGGCCATCTCCCAGGTAGATCCAAAGAAAATGATCCAGACTGGGTCTTTTAGGATCAACCCGGACGGCAGCCAGTCCATCAGAGAGGTGAGGTTGCAGCAGAACATCCACGTAGTAATCCGAGTCCAACCCACTGTGTAGGCGGCACCACTACAGCACTACTGTACACAGTGAAGTAGTGCTGCACTTTAATTATAAAAAGTTAGAGCTACATGGATTGGTTAAAAAAGATCTGGTTACAGCTTCTCAAAATGTAGGATTTGCTGCCTTTCATCGTCTTATATAACTGTTAAATGAACTGAAACAAACTGTTGTTAGGACAAAAAGAAGACCCTTGATGATCCACCTCACTGGGGCCTTTCCTCCTACAGGTTCCTCTGGCTCGCTCAGAGGGAAACCTCCTGGAGCTGATGGAGAATGTGTGTGAGAGGATGGAGGACTATGGTGAGCACAAAGATGCATCCACAAACAGGAAGTCCTATATTCGGGTAAAATCTCGCACTGGTGAGGCCATGGATCTCTCAGAGGCCACGCTGGACTCAAGAGTTACATCCAGTTTAAAATTTGCAGTGAGTACAGAATCCAAGACATTATACAGAAAAGGTATTACACTCATCATTGTATGTTTTAATGGCCTTGTGTTATTATGTCTTGTTCATGATATGTCCAAATAAACAAACTGTCTGAAATTTGGCACTTTGATGCAGCCCAGACCTCCAAATCTTGTGATTTATACTGGGAATTGTGCAATTTGTAACAGCTCTTTTGACTTTTTTTCGTCAGTGTGAAACAATTGTCGAGCAAAATGAAGATGAAATCATTGAATTCTTCGCTCACGAGACAGATAATGTCAAAGACAAACTCTGCAGCAAGAGGACAGGTATCTTTTCCACTCAATTTTACATACTAATACACATTTCTAATTTAATTCTTTTCACCTCATCGATACTGTTCTAATTCCTTGTTTTCCTGTCTTTTGTGTTCTGCAGACCTCTGTGACCATGCTCTGACAATGCACCATGACGAACTTTGATGTCATCTCGCCATGCCTGCCATCTCCGCTCAGTGAGAATGGAGATGACATTGGGTGCTGTAATGTTTTCACTTGTCACTTATCACCAGTTTTACACCATAGTAGTGATGAAAGATGTATACAAATTATTATGTAAAATATGAAAATTCCATCTGAAGAAAAGTCTTATTCCTGTGATCTGTGACAATTCAAGGACCAATTTGCCATTTTTAAGCCAAATCTCTTTGGACTATTTTGTCACTTGTTTATATACTGTACGTTATTACATGTCAATATCCTGTATTTATATGAAGGTTCTTCGTCTTACCTTCAAATGCTCTACACCAGGTAAAACTAAAACTGTGAAAGTTATTCTTCCCAGTAAATACATGATTTCTAACAGTTTTCATTGTGTGTGTATATACAGTTAGCATATTAATTTAAGGCAAGCCCGCAGAGATGAGGTTGAAATTTTGTTAAATGGTCTTTAATTATTATTCATGCACACTGAAAAGTCTTTTCAATGCAAGTTTGAAGTGATTATCATAAGTATTTTTTTATTTACAATGAATGGACATTCATCAGTTGTAGCTTCAGTAGAGAGATTTGAATGCTCACCAATAATTATTGAACTGTCCAAGATCACAGGAATAACAAGTGTTATGTTAAGTGCTGTCAAAAATTATCATTTTAGATTTAACTGGAATTAGTTTCACTGTTGTCCAATTTACAAAATGTGCTTTTTTTCATGTCATATCACGGTCTTCAAACATTGACCCTCTTTCACCACCAGTCTTTATATTATGACTGTTGATGTGAAATGTATTACAGTTAAGAAAACTGTCCCAGCAGATTAAATGCTGCTGCTTAGGTGAGCATGTTGATGCTGGAAAAATTCAAAATTAACTTTGTAGCTTCACCTTTTTCTCTTACCTAACACAAATAGGGCAACAGTACATAAACGGTTGGAATCTGAAAAATATAATTTTTTATACCTGTGCACTTGTTTGGTATAAGATATCTTTTCCTTAAACACTACAAAAGCCACCTTCAACCTGCTTTAATTGTTATATTTCAAGAGGTTAATTTTTACTTTTGAGCAAGAGCTGACTTGTTAAATTGAACTCTAAGAAAACCCCACGAGAGAGCACTGCAGTCCATAATCCGTTAGTTGAGTCCAAATTAAAGCATCATACTCAGTTAGAAAGTCCTCATGCTGTACTGTCAATGTTGAAAGATCAGGAAGTATTTTTGGTAATTTTTTCAACGTGTGAACGAATTATCTTGTCTCATGTGAAGATTCTCCTGATAATTCCTTTTTATATAAACTTTGTAAGTTTTCTCTGCATCTGTTTTGTCTTTAATCAATGGAAATATATTTGTACAATATCAGAACAAGTTTACCTTCTATTTTCTAAACAAAAGGTAATAGAGGCTCAATTGTAAATTAGTTAAACCATGAGTTGATTTCACAAAGATATTTCACATTCGTATTCTAAGTTTTGACATGAATGCAAATACCACGCTAATGTGACACATTATCACAACAGGCAATGAGCTGGACCTCAAACATTTGCTGAAAAAAACCCTCTACAAGATGCAATGTCCTTAAGGGCCACAATATAAACTTTCCACACCCATTCATTAATGCACTCCATCATTTTATTTACTCAAATTACAGAACAATTGCTTGTTTTTTGCCACAAAATCACTCCAAATAGTCTAACCTTTTGTGACATACACTTTGATAATTTAGAAGCTACATATTATCTTAAATGATATTGAAACAGAAGATAAATGGACAATAAGATTCAGGAAAAAGTATGACAAGGTCAGCTTACAAGGATAGATTTGTCAAAAAAAGCATTGGTTGTGATATTTTAGATTTCACAAATATCAAATTCCTACATAACATTAAGTGTGTCACTACTTCATCAAAAATAAAAGCTCTAAGATTACTCTTGAACTAGAAAATCTGTTAGTCTTTGTGAGAACATCTGCTACAAAATGTTATTGAGGAAATTACTTCCATTCATTATCAGGCACGATACAAATTCAGATGGTACGTACTGTAGTGGTTATATGTTTGATTAAACATATTGGGCCAGCACCCCTTTTTTATCCAGTTACAGACTCACTTTCAGTTACCCCTTCACCTGAGACACTGACCTCTAAGGGCATCAATACCACATTTTCCTCCTCCTCATTTTCCTTTTCCTCTGTTTCCATCATTTCCACTGCCCTTCTGACTCTTACTAGACTGATTTGTGAGGCTCTCATCGCTGTCATCTTCCTGTTTTTTAGCTGCAGTCTCATCTCTTACTTCTCCAGAACAGCATCCCTCTTCCTCAGCTGTCTGAAACTCCTTGTCATTCTCTGTCTTGCTTTCTGTCCCGGACTCAGGTGACGTTTCCTTAACTTCTTCTTCATCTGCTACAATAACTGTGTCCTCAGAGCCGTGGCTGCTGCCACTGCTGCAGGACAGTGTGTCTTCTTCCGCATGTCTGCTTTGCTCTTCATGAAATAGATCATGCCCAATTCGTCCCACCTCTACACCCTCAACACCTTCTGTTGAAACCTTCTGTTGCCCTGCTTCACTCAAGACCATCTTATAAGAATTAATGTCCCAACACAAGTCCTCCCCTACGCTCTCTCGATCCCACAGCTCACTCACCTCCTCCTCCTCATTCTCAGAGTCAGGCGCTGTATGTTTCCTAATGCGATTTACCGCATCACGCAGGGACTTTGGATACTGGGTCTCCTCTTGGAGGAGTAAGTCAGAGGAAACTCTTCCACTTTCTTCTTGCTGCAAAGGAGTTGAAGAGCTAGGAAGCAAGAGAGAGGGTGCATCAGAGGAAGAGGAAGATGAGAACTGAGGGGGTTCCTCACAAGAGTCCAGATGAAGAGAAGAAGGAACAGTGTCTAGAGCCAAGGTTTCTGTTTCAGAAAGGGAAACATACTCTGTGTCTGACATGTGCGACAGATGTGGTGGACAAGGAAGCTCGGTAGGTAATTGAGACTCCTCACAGTCAGAATCTGAAGGTGAGCGAAGAGACGAGTTGGCGGGTTCAGTCTGTGGTTCAGTGTCTTGCAAAATTTTGATCTCTGGAGAGAGTCTCTGGAGAGAGTCTGTGGCATTTTCTTTGGGTATTTTCTGTTCCAAACTTCCTATCGAATCTTCGTTGGCTTCCTCTTGTGATTGTGCCTCATTCATATACATTTCTTTTAGATATGAAGCATTCTGTCTTTCAAACTGTTGCAAAGTGTTGACCTCTGTTTGAGTTTGGCTTTCAGTCACGTTTTGGGGGCATTTTGCCTGCTCCAAAAGACTTACAGGCTCCTCACTGACTTCTATTGGTAGTGTCTCTTCAGTCATAAAACCTTCAAGCTGTTCCTGCAATCCGTTGACCTCTAAGGCATCTTCTTTGGATATTTCAAGTGTCTGTATTTGGTCATTGATTTCCATTGGTAGTTGAGCTTTACTCAGATAACTCTCTTTTACACAAACAACATCCTCTGCCTGGACACATTCAAGTTGTTGCTGCAAAATGTTGACCCCAGTGGCATTTTCTTGGGGAATTTTAAGTCTCTGTTCCGTAACATGGTTTGTAGGGTCCTTGTCAGCTTCTGGTGTTTGCAGCTCATCAGTCATTTTGCTCTCCTTCAAAGAACCAGCATCATCTAGTTTGCCACTTTCATCTGGAGACACAAGATCCTCTGTCATATCCTTGGCAAGGTCCCCAAGGTCGTTACTGACCTCATTGTTTGGTAGATGTGATGTTTGACCTTCTTCATCATCCCCGTTTGACACAGCTTCTGCAGTTAGATCTATTAAATCAAGGGAAGAGGGGCTTGGGGAGTGGTCTGTATGGGGAGTGGCACTTTGGAAAAAGTCAGGTGATCCAGGGGGAGGAGGAGATGGTAGTTGTTCTGCTGGAGTGTCAGGAGGAGATGTTTCAGGATAAGGTGAATTGAGAGCAATTAACTCAGGATCAGGATCTTCTTCAATGTTTGATGTTAGATCTGAGGATGAGAGTGTAGGAGAAAGACAAGGGTTGTGCGCTTCACAGTCCAGAGCAGGTGAAAGTGAAGAAGAATTATACATGGCGATGGGCGGACTGGGACTCTGAGAGGGACATTGAGAAGAAGTATCGTTCTCAACATTTTCTTCCTGACCCTGCTCAGTCGTACCTTCACAAGTACATTTTGGATTAAGATCCTGACTCATTTCAATTTCAGATGAAGCTTTGATGTCTTTTTCAAGTTGCAAGTCAGTGTCATTCTCTTCAGACATAGCAGACACCTGATCCTGAGATCCTACAACATCCTCACCACCTCCACTTGCCAGCTGATCTTTGGCATCTTCATTCTCTTGCAAACACACTTCATCATCAGTTTGTCCAACCTCTAACTGATTCTGTGAGTGTTCGACCTCTGTTGTATCCTCTGGGACTTGTTCTTTGGCATCAATAATGTCATTATCTTTTATTGGAGAAGGTTCAACTTCCTGGTCCTCCACACATGAGTCAAGAAGTGACAATGCATCTTCACCACCACAATCCTCACCACCTCCATTTGCCAGCTGATTTTTGGCATTTTCATTCTCTTGCAAACACACTGCTTCATCAGTTTGTCCAACCTCTAACTGATTCTGTGAGTGTTCGACCTCTGTTGTATCAACTGGGACTTGTTCAGTGGCATCACTAATGTCATTATCTTTAATCAGAGAAGGTTCAACTTCCTGGTGCTCCACACATGAGCCAAGAAGTGACGTTGCATCTTCAGGTTGCTGCTCAGTGATGCAGTCATGTAGAGGGATACCCAGGATTCTTTCAGCGCGCTCCTCCAAGGTTTCCCTTTCAGAAACTGAAGACGAGGACATGCTGGGAAAAGAGATTTCACTCTCTTGCTCAGATGCCTTTGTCTCTATAAGATCTGAGTCTTGTTCAGGCATTTCATTCATGTCCAAGGGGTGTGTTTCTACATTTTGGTCAGTTGTCACCTCCTGATTTGGCTGACTGGTTGATTGGACACATTCAGGGGAGATGGCTGATTGAACATCAAGTGGACTGTCTTCACTGTGTGACGTAGAATCACAAAAGTGAACATGCTCTTTCTTGGGTGATGGGATCAGCTCCATTTTAACAACAACACACGTGGTGTCAATAACAAGTAAACCCTTACTGTCCTCAGATTCGGTGTCTTTCTTGATGTCCAGTCTCATTACTTCAATGTCAGTTGGATGAACTTCAGCAGAGAGCTCTTGTTTATGCAGAAGATCTGTTTCTCCCTCCTCACTCTTTGTTCTCAAACATGTGGACGAACTCTCAGCTTCCGCCCGGCTTGTGAAACTAGGCTCCCTCCACAGAGGATATTTGACTGACACTGGCTGAGCAGCTTGTCTCCGTAATTTAGCATCAGCATCATTTGTACTAACTTTTTCTGGGGAAACAGCATCTGTCTCTGCTTTGTTTGATAGATTAATCTTGATCATCTCACTTTCTATGCAGGTTGTTGTCTCTTTATGCTGGACTTGGAGACTTCCCTCATCAGAAGTATTCGACTGCTCTGTGAGTGTTGGCGCTCTGAAGTCTACCTCATCTGCAAGTTTGTGTGTTTGATTGTCACCACTGTCCGTTAGACCTTTAGAAACCCCTCCTTGCTCTGTGTTTTGAATGTTCGTTTGCAAGGTACAAAGTGGCAAAGATGGGGTTTCTGTTGTGGCTGCTATTCGAGACACCAAGCAGAATATGGTCATCCCGCCTGTCTTTTTGTTCAGTCTGAACTTCCTTCCCTCAATAACTTTTGAGGATGGTTCCTCATTTATCTTTTCATTTTGAATTGCTTGTAGCACTTGTTGCTGTTGCAGAGACACCATACTTTCACGCTGTATGTGCACTTTCTGGGTACTAACAGGACTGCTTGCCTGAGAAGCATCCGTTTCCTGTGTCTGGTGCTGAAGCCCTTCAAGCTCTGGGAAGGTATACTGAGTTACATCTTGTTTTGTGAAGTCCTCTTTCTCTCCTTTTTGGTGATCTACAGGGACAACCTGCTTTCTGAGTGTTGGCTGTGACCAGTAGGTTTGTCTCTTACCTTCCTGCTCCCAGCTGGTGTCACTGTGGTGCAACACAGGTGTACTTTTATGCGGGCTGTTATAGGGAGGAGGAGCAATATAGCCAGGTGGTTGGCTGAACATCCTCTTCTGGTAGCCAGCCTTTTCTCTCATGTCCAAGATGTGGCTTGTGTCAGGAGTGGCAGGAGTTTGTAATGGATAATATGTCGAAGCTTGCTGTCTATCCCCTTTATCCCACAGTCCTGATTCTCTCATGTTTGCAGATTGTATGACCTGTTGCAGTGCTGCGAGTCGAGGATCTGTCCCACTCCTGCTGTCCCTGTCTGGGGCCCGGCTGCTCTCCAAGAGCCCCTGAGAGGCACCCCTCAACTCTGCCTCGATACGTCTCCTCCTTGGAAGAGAATGGCTGTATCGAGCTGCCCAAGCCTCCAGCTCTCGATAGCTGCTGTCACTCCTCTTAGTAGAGACTTCCCTGCTGTAGCGGACAGGACTGCAGGGCTCCCACCTCCTCTGCCATCCCTCCCTCAGAAATCCTCTCTCATAATCCCTTGCTGCTCGTTGAGCTACAGTCCACTCTCTTTCTCTGGCTTCATGCAGCTGATATTCTCCCAGGTCCTGGTGTTGCTGAGGGTGACGATCTAGAATAAAAGGGAAGTGGGAAGAAGCACCGGCAGCCAGGTCTTGGTCCGTCCAGTTAGTGTACTCCTGTGGAGCCCCTGCAACTCTTGATCCTGGTACAGTCCAGTAACTGGACTCCCTGCTCTGATCCTGCTGCTCGCCATAGTACAATGGGTAATGAGTTGCCTGATGTCTGTCATGGTAGCTGTGGGTAAAATGGTGGAAAAGTGTGTAAATTCAAAGCCATCTTTCACAACCTTTTTAATGCTATCTTTCAGAAAATCTTTCAACAAGTGGCTCCTTTTGGTATCACTTTACTATATCAGTATGGTCCACTGATAATATCAAACAAATGAAAAATAATGTACTGCTATAAATCGCAGAATAAGTCAGTGTTGAAGTTGGTCAAGGGTCAAAAAGTCTGCAGTGATGCAGCTAAAAAGGCAACCAATTGTTTGTTGAGCATTACTTTTTTTTAATCAACACAATACTGTACAAATTAAGTTTAAGCTCCTTCAAACAAGCCTTGAACAATGTCAACAGACTATATCCAAAGATTAGACTGATTTATAAAGTAGTCAAGTCAGTTTCTCAGGGGGCTTTGCAATCTGTACAGTGTACGACACCCTCTGCCCATAGACCCTTGTTTTGAGTAAGTAGACCCCTTAAAGCAGAGATGAAAAAAATAAAGTAAAAGTAATAATAACACTGAACTCACTTATGTGTACAGTTTCTTCCAGGAACAGTACCAAATTTTGAATATAAAGATGATTGTCCCTGATTCTCGGGCCAGAACTCCATCTTTTGGTCTGATACTCAGATCTGAAATGTTGGAAAATAAAGATTTAATGGCTTAAAAAGTACATTTTGTGACACTGACCATGAAAAAAAGATTTCAAAAAGTGTCACCTGCAGTTTATATATTGTTACACAAATGGAGTGACACGACACACACAAACACGTACCTTTAATAGCTGTTTTCAAGATTACTGTCCTCGCTGCTCATAAGGTGATACAAGCTCTAATGAAATCCTAACACTACAACTTGTTTTAAAAGGACAGTGGCTTTCAGTCCCCCTCCCACTCCACTCACACAAACACACACACTCCCCTGTCACTGTTAGCCCATCCTCCTCTCATCCAGACAACATGCCCAGTTCAAATACCACAGAGGAATTTTTTTAATCAGGTTTTTTTAGGAACGCTATGTTTAGCTACATCATTACTCTTTAAAATCGTACAAAGGTGACTTCAAGGGGAAAGCAGCACGGTAGTTTTTTAACAACTTAGTATAAAGTTTAACTACAAACTTACATGGAATTTAGTTCAGATAGACTGACTAAATTATTAAAATGCAGATAAAAACAGCCCTCGTGAGGCTGCTGTTATAGTTTTATGCATGCATAAGCTTTAGGTGAAAAAGCCTTTTGACATAATTGTATTGACATTAATGGTAATTATGTAGATTAGGCTGAATATTAGAATTGAATATTTCAGACCCTTAATCTCACAGCTGCAAATTAAAAGTAATATTTAAGATTGTGGTTGGGGGGGAAAAAAACAACTTTTTAAAGAGATAATTTGTTTCAACTTTTTCTAAGTAGATGTTCATATCAACGTCACCATTTACTAGCAGCTGCTTCCATAACTTTGCCCAAATGATCAGGAACAACAAAAGCAGTGATGTGCACTTTGCAGGACTCTGGCTCGTGTGGGAGGTGCTCGGCGTGATGGAGAGCAGACTCTGCATGGAGATAGGGATCTGTTGTTTTGTCGGCTGAATTGTAGCACAGGGAGAGACGGGCAGCGGACGGGTTGTCTCCCTTTCTTTGAAACTCTCCAGCGTAACAAACAGGCTTTCCTTCTCTGAACAGAAAGTCTGTACATCAGCAGAGAGCAGGAGGGAGGGGATGAAGTACGTACAGACAGCAGGCTGCAGGGAGGGCAATCTGTTGATGTTGACACAATAGTTGGGGATCGGATGAACTTTGTTTTGGGTTTTATAGATCTCAATAAAAACAACACTGTCCTGGATATCAACAGCACATATACCAAAAGGTTGATGTTGCCATATAGTTAAGTCCGGCTTGATTATCGCTAGAAGCATTTCAGATGAGATCAGGATCCATGTTAGAAAACAATACAACAGAACAGTAAGAGGGAAGACTGAAAATGCATGAAATAAACTAAAATCCAAAGATGATTTTGTTTGTGGTAAAAGCACAGTAAAAGTGTTCTGTTTTCCTGGAGATATTAGCTGTTTGCAACTGAATTTGAACAGCCTATAAAATAGAGACCAGTCTAGACTGAAGAGACAGATCACACTAACAGTATGACATCAACTGCATTATGTTTCCATCATTACTAAGGAAATTAATTTTTTTTGCGTCTTTCTGAGCTTTGACACTGGTTGTACATTAAAGTTTTATCCCAGAGATGATCATGACAATATTTAGTGAATGATGGACCCCATCAGGTCCTGTGGAGCGAGGGCTGGTTTTAGTTTAATTTAAAGACCTTTAAACAGCACAACATTAAATATTCATGATTAGACAAGCGGCACTTTAAATTAAAGTTTGTAAAAAAGACAAGGTATTATTTATAAGGTTTAACACTCCATAGATGTGTTTCTTCAGGATTGCGTGGATGTGATTTGATCAGATTTGGTGGGCAGTGGCCTGACATCACTAGCTTCCACCCATTTCAAACCAGTCAGGAGACTAAACACAAAAATACCAACACAGACATGTCACATCAAATCAATAAAAATGTTTTTAAATGTTTGTATTCATATACGATCAATCAACCACAGTACATAGCTGCTTGAGGAGATCACTCTCCAGGGCTTGTAAAGATGTGATGATGTCTTTTTTGAGTCATATCTGAGGATAAGGCAGCTCAAACAACTTTGTAACATGCTCCAGACACTTGCATAAAACAGAACAGGATGTGTGATCATGTGCGAACAGGCCCCTATGTTGTCTGTACTGATAAAATGAACCTGGAGAGACCCTAAAGGTTTTAACAATAAAGGATAATCCAAGGTGATAATATATGACATTTTAATGTCAGAGGAAGGGCAGAAAATTCCCGAGAGGAGCTGTTGACCCTATTTTAAGAAATTCTTTGACAACATTACCAAACTAAGTGTGCCTAATAATGACAACATGAAGTCAAAAAGACAAAATAAACAAGTGATAAAAGGAAGAACCTGAAATCAGGTATTTATGAGCAGACCTTCACCCCAGCCAGTTTAACAGCAGATCTGATCCCTCCACAGTGAAAACATATATTTAAAAAATAAATACATAAATAAATATATATTTTAAAAGGCACCTAAGACACCAGACTCATAGACAGGTTGTCACTACTCTTTCCTTAGCGATGCCCTGTATATATTATTGTTTTGTTTGTCATCACGGTTGACAAGCTCAACATTAAATCTGCTTGGCAGACAGTCCTCATAGAAATATGGAGTCCTGTGCTCTTTTCGCATTTTGGATGACAGATACACCACGGCTCCGTTCTTGCACAAATGAGCTAGTGTCTCCACAAGCAGTGGGTAAGTCTCTGGGAGGTAAATTATATCTGCACAAAGCACCAGATCCCAGTCAGAGGGGAAGTTCACGTGGTCCTCGCCCCAGGACAGAGGCAGGACGGTGGGAGGGGTGGTCAGCCAACCACCGGGTGGCATGTTGGCCAAGACGTTGGCCTGGAGCTGAGGGAGAGTCAGAGGAAGGTCTGTGAGGGTCACAGCTGCACCTGCAAAAGGTGGTTTTGATAGGAGAGTGTGATTCAAAACGTGCTGTTGATCTTATTTACAGATATATGTATTCAGGAACTACACATGTATTGAAAGGATGTTGTGAGAATTCTGACAAGTAATGTTCTTGTATGTTGACGCTTTGGGAACATCAGCTGTTGTGGTAGCTGCAGCAGGTGTACAGCGCCTCTGGTGGAGGCACGTGAGAGCTGCATCAACAGCTGAGTATGACAGTTAACGGACTTCTACATCAAGATCTTTCTGTGTAAAACCAGTCAGGAGAGGTCCAGGAGCCTCTCATTCCATTCATAAACAGAACAATCTGCAGTGCAAACACACCGAGTCGTGCTGCCAGGATCCCGACCACACCAGTCCCTGCTCCCAGCTCGATGACGCGCTTCCCTCTCAACTCCACCGACTGCTCCTCCAAGTGACGACACAAGTGTAACGCCTGTGTACACACGAACATACTTATCGTTACACAAACCTCACACTAACTTGTAGCACGTACATTTCTATGGCTTTAACTTAAACCGAGTGTGCTCTTACAGCTTCCCAGACCGGGGCAGCCACGCCGAGGTTGGCCCCGAACACCTGTCTTATCTTCAGCTCCTGGCCGACTAAGTTGTAAACAGTGTCTTGAGAAAATGTGTCGGCAAACAGACCGTCGTCTACGGGGAAGGGGTCGTCTTCATCCTCTGAACAAATCATGCCTGGTAGATTAAATTAAAATGGTTAACTTGATGTACCGTTAGCGACAAACAGGAGCATTGAGTAAGTCGCCTTCCAGGTCCAGTTGTTAGCATCTCACGTTAGCTAACTGTGTCTGTTATTTAGTTCACATGTTAAGGTTGTTTTTAACGTTTAGTCTGCACCTTCAGAGACTGATATACATTTTATAAACATGTATTATTACTCTATTAACGGGAAATGGATGCTTAGTTGCAGTTGTTTTAAGAATGCATTTTATACATCCAATGATGTATACGAGGCTTTTAATTTGAAATGCAAAACAAACCCTCTTAGTTTCCGGGTCAGGGATAAGTTCCCAAAAATAACTTTAGGACTCTTCACACCAGTCGCATGTTAACTCTAGGTGCAGTCCTCACTGTGTTGCCATTACATATAAAATCATGGAGGAGCATAATTAAATGCTCTGTTTTATACAGAAACTTTATACATAAGATGTTGCTGATGTTATTTGGCGGATGACGTACATATTATTGAATCTTTAATTTGTAACCCTGAGATTTAGGTATTGCTTTACTATTACTTGGTATATTAATGTGCTGCCAGACTTCAAATCAGTGCATCACAAAAAAAAACCAAAAAAAAAAACCCCAGATCATCCTCATCCTATTTTTTCATAGCCGGCAATTTCAGCCAGACAAGTGTCTGCTCTCAAAACAATGCATGATCTCATTCATACATTCGTAAGCCTGCAGCTTACAATTATGTCCACCATGAATCTGCCAATTGTTTTATTTACTTAGTGTTGGTCAAACTAGGAAAAATGCCAATCACAAGAGTCCAAAAAGGATGTCCAAAATGCTTATTTTGTCCAAATTAACAGTAACTGAACACATAATTTACAGTCATATTAAACAACAAATCCTCACACGTAAGAAGCATAAACCATGACATGTTCTGCATCTTTGCTTCAAAAGTTATTTGCATTGACAATAAATGATCAAAATAAAGGATCAGATTTGTTGTAGATATATTCAGCATCGGTGCTGCAGATGAAAAACACAAAACACCATCTTATTCCAGGTTTATTTAAAAAAAAAAAAAAAAAAAAAAAAACAAGTCTCCGTCTCCTCACCCATTTTGTCTGGAAAACGAAACTTAAGTATTGTACCACTAAGACATAACCAGGTTTCACACACAACTTCACATCAATGACAAAGATGATTTTAACAGGTGTATAAAGTGTAGAGTCGAGTACAGATATGTCAAATAAAGCTCTTCATCGTTCCAGCTTATCAGTCTTTATAGAACACAAGCACATGTAAAGAATTTCCAACCAAAATGTAATAAGTCCAATCTGAAAATAAAACAACAATGCCGTCTTTAACTGTCTGCTTGTGTTGGACTATATCACAGTTTTCTCAGTGGAAAGTACAATAACTGTTGGGTTTTAGACTACAGATACACTTTACTCAATATACAGTAATTCTGCCTGAGACAGAACACGTCCCAACCTCCTGATTATTTGTAGTCATTAAAAAATAAATAATTCTTTTCATCACACAGATGACAGTAGTATTACATCCATAACACAGCCACCCTCTCTCCCCTCAGGCCTCAATATGTGCAAACTGCAAGAGTTTAAAAAAGGTAGCACTTTATGCAAGGACCGTGACCAACGAAAAACAAGACAGTGTTTTTGAAATGGGCACTTTATGAAAAGTGCATCCGGTGTGACTTGGGTTTGATTTTAAAATTACCAGATGAATTGGAAGGAGCTCATGGCTGTCTAAACCCTCATCAGGCAAACAGTGGAGTGAAACAATCTTATTATTTTTAAACTTGGAAGTTAAATCATAAAAAAAAATATAACAAGTGGTCCTTCAACCAAAGGAATATAATTGGTGCTGAATGACTATTCAAATCAGGTCTCATACTGTCCTAATACAGACACTTTCTTTTAGTCTTTCAAGGTCAAAATACTGAGCCGGGACATGAAAGCAATGCTGGGATTAAAGTGAATTTGCAGTAAAATTAGATCTGCTGCAATTGCATACTGCATCACATCTTCCTCACAGAAACAAAATGTTTGCAATGATACTGGACAGAAACGATGCAGTCACACAACAAACATCACAATTCGTGCTTTGAGATTAAGCAGAGGATGGTCTGCTTAAGCATTTAAACATTGGTAGTCCATTTTTTGTTTTTTCTTTTGTTAAGACACATATGTCTATATAGTCAGGTTTGACAAACCTCTGTCGCAGAGTCTTGGCGATCTGGGTACAAGTCACTTGATAAAACAGCCCTGGCTCAAACGCATTGTTGATTGTTTCTCTCATTAAAATCAACCACACACAGCCCAAAGTGCACCTGTAAATAGACGTGGAATTCTTCTTCTTCATTTCCTTGTGGGTATTAAAAGGCAGTCATCTTTGTTTTGAGTAGAACTGAGACAGAGTCCAAGTCCACACAGATGCACAACAAACACCCACACAGAAAACAAACGCCAGGGGAATGCAAAATTAAAACTTTGTTCCAAAAAGAATAAGAATTAGAACAATTACTATGACAAAGAGGATCAAAATGACCAGCATCTTTCTGTTTTTCTTCTGATACTGTTCTGCCTGCAAAGAACACAAAGAAAGGAAAAAATCAAATACTGTATTTCACTTGCTTTCAGTTTAATGAGTTTTTACATTTGCTGCTTTACTTCCACTATACTAAATTTTATTTTTGATCCTATTTGGTGTCAACAGGAAATACGTCTTTAATTAATAACAATGTGACCTGTGATTTGTCAAAATTGTGATTAAAAAAGGTGACAGCTACCTAACCAAGAAGTCTAAATGTTAATGGAGACAAAGCATTTTGTATTTACCTTTTGTAACTGCTTCAATCCATCTTCTGTTTTAACACATGCCTGCTCCACATTGAAGTCAATTCTGTCAAGAACGGTGCCCTTGGGAAAGAAGAACAAGGAATTTGTTAGTAGAGGAATAGCAATTTAGATGTAGATTAGTTATTTTAATCAAGAATTTTCAAAAGGAAAAAGTGTTGTTATATTCTAATAATATGAGGAGGTTTATTGTTAGCAGTCTAGTGCAGCACTGCCAGACAACATCTAACCTTGGGTTTGTTTTAACACTAATAATTCTCATTCAAGCTCACTGACAACCCAACCCTTAATACACGGAAGACAAGAAAGTTTGTCTGTAGTCAAAGTTATATTATTTAACTGTGTGTGTGTGTGTGTGTGAGAACGTGTCACGACAGCTTCAAATACCTGTTCCACCACCATTCCAGCCAAGTCCCGGAAAATCTCATTCAGATCTGAGATGGACTGCACTATCTGTCGGATCTCCCTCTCTCGCTCTTCAACCATTACTGAGTTCTGCTCCACCAGCATCAGCTGGTCGTCTGTGAACCCCTGAAACCAAAGAATGACAGTCAGTGATTATACAGTAACAATTCTTACTACAAATGCAGCAACACATGTATCCATTGTGGCCAAATGTAATTTTATGTCAAAATAGAAAAGAAAAACAAGTAGCGATGCTGTATTTAATTAATTATCAATAGATTTTGGCATACACCTTGAAGACTGAGGCAAAAAGATATCTGTACATTAATGTTTAAAATAGCTTAAATGTCATAAATACTTGGTCATTAATTTCTTCTCTTAAAAAAAATCCCTGGTTATGAACTGTAGAGAGAGAAATTGTAATTACATTTAACCAAACATACAGTATACTTTATTCATTGTCCTTTCCTGTCTTTTAATGAGATTAACACGAAGTTACCAACATTGATGGTCAACAGTTACATTTGTATAACACAGTGGGCATCCAGAATTTTAATGGATGTTTGTTTTTCTTGTCTTGTCTGTCCTTGACTGTGCTGTTTTTATTGTTCTGTAAAAAGGTGCCTGAAAAAAACGAGGGGGCTTTATTTGACTGACTTAAAGAGGTTTTCCTTTCACCTTGTCATAAACAGCTAACTCTTCGTCCTCTTCCATCAGGGGCCCAGAGTCAAAAAAGTGCTTTGACCTCTCCTCACGATTCTTCATACCTGGAATGTAAGCATTTCACATGACGCTTAGATGGAATGAAAACAAAACAACTTGAAGATGAAAGAGATGCGATACAAGAGAAGAACTGCAGTTCTTACGTTTTAGGTAGCCGGACTGTGTGTGTCTGAAATTGGTGGACAGCTCCTGCAGGCTCTGTGCCAGGGACGACACCACGTTTCTCAACAGCCTCTCCTCCTGCTCGGTGCAGTGGCCACAGCGAGACTGCAAACCCGTCACGGCTCGCTGGCATCGATGAAACATCTGCATCGAACACAAAGTTAGGGAGTGAGCAGTACTATCATGCTGTTAAGACTGTGTGCACAAGAAGAAATATAGAGCAATTAAAATGATTGAATACATGCAAACAATTCACTGTACCTGTGTTATCTCCTGCGTAGTGATTTCTATGGCATGCTCTTCCTCACTACTGTCATCGAGCGTGGGACGATTCATATGCTTGTCATGAAGTAAGGCAAGATCCTTCATCTTCTGCCGAACCCGTGTGATCTCATACTGGATCTGAAATGATGGTTAAAAGGAATCCAAACAGATGCGTTTGTGAGCTTTAGGTTAAATCTGGAATCGGTCAGCCTCTTACTGATAGGTCTCCTTACTAGTGTTCCAGTTCAAAGCCTCTGTTTTACCTCATCAACCCCCTCTATCCATTTGGGCGGCAGTTTCTTGGTGACTCCAATGGCAGCTTCAGGATCCAGACTGATTCCTGACACCAGGGCCATTCGATCATCAGCCATCTTGGAAAGAAATGGAAAGCAAATTATTCTATTAAAACCTTTTAAATAGGCTTATAATTCAACATGATGATGATCGAGGTCCACCATTTTAAGCGTCTTTAGTAATTCTAGCATGAAGTGAAACAACAGTACCTCATCAAGTTCCTAATGTGATTGGCAGAGAGCAGATTGGTCCCATCCAATAGAAAACAAGGAAAAGGAGAGAAAAAGACAGAAGTAACAGGAAGTGAGCCCCGGAAAATGTGACAGTCAATATCAAAATAAGTGTTTTTGCATCCACCTCTATGAACAAATAATGACTTTGAGAATGATAATTTAAGTAAAGCAGAGGCACATAGGGTCACCTTCACTTAATTCACATGTGCCTTGAGTTTTGTATATGTACATAAGTGTAAAACTGTGAATCTGATCAATAATTACATTTTAAACAAATCATTAAAAGCAAGAGAAATGGTAACAAAGAAAGAGGTTGAAATAGTTGCCTCAAGAAAGGAAATATTTTCAAGACAATTTAAAATGAGTGGGAAGTTGACTTTATTCCAGCACAGTGAGTTATTGTTAACCTGAGTGTAAAGCAGCTTCAGTACGCTGAGTGTACATATGGAAAACAGTAGTTGTAGTTGAGTCATTGCCTTTAAGCCAGTGCAAATATACTTGAGCCTGAGGATATGTGATGCGTCATCATTGTACTACTGCAAAATGAAATGAATGTGGTATAATGCTACAATAAAGTGACTTGGATGCAACATAAATACAACTAACAACTAAGTAACACCTATATTACATATCCTTTCTGTACATTAGTGACTTTTCTCTCTTACATTGGCGGAGAGTGCGGACACGTTTAAATCAACACTGTTTTACAACATTGAAGAATGAAGCCTGATACAAAGAAAACAGGACCAAACATACAGTGAACAGACCGTTCAAAACAAATGAGATATTAGACTACAAAAATCATTTTTAACATTTAATGTCTCCATTTTAGCGATCCAACACACAACATGGTTGAAACAGTGCAACAAGTGTCCTGTAAGCAGGTGAAAGATGGCTGCAGGGCAAAAAACACTTTAATACCATGTCATCAGTGTGAAAGTTAACTGTAGCTTAAGTTATATTTTTATTAAATAATAGGTGGTATAATGATGTATACATCATTATTTGTCATGTGTGTTTGCCTGCAGTTTATAATTTAAGCAATGTTTTCCATTTTATTTGTATTCTGTCATATTTCTTCTTATCTGTTATCATTTTTATGTATTCATTCTGTTTATTCGAAGTTTATGTGTGATTATGTTAGTTGTTTCTGTTTGTTATCACATTTTTGAACCCATTCTGTGTATTTGCGGTCTCGACATCATTGAGAATGAGGGCTTGCCGTCGATGATTTTTCGAAATTTAAATAAAGCTTGAATGTATGAATGAATAGGCAACGGTAAAAAGCAGGATACCTTACTGAAGGAGCTCTTGTATAAATGCAGGTGACTCTGCTGTGACACTTACGCTGACAGCAGAAAGCAGTTCATCTAATGAACTGTCAAGCATGAATCATTTTTACTTTACTGGAGTACCAGGCCACAGCATCGCCCCCATTTTTTACTCCGAGCCTAAGTACTGATGTTCCTGATGATCCTGAGGTAAACCCCAGCATGCCACTCTACATACACAGAGTTGCACTGACAAGCACTAATAAGCCAATATGCAACCAGGAGAAAGAGGAGCCTTTCCAAGCCGTCAGTAACCGCAGGAAAGGAAAAATCATCAACCAGCTCAGCAGCTGAAATTCTGCAGTTTATTTTATGAATTGCGATATACAACTGATGGGATACGCACCTCACATGTTGAGTGCCTCAGGCAGTACAGGCTGGCAGAAATGAATCTACCTCAGCGAGTAGTTAACTGGTTAAAATGTTCATAACTGGGTGTGGATTGTCACACACATCCTACAGCTGCTTGCTGCAAAGTGTACCCAGCACCTGGTCTCCTCCATTAGACAAAAGGTGAACTCCAGACCAAACACAGGAGAGCTCATGTTCAAGGTCCTAACAGTGAGTTGACTACATTGTGCTTTGTAGTATAACAATGGTAATGGAGTTTAACTGGCAGTGTGGATAATGACAGAAGTCTGAAATGGGGTGAAGCGTTTCTTTAAAAATGACTGAATGTGAGTAATTAGGAAAGAAAAATGTGACGTTTTGCATTCAGCCCTGACACTGACAATATCGTGCAGACTGTCAAGTTGTGACTGATTTTAATAGAGTTTCATTCTCAATGTTACTATAAAAACACTGTTTCTGCTATAAGTTATATTCGTTCAGTCAAGAGCCTCACTGATATGTCTGTCAGTGAGTATTGGCCTGTCAAGGATTTATCATATCAGCACATCCAGCACCGATATGAAAACTCTCTTTTCCCCATAACATAATGAAGACACAGATGCTAAATTATTAATCTATGGAGCAGAGCAGTTTGTCTTAAATTCAAAATGAAGTGTACTGTTTCAGTACTCTGATGTCATTTTGGACAACACCGTTTTTTAACTGTGAATTATCCTGCCTCGATAACATACATATTGTTGTGTTGGATAATTTAAAGGATCATTGCAAAGATGTGTGTCTATGTATATGTGTGTGTATTATTTGTAACAGTTTGGGCCACAAAAATCCAGTATGGCTCAGGCTCCAATTCAGTGGCAAGACAATCTCTGGTGCAGAATCTTGTCTTATTCAACTCTAATGAGTTTTCTCACAGGGAGGTAGCTGTTGTACTAATTTAAAAAGACAGCTATGGCTTCAGGCTGGTATCCAGTCCCCTGCGTTGGGATATATTTAAATTGGCAGAAGGGAGAAATTCAGATCAGCACATCCCTAATTCTTATTATTGAAGAACAGTGAAGAGGGGGAAATGAAGTCTCATTGTATACTATAGAGTATAAGTTTCACCAGAAGATTGCTGAGGAGCCTTCTTGGTTTTCATAATGGATCCACAAGAGAAAACCCATTATTTTTGAATGACAAGCAGCAGATTTCAGGAATTTTATGCAGCAGTTTTCCTCAGTTTGTGTCAAACATTGTTATGACTAACTAGAGGAGAACCCCAGCTATGTTCTGGGGGAACAATCGATTACAAGTCACAGGCACGATTTGATCTAGACTAAATCAAATGACTACGCACTGGCCACAGCACACATTCTACTATGGAGGAGCACAATGTGACATTAAAACAGCATGCTTTAACTTTTTACAACATTCTATTTAACAATGTTATCTTTTAACCTAGAAATGAGAAAATACAGACTACTTCTTAGCTAGTTTTATTTCATTTGTTTACGTTTAGTGTTGACAAGTAGCTATGAATGGCTGAATAACATGCCTGACACTCCTCCACATCCTCCCCCATCACCTCACTCAGTCACATTAATCAGTCCTCAGGTGAAATTACGGGGCACAGGCATCTTCCTGAGTAATTATTAACAGCTACGAACACACAGTTGTATCTAGCTACCACAGCTCAGTGACTGGCTATATGCAAACACACACAGTAAAATGTCAAAACGATGCAGACCACTCACCGCAGCATTGCTACGTGTACTCAGACGGGGGTCGTATGTACTCACTTGCTCAGCCAATATCTGCCGGTTTTGGATTGCATTGTTCCGCATTAACAAGAAGGCATCGGTCAGACGCCTAGTGGCCATGACTGCCTTGTTTGATACCTAGTTTAACACTGGACAAAGTGCGGATCAGGCGATGATTTATTATATTATGTCCACTGCCCGCTGACCCGCAGCTAACACCGCTAGCTTTAGCTTTAGCTTTGCCTGCGATGGATGATGAGCAAAACTCGCGATACAGCGCCTACAGTGGACAGCACACGACCTAAATACTATTCATCTTAGAGACATCTCTAATACTTAAATTCAAAATAACAAACATGACCGAGAGTTTCTCCTCAAATTTTTTTTTTGGGTTTAACGTTGGATTAGTAACGTTGCTCCGCTTGGACAGCTACGGAAGTAGGAAAACGTAAACACCTGCGTAACTACTGCTTCTTCTTCTACTACTCATTTACTGCAGCTGTCATCTGTCACTGAAGCTCATTATCGCCTCCTGCCGCCTCGGCGAGAGACATTAGTCTGTCTGTATTTACTATGATTATTTCCATGATTGTTTTACAAAATGTTACTTGTAAAGATTAGTACTGACCTCAGAAACATTAATCTGACAGCTTAAAGTCCACTTTCTTGCTTTTTTGAGAGCTTTCAATTGTTTTAAACTGTCTTCATCAGCAGATTGTCATGGAAATAGATCTGTTGAGCTGCAAGCTTAGTAGCTGTTATGATTTCATCCATAGCGCTTGTAGGGTTTCTTGTCCAAGGGAAGGTTAAAGCACTCATCCACTCCAAAATGTTGTTTTTTATGTCATATGTTTGTGCAAATTGTGGCACTGTGGTTTTTTTCAAATTCATCTACTGGAGAAAAAACTTTCTCTGAGTTAAATGTGTGCACATATGTGCCAGTCATAGTCTAATAAGCAACGTATGATATTAACCTGAACATTTCAATGCAGCGGCACTGAGAGTGGATTTTTGAAAGAGTTGGGTGACATCTTTTTTTTTTGGACCTTGACTTGCCAGAGTCCATGTCAAATATAAGATATCCCATGTGAAAAACAGTGATGTCACATGAAGACATGTGACTAAATTCAATTAGTTTAAGTCACAAGCTAGGCCGAAGTCATTTTCTCTTCGGAAGTTAAGTCAAGCCAAGCTACAGGATATGTCAAGTCAAGTCAAGTCGAGTTAAAGCAAGTCAAGTCCCAGGTCACGTAACTTCTTCCATATGCAAGAAAGTTCAGACAACCTGCAGTATCCAGTTTTGATAAAGAGAAAATACAAGGTATTAGTACCTGTAATATTATCCAAGTTGTCCAACCTATTCAAAAAGTATGACAATTAATGTGAATTTTAAATTGAGATTCTTAGAAATAAACACAATCAAACAAAATATCTTGCTTAATTTCCTTTGAATAAAATAAAAATATTCTCTCCCCATCACTTTAAAAAAGTGAAATATTGACAGCCAGATTAACAAAACAACTAGACTGAAAACAAACATGAACTCAAGTCCACATTTGACATGTAAGTACATGGATTTCTCATTTTGTAAAGAACAGAAGTAGAAACATGTTTAATATATGCAATTACAAGTCATTAAATTTTATATATATTTTAAATATTTGGAAAAGTTTTTATATATACCTGAATACATACAAATATAATAGGAACATATGTGAAATAAATAACCAATCGGGACGAACGTCTACTCCACTCACTGACCCTGCATCTAATAATACTAATAATCCTTTATGTTTGCGTTTTTCCTCCTGTCAGAGCCCTCAAAGGTAAATCTTGCTCTTTTAATTGGACACAGGTATTGGGGCCATTTAATTTATCATCCATTCGCTTCACCTTTTTACCACAGAGGTACCTGCAGTGTCACCTCCTCACCGGATCAACCTTTGACCTGCCAACTGGTTCTCCTCTCCCAGTTGTTTGATCTTATCGAGATTGCACTGGTTCTAGTTTCGACTATGCTTCATGTACCTCAGCCTACCTTATTAAGCAACAAAATGAGCTCACGGTTTATTTTTACTCTTATGTTATTTAATAGCTTGATGAAACAACTTGCTGCCTCTTGTCAACAGCATAACGATGGCACTCCTCTCCGCTCATCTTAAATGTTGAGGCCTGAAAGCTGGTCTTCAGTAACACTCCATCACCATGCATGTGAGTTTTGAGAGTTCACATGTAATATTTGTAGCCTAGGCTGAGCTTAGGCTTACAGAGAGCCGCAGTATTTAGAGAAACTGTTGGCTTGTTTCAGAGGGTTCAACATATCAAACAAGTGCGCGCGCCTGCTGCGCGTATGTGTTTGTGTGTGCGCACACGCGCGAGGCGGTGCCACTATCTGTAATTATGTCGCTAAAAGCTCCTCCTCCGCCCATCCTTAATCCCTTATATCCGCTAATACCGCGGCAGACATTTACCCACAAGCACCAGCTGCAGACAACCGGCAAAGTTCCGTGTTGTGGAGCTCTGGACAGCCTTTAATTCACCTGCTGCTGAAGTGTGAGGACAGACAAAGGTAAGAAGCCTCAGGTGTCCTGTCCTCCTGTCTGCTGTAGAGAGCAGAATGAATGAAGAAGTCGTACCTGTCAGGTAGTCCGGTACCCCGACTTTAAATAATAATCACGTCTGATGGATGAGCCCCTTTAATGTTAATTGCTAATTTCTGATTTCTCTCTCTGGATGTCCTGCGCCTCGCTGATTAAGCTGGTTGGATATTTCAGAGGCTCCTGTATGGGATGTGCAGAGAGCACAGCTGCACACATTTAACAGCTCAATCAACTCCATAAAGGCTGGAGTTTAATCTTTTACATTTCCTGCTGGTGACAGTTGATTGTCCATCAGTGGAAACTTTGCAACACATATGTTGTAACTGCGTGCGGGCGCCTTCTCTTCCTCTCACATCTTGTTACAAACCTCTGATCATTTGTGTGAAAGTGTGAAATCTGCATGATAGAAATGTCATAAACTCGTTAAATATTGTACAGTAGGTCTCATTTCAACCCAAGCCTATCTCAGTATCTGAAACCAGACACTGTGTTTGATCAATCTGTGAAGAGAGGTGTGTTTGTGACGTATTAGTGCTGTGTTCAATCGAAGGAATGGAGGCAAACCAGTTAACGTGAGTCACCGTCACAACAGTGGGTGACCTAAGACCTACCTCCTTGTTTTCTGAGGCTTGTCTGGAGGTTCATCCTTTGGTTTTTCCCCTCCCTGTCACTGCCTTCTTTTTGCTTATTCAGCTGATCAGCATGGCGGCGTCCGACGACACAGAGGGGACTCTGACTCCCGTGGATTTCATCCAGCTGCAGCAGTACATGGAGTGTAAGTCTCACCTCCTCACTTACTTCTGCAGTTCTTAGTATTACTAGCATGTCAATACTGCATGTTAAAGATAAAGAGACCATCTGATTTCTGTAGCTCAGGCTGTCCTGACTGTGTTGTCGGGGTAAAGCAAAGAAAGTATCTCTCTTTTGGGAAATCAATTGACAAACTGATGCATTGGTTAACAAATACGATCAGCTGATATTGGTCTATCACAGTTATGTCGACCTACATGTTGCCCGATACGCGCTGATATGAAAACTTTGACAGTGTCAGTCATTTTAGACAACCAGCTTTATCGTTAGGATGTAAAATACCACACCTCTATTACATATCTTTGTCATAAGTGTTGGATAACCACATTGCAATAGTCTGTACGTATCAGCTGATATATTGCAACGGTTTCAGCACCAGCCCCCAAAATTGAGTATAGGTTGGGAAGTGCGCAACTGCCTTTGTATCCATTTATGACTAAAATCATAAACAACACTGATTGTAGTGGTGTAATGAAACTACAAGTACATTGACATAGGTACAGTTTTGAAGTACTCCTACTTAAACATTTGTATTTCATCTTCCTGTGTACTTCTGCTACTCTACATCCGGCTGACAGCCACAAGTTACTTTGCTGATGAGAATTTTAATTACAGAACATAATCAGTTGATAAAATGTGACACAGTGTTCCAGATTAAAGCAGCCAACTGCATATAATGTAATTAGTTTCAGCTAGAGCTGTAACAGTAAACACTACTTCCACATTAATACAACGGTAACAATAGTTAAATTATTCGATGTAATATGTTTTATTCTTGTATCTCACCTTTATTTTACCAGTCAGTCCCACTGAGGTCAAGATCTCTTTTACAAGAAGCGACCAGTCTGAGGTAGGGTTAGGGTTATATCATAGGTTAGGTTATATCATAGGGTTATCATAAAATTCATCATACATTCATCAACAGATTTATGTATGTGTCTAATTTCAGATTTCTTTGCCAGTTATTCCATGACCAAGGTGCATAGAATGAACATCTGTCACAACCCCCCCCCCCCTTGGGGCGCCGTTTAGCTCAGTTGGTAGAGCGTGTGCCGAGGCTCTGCAGTGGACCTGGGTTCGACTCCCTGCCCGGGTCCCTTTGCTGCGTGTCATTCCCCCTCTCTCTCCCCCTGTTTCCTGTCATATCTTCAGCTGACCTATCAATAAAGCCACAAAAGGCCAAAAAAAAATATATAAAAAAAAAAAAAATCTCTCTAGGGGCATTAAAAAGCATCCACTTGGAGGAGCATCGCTGGTAACTCACAGAGCTTAGACAGAGATGGGTACCAAGGTAATTTAGAAGTTAACCCAGCATCGTGTTATAGATATAAACATACCACTGCTGTTGCCACAATGCCACAATGGCATTACCACAATGATGTCACCCCAGGTCGTAAAGAATGCAATGGTGACTAAGAGTCTTTGCTTCTGTAATAAAACATAAAGATGCACTGTACACTGAGTCAATGCTTGATAAAATGGAGGAGGCTGCATTCCAATATGTCACTGTAGTCAATCACAGGTAGAAATGTAGCTTCCACAAGTTTATTCTTGGCATTGAAAGCAAAGCACGATTCAATTTAAAAGAAAATCCAATACAATAATCGTACACACAGTCAGATTGTCTTTTACTTCAGATACTTTACGTACATTGTACTATGGTATTGAATGCAGGACCTTTACCTGTATTCCTACACAGGTACTTTAACTGACGTTAAAATAACTGAATGCTTCGTCCACCGTTGACAGTTTCTAACAATAATGATCAGGAGTTGTGATGAGGAACTGAACACACAATAGTTGGACCCAAGAGTCATGGAGGTAGAAGAAAAGGAACAAAGACAAGTAAATGCAATAGTTGATGAGTAGAACAAGAGTTCACACACTTAAATCAATCAAAAATATTATTTTAATCTTATTATTTTAGTTTATACTGTGTGTCCAGCAGGGGAGAGTAAAGGAAAGTAAAATGCTGAGAGAATGAGGAAGGTGAACTGTAAATGTATTGAAAAGACAGATGAGATCGAGAGGAGAAAGATGAAATCATCCTGAGGTGTCACTGATATACTTCCATGTGTTTCCGCATACTTTCAAACTTGAGAATCTCTCCTTTTGGAGATCAGTCACTTTTCACTGAAAAGGGAAAGCAGCAGTCATCATTAAGCATCAGACGTCAGCATTGTAACATAAATAACTGAGGAGGTTCCTCATATTCAAGCACCATCAACACAGAAAAACCCTCCATGACTTTCCTCTAGAGGATCGTTCAGCATCAACAGAATAGAGCTAAAACGGAAAACAACACGTCCTTAAATGTGAGTGCATGCTTACAGAATTTGATAGACCTGTTGACCCGAAGCTAAACGTGTAACGAGGCTAAAAATGTTCTGTGTACACTCAGGGGCTTTGAAAGAAATGAAATGGGTGTGTAGGCTTTTAGTGTCCGGTGGTTGAAGGGGTGGGGGCGGGGGCGGGGGGGTTATTTGCACTGTTGGATAATGGATGAATAATTACACCCGCTCCTCTCTGGACCTGAGAACAGCACCGCTGTGTGTTACCTCTGACAGCAGGGTACATACAGTGCGTCCATGTCCACAATTAGTGATGATCTGACATTTGCTTCCAGTTTTAGCACTCAGGAGCCATGTAATTAATGTGTGGGACAAACAGGTAAAGGGCTGAATGGTCACTAAGCTCCTTCTCTTCCCAGTTTGACTGTAGAAAATTTTTTAATCAGTCCATTGGAACATTTTATTCTTTTCTTATGTTGCTGTTTGTTGTCGATTCACTCTCTGACCTCTCTTTGCAGATAGCACTTTGAGTGTGAAAGATGTGATTAAGGAGTTTCACCCCAGGGGTCGGCTGGCTCAGCATAGCTTTGGAGAGGTGAGTCATGCACCAGTTCTTTTTTTCCTCTTTTTAATATTGGAAGTATCGACTCTCTTCTTATCTTGTGCACTCAGTTGCATTAGCTGTTATATGGAGTCTGTCCATTTGAAGTAGGCCGCATCCTTTTTTCCTGTAATTTGTTGCAAATTTAAAAGATTTTATTCCCTGAAACTTTCTACAAAATCACAAGTAAAACTATCGAGGAGTAATCCCATTGTGAGTCTCCTGACAATGACTCTGTCTTTCCTCAGTGCGTCGATGCGCAGGGCTTTTGTCTCTTTCTGAAGACCTACCTAGAGGTGGACGACTTCCCTGCAGATTTCTGCCAACGCCTTTTTTGCTATTTTCAGCGTGTAGATCAGGATGGCGCCGCAAAGTGCACTCTGCATAAAGCGGGTATGTTACTTTGAAAGTCTCACCTTCTTGTTTACAGCGTTAAAAGAAAAGCACTGGGCTTGAGAATATTTGCTTTCAGACTGCAGAACTACAAAAATTCATGCCATTTATCAAAAGGTGCTGTCCACTTCTTCTTTTCTTTCAGGTGGGGTTTTTCTTCGTGATGTGTCCTGTTACTTCTCAGTGCTGGAGGAAAGACAGCCCAGAGAGAAGCTTGAATGTTGGTTAAATCAACCTTTTTACACCATTTCTGATAAATGTTTATACTGTATAACTGCACTGAATGAATGCTTGTTCAATGGTTTGATTACTGACTGACTTTTTGTTTCATTTCTAGTTACATTCAAACTTTACGATAAAGACAACAATGGACTTCTCGACAGCTCTGTAAGTTACTCTAACTGTTCTGTTTGTTTTCAGTAACGTGCAGGATTCCAGAGGTGGGAACAGCTGACACTGTTCTGCCTGCAAAGAAAATTGAGTCAAATATTGTATTCTCACATCTAAATTAGGTATTGATCAATATGTTTATTCAGGGCCGATACTAGTAGAATTGAAGGAAGACTGATGTCTGATATTTGGATTTGATATTTCAGTATTTTCATTTTCTGCTACTTTATACTTCCACTCCACTACATTTACAAGACAGATATGGTACTGTTACTCCACTACATTGTTTGGATAGCTTTAGTTACTAGTTTCTTTGCATATTACATACTGCATCAGAGCAATCATATCACATTTTTAAATAACTTATTTGATCAGAAATCGCATTTAAAAAAAGCACCGATTCTGATAATCAGTAAAATGCTGAATATTGGACGCGATATTCAGCCAGGCTGATAATCGTTTCACCTATAGCATACAGTATGCATGTCAATATATGTAGAATTGACTTATTACTTGTACTTTGGATACTTAAGTGCATTTAATATCAGAAGAAGAATATCATTTTTACTTTTCCAAAGTATAAGTTTAACACAATATCTTTACTTTTACTTAAGTTACTTAATTACTTGCTTTTTACAGCACTGGTACTAGATCAGAAAATGGCTTCCACATCTGCAGGATTAATGTTTTTGTGGAGTTGTATACTTGCTGAGACTGAGTGCCTGCTTTTGGATGTCCAGCACATGCTATAATAATAGGGTACAGTATTTTGCACCAGTGTCCACTGTGAATGTGAGCCTTGTTGTCTCTCCATCAGGAGGTGGATCGTATAATCACCCAGATGATGCGAGCTGCTGATTACCTGGGCTGGGATGTGACTGAACTCAGACCAGTATGAGTCTCTTTTTTATGTCTTGTTCATTATTAAGCTTGTACAGTGTGATTTTTTTCTATAAAAGAAACAAAAAAGATGTTGTCTACACAGGAGCTGGATGATAAATAATGGGCAGATGTCTTGTAATTGGACAGGTGCTCAAAGACATGATGACAGCCATCGATGTGGACGACAGTGGGACAGTCACTCTGGAGGAATGGGTGAAGGGAGGCATGAACAATGTGCCTTTACTCGTTCTGCTTGGACTGAAGGTCACAAAGCAAACATTTGACTTCACTTCATAACCAACATCCATGTGACTTTCCTGTTTTTCTTTTCCTTCATCCTTTGAAATGTTTTCTCTCCCCCTTTCACAGATGACAGAGAGAGATGGGCAGCATATTTGGAGTATGAAGCATTTCAACAAGCCGACCTATTGCAGCGTGTGTCAGAGCATGCTGCTCGGCCTCGGGAAGCAGGGACTCTGCTGCAACTGTAAGACCTCACACCCGCCATTAGGGGGCAGCCACGCTCCTCACACACAGCACTGATGAAGAGGAGGAGTTCAGTTTCAAGCAGTCTCTTATCTCATCTGAGGAATTTCTCTGAGAGAGTTTAACTGAGTACAGGACAACATCAAATCCAAGACTGACGCTGTCTGAAGAATTAGTTTCATCTTTTAACTATTGATCTTTGATACACTAGAAAACTATTTTGACAATTCTGGGTCGTTGAAAAGGTTTTTATGACAAGAGATCTGCAGCCTGTTTGATTTTGACAGACTTGGCATGAGAGCTTAATCTTAATTAATTAATAATTCATCTTAATTTTCAAAATGAAACATTTTCTCAAAACCTGAGCTAAATGAATGTAAATCAGGTGTTCTTGACACATAAGCAGTTTCTGTGTACTTAAACTACTTAAAGAGTCACTCAAAATCAACCTTATTTTTAAGACATATTACTGTTAAAGGAGCAGCAGCAGCAATGGTTGGTGTTTCAGTTCATATCAACAAAGAACAAAATCATTTATTCCAGTCAGTTTTAAATGGCAGACAAACTCAGATTTGTCTTGAACTCATTTATCTCTGTACTATTAATTTTTCTTCTACAGGTTGCAAGTACACCGTCCACAGTCAGTGTGCCAACAAAAATCCTGAAGCCTGTGCTCGTACCTTCGTCAAATCTAAAAAGGAGATTGGTGTAAGGAGCACAACGACCCTACTTCTCTCATAGAACCTCACGTTCATTTGTCTTTATGACTGGTTATGACTTTTTCAAACATTTTAAAGAGATTTTGACTTTTGAAGTCAGGTGATATTCTGTATTTTTGTTATTGTCAGACAATGCAGATGAAAAGACCAAAATCAATAATGCATTAGTCCGCCTCTCAGTTCTAACACCCCATCTTTTCACATACATTTGGGATACTGGGGCTTTTGGATACTTGGATTAGGTAAGACAAGCTTTTATTTGTATTGTATTTGTATTTTTATGTTTTAAAACAAGTTATCATCTTCCTCAGTTATTTAGGAGAACGCTTTAACACTGTTTTGCTGGGAAGCTCCAGAGATGTTTTGTGGACTGTGAAACTTCACCCGACTTGCCATCGGCATAGTGTATAGAGACTGAAATTAACATTTTTGGTGAACTTATCCTTTAAAATAAACAATGCATATATTGTTTAGTATGCATGTACACTGGAACAAAAGAAAACACCAACCGCAATTAAAAATTTTTTAAAATAGAATATCACCAGATTTCTCCTTTAAAGCCTCTTGGTCGCATCAGATAAAAACTAAGGGTAAGCGGACCCTTCATTTGTTATTATTGTTGTAGAACTACAGTTTTTTTAGGTCAAGCTGATATTTGTCATGTGAATTAATTCACGTCAGTTCCCTTTTCACTGACCAAAAACCAAGTGGCAGCAGCAGTAAACACATTAACAACAGGGAACATTACGATGCATTAGTCAGTAATAACTGAGATCCATCAGTGTTTTTTTTTACGCTCAGCACATTCTGCTCCGTACATCTGTTAAAATATCCTGATTTTGCACAAGCATAGACAATGATCTGTTCACTGTCCTTTTCCGGTGTAGAGTCACAGCCAAAACTCACTGAATCACACTGTGCCAAATTACCCTCAGCTGCTTCGGAAGGTTTGAGGAGCTAGTGTGCTTTAGCATATTTGATCTGGTGGTGCATGTCAGCCTGTCGATGGTTAGCTGAAAAAGTCACGAATCTGAGGCCGTCTTCAACTTTCGCAGCTACACTACAGAGGGTGTGGTGTGCTCTCTCATTAAGCTATAGCAGCACCATTTTTTCTTGCATTCGTTCATGGTTGTCTTGTTGTTTGGCACCACTGGAGTGAGCACTGTTATACTTGTGTTAAGGATATAAGAAATTGTGACGTGTTACACATTTTCACCTCTCTTTTCCTGCTCCTCTGTGTCTCAGGTAGCAGCTCACGACTGGATCAGAGCTGACTGTAACTCCACCAAGTGTCAGGTCTGCCACAAGAAGATAAAAGCTTTAGTGGGAAGGCGTTGTGTGTGGTGTCAGGAGATGGTGAGGACTGTGTTAGTTTCTGTGGACATTAACGAATGCATTAGAGGGAGGACGTTCACTGAGTCTTGTCTCTCTTTTAGCGTCACGATGAGTGTCTTCTCTCCGGCTTAGCGACCTGTGATTGTGGGCCACTGAGAGATCATATACTCCCTCCATGGGCCATATACGCTGTCTCAAAGGTAAAATGAAGAAAAAAAAAACGAAAAAACACCAACACACTCAAGCAGTTTTTTTTTTTTTTTTAGATTTTTTCATATTATTGAGAGTTAATTGTCTGTTGTTTCCTGCAGGAGGAGGACACCAGCTTGTTAAATGTCACTCCTGATGGCCATGTCCTACAGGTCCGGTGTTATTAAAATCGTCCTACACACTTTTATTCCTTTTCCAACTGTACACCCATGTGTTTTCCCTGTGAGGTCCCTTTCAAGTTGTCTGCGCACACTACCATCTGTATATCGCTGCTTTTGGGAGAATCTCCAATTTTCATGATTCGTCATATTTTAAAAGGACTGTTCCAGTGGGCATGTTGGTTCAGAACAGTGTGTTGGATGAAGTCATTGTGACTTCCGCTTCTTCAGGGACATACCCACTGATCCACTGTTTAAAGGTCCATTGTGTCAGATTTATTGGCCTTTAACATTGAGAACATGACTCATCTTTTAAAAAGGTACAATATGTAAGAATTGGCCAGCTGTCTAATTGTACTCCAAACAAATAGAGGGCAGCACGCCATGAGAGTACCTTGTAACAGCTGCTGACTGTTACCTCTAGCAGTCCAGACTGGGAGCTCATTTCTGTTAATAGATCCTACACACACACCTTTAAGTTAAAAAGGACCAGACCCTCACCTATTATAAGCTTGAAAAGGGGCTGTTGTTTTGTTACACATCTCCTTTATAAAGAGCAACATCTTTCAGCAGCTTCAAATCTTGTTGGTTTCAATCTATTGCAACGATAACAAGTTGTCATGGCAGACTTAAAAGATTGGAGAGACACCTCTCTTCAAAATATGAGTTTAAGTACATTTTTTTAACATTCACTGCCAACATGTTTCTGTTGAATATTCTGGGCATTTAAGTATCTGTTCTGGGGATTACAGTTTATCATTATAATGTTTAAATGTTAAAGAAAGAAAACGCTTTTTTAGTGCGAGATAGGACGCAAACATGAAACACAAAAAAAAAAAATTAAATCTTATCTATTCAACTCACAGCATGTGTCCTCATCTCCTAAAATATTATAAATGTGTTTTTATAATATTTTACATAATCAATCAGATCTTCATCTTTTTCTTTAGATTGTTCCAATTCCAGACACCCACCCTCTGCTGGTGTTTGTAAACCCAAAAAGTGGCGGAAAGCAGGGTGAACGGTAAGCAGCTTTAAATATATGCTTTAAATAATGGTGGGAACGGTGGTGACAAATGATAAATGATAAGTAGTATTAGTAGTATATTTTTTGCAATGTGCAGTACTTCTGAAAAAATGTGTACACTTTTAGATGTTTTCCTCAGGAACACAAATTATGATGTTTTGCCATTTTTCCAATATAATGGGCCCTCTCACACTCTGTCTGGATGCTTTGATAAGTGTGCGTTATGTTTTTTATGTTGTCCACAGAGTGCTCAGGAAGTTTCAGTATCTGCTGAACCCGCGTCAAGTCTACAACCTCTCCAACGGGGGTCCTGCTCCAGGGTACAGCGGACTTTCACCACTATGACACTTACAATTGGACTATACACTTCATTTGTTTCTTCACATTAATGTTGTCATTGTTTCTACAGACTACATTTCTTTCGCAATCTGCACCAGTACAGGATCTTGGCTTGTGGAGGAGACGGCACTGTCGGGTGGCTCCTGGATGCTATAGGTACTTCAGGTGTTTGTTTTTTTCAGAGGTTTATTATTATTATTATTATTATTATTATTATTATTATTATTATTATTATTATTATTATTATTATTAATAATAATAATAATAATAATAATGATAATGATAATAATAATAATAATATCTAAGGTTTAAGAAGTGTACCTGTGATTTCAGACAAAGAAGACCTCCAGGTGCGTCCTCCAGTAGCTGTCCTGCCTCTAGGCACTGGGAATGACCTGGCTCGCTGTCTACGCTGGGGAGGAGGTAGAACCAGCAACACATTACTTCAACCAACACTGAGGAATTCGCACCACCACTGGAGCCTTAATTGATACAAATTTTCTGCCTCTTTTTAATTCCAAAAAAAGGCTATGAAGGAACAGGCTTGACAGAGATCCTGAAGGAGGTCGAAGCTAGCGAACTGGTTCTCATGGACCGCTGGCGCGTCCAGGTAATACCGGATGACCCCACAGAGGCAGGGGACCCTGTGCCCTACGAGATCATCAACAACTACTTCTCCATTGGAGTGGTGAGTCACCACCTCTGCAAGGGGGGAATAATGAAATCTAAAATAAAACAAAAGATAGTTTGTTTTATTGGATGATTGATTGAATGAAAGGGTTAGTTATGACACACTATAGTCACTCCATAACTCAAACAAACTAACCTATTAAGGCAGCAGTAGACCAGCAGGTTTTGTGTTCTGCATGGTAAAAATGCTGTTTTTGTCAAAGGAGTCTGGTGGCTCTGAAGTAGTGTTTTCGTCATATACCGGTATTGGTGAAGACAAAGTAGCAAAATAAAACAGTTCAACAAAGTGCAAAGAAAAGGGCAAAGCACAAATCAAACGTGGAAAACTCAAAACACAAACATACCACAAGGGGACTGGAAAGGAATAGACGCAGACAGTGGCATGAATAGACACAAACAGAAGCAATGAACAGACATGGACTGCAGGGAAGACACAGACTAAATACACAGACACTAATGACAAGATGAGGAATAGGTGAGGAGAGAGAGGAGGGAGGAGGCCAGGTGAGGTAACGAGGGGGAGGAGCACAGAGGACATCACGGACAGACAGAGGGAGACAAACTGCAACTGAGGAAATACACAGGAGAACTTAAAGGACACATGACACAAGAGGGCATGGAAAATCAAAACATGACACAAGACAAAAAGGCATGGAAATCAAGTGCAGGAGAATACAAGACAAAACCAAAATCTGAACATAACACCAAGACATTACTCTAGAGTCATGACAGTTTCAGTTACACAGACTCTCTCTCCACCTCCCTACCCTTGTAGATTAAGATTAGACGTAGATTTAGATTTTCAATAGACATGGCAATAATATTGTTATAAGTTGTAAGTTCTTTAGGGTGTTAATCATTAGTGAAATTCCATCTTTGAAGAGAGCATTGATGTATGTAAAGAGACCTCAGTTTCCCTTCAGAAAGGGCTGTCTTCACAGTTTTCTTCTCAAAACTGGGGTTGCACCAACAGCCTTCTACTGTAGGTAATACACTGACTACGGAGTAGTACCTTTTACAACCCCACAGCAAGAAAACAGAACTATCCCTTTAATATGATTGCATGCGTGTCCATGTGTGCAGGACGCCTCTATTGCTCATCGCTTCCACTCCATGAGAGAGAAACACCCCCAGAGGTTCAACAGCAGGTGAGGATTCACACTAACTGAGTGAACCAAACTGTTTGCTAGTGAAGCAGATTTAATAATCAATAACGTTCTTGTTCTCTGTTGTTTTTAAGAATGAAGAACAAACTTTGGTATTTTGAGTTTGCCACTTCTGAGACCATCTCCTCTTCCTGCAAGAATGTGAAGGACTCTTTTACGATTGAGGTTTGAATTTCAAATACCAAAATGAATCATCTGACACTCACACGATGGATAATGTTTCTTCAACTCTGTGCACAGAAAACAATTGTTGTTTTGCTTCTACCAGTGTTGTGGGAGACCTCTGGACCTGAGCAGCATGTCCCTGGAAGGCATAGCTGTCCTTAACATACCCAGCATGCACGGAGGCTCCAACCTCTGGGGCGAGTCCAAGAAGCCTGAGGGTGTGCCAAACGTGGAGTCAAGTGAAGTCATCACTGACCCTGAACAGCTGAAAACAATCTCACAAGGTGCATGATCTCACATGTCATTTTTAGTGTCCCTAATATTGTCAATAAGCCCTTCTGCCCTCTTGCATGTGGTTGCCATCAGCTTATTTGAATTGGATCTGTGCATGTTGTCGCTCCACAGATATAAGCGATAAGCGTCTGGAGGTGGTGGGGCTGGAAGGAGTCATAGAGATGGGCCAGATCTACACTGGACTGAAGAGTGCCGGGCACAGACTGGCACAGACTTCCCAAATTACCATCAGGTTCTGTATTTTTACCTTCAAATGTTGGGCTGCAACTAACAACTAGTTCCATTATATTTTAACCATTAATTGATTAAATGTTTAATCTATAAAGTGTAAGGAAATGATGAAAAAATGTTCATCACAAGCCCAAAGTGACGCCTTATAGTTGCTTCTATTGTCCAACCAACAGTCCAAAACCCAAAGACTATTATACATGACAAAGAAAAGCAACAAGTCCTCACATTTAAGAAGCAGCAAATGTTTGGCATGTTTGCTTGAAACATGACTGAAACACTGAATTGAAAACACTTGGCCAGTAATTCAGTTTGACTCTAGTTATAACACAGCTACATACAATAACTCCAAAAGAAAATGACCACATAGTGAAGTCATAAAAATAACATTAAAGATTATAACAAAGTTCTGTGTAACTGTGTTTTATCCCTCTCTGAGCAGTCTGCTGTCAACATACACACACCTGACATCAAGCTCACACACAGTATAAAAAGTCGAGCCTTATTCAATCTCATTGTCTCTCCTCCCTCTATGCAGGACCATCAAACCCCTGCCCATGCAGATCGATGGGGAGCCCTGGATGCAGCCTCCATGTACTGTAAGTGTTATTAACCATTCTAATCCAATGCCTCATCTCAAGACTCAAATATTCCATATTATATTAAATAATCCAAGTGGTTACAGTGTTGTATGGTGCAGCTTTGTTGAGTTAATTCAGTCACTACTACAGTAAAGCAAAATCAAAAACAGCTGCCAGGTGAGATAATAAATACTCTGCTCTCATTGATGAATATTGGATATACAAGATATTGAGTTTGAGGTTGTACAACTCGACTACACCACAATCTGCAGCCTCGAAAATGATCTGAACTCTCTAAAACAGTCTCAACAAAAAACTGAACATTGTAACTTTTCACGATTTGAGGATTTATTGCAGGTTTGTTGTATTGAACTGCATTAGTTTTAACCACATGTAGCTTGTAAACTGTCAGCTTCGTGTCTGGAGCCAGTGCATTCTCCTTTACACACTGATTAAGCATCTGACGTCATTTAAAGCAGGTAGGATTGGCTGCTCAGGGTGGATACTGGAGCTGGGCCAGAGGGAGCTGCTGTAACACAGGAAGTGATGTGTCTTCAAAGTAAAAGCACACAATTAGTTTATTTTAGGACAAAGGGAAGAATCGATATTTATTTCTCCTCCTATGCCCCTACATATTGCTGTTGTTTGAGTTTTTTGCTGGTCAATAAAGTTGAGGGGAATAAAGGAAAAAAGATAAAGGGGACGAACTTGCTCTAAACTCAAAGTTTTTTTGCGTAACTTATCAATTACAATGTGCTGATCAGATGAATTAACCAAAATTGTGTTGTTTTTTTTTTCAATTCATCATAGATCCACATATCTCACAAGAACCAAGCTAACATGCTGATGGCTGCAGCAACAAAACCATCCGGCTTCTTTCATCTCAAGTAGATTTTATGTTTCCACTGCGTCGTCCGTCACAGCAGACCACCTGTACTATTCTGAAAAATTATGCAGGTATTTAAGAGTATTTAAAAGAGATAATCCATCGCTAAGTGTGTAATTGTGTGTTTTTATTGTTAGGTATTAGTGTGTATGTATATTTAGATTATTTCAGACACTTTAGGCAGAGACCACACTGACAGACCAAAACAAAAGTGCACACTCAGTCTGATCGCTGCTATTGTGTGCCAACTAATTGTATCGCATTCATATTTTGTTATTGTAAATATAAGAGCAGAGCATGTTGTGTATATGGATACTATAGCTTATAACTTGGACTAGTGTCTTGTTTCATGTGTACTTCCTGGTGCAACTGGTGACGAACCGGCTTTGTTCAGCCTTCAGAAGCTCACTTACCTCGTCCAACAACACTTTCCTACCTGTATGTTCTCCTGTCCGTCAATGTCACTGTTCATCCAACTGGAAAAAAAGTATTTATCATGTCAGTGTTTTTAGAGTTTCTGAAATAGGCTGAAGAAATAACATGAGAAACACTTACTGGATTGTGACTGAATGTGGTTTTATAAAGATTGGCTTTTCATTAGAAATGAGTCTTGGAAGTACTTGGCTGAGAGGCTTTGATATAGCTCCACTGACTTTAGTATCAGTAACAGCTTCCCATTGTATTAGACAAGAGTGATGTTAGTTTTCCTTGTATTGGCATCCAGTAACTTTGTTGACAATTTATGTCTTTGCATCATCTTCTAAAGGAAACATATTATGCACATTTTTCAGTTTTCTCATACTGTCCATTACTGCTACAATGTCCCCCCCCCGTCTGAAACACTCTGTTTTAGCTCCTGTCTCTTCAAGCTGTGTTTTCCAATTAGCTTCCCCTCTACCGTGAATATAGACATAAGTAATGCAAATGTGACCCACAGTAACAGGGTGATGTAGTGATGTCACACAGTCGCAGAAATGAAGGCAGGACTACTGACATTGCATTTTGTGCACTTCGGGAGCAGTGTTTTCTGTGGTAGAAAGGGACTCTTGTTGGCATGGACTTTTATCTTTTCAACTTTCACGATCTTTTACATAAACAAAAAACGGAATAAAACATTGGAAAGGAAGGGAATAAGGAAAAAAAGCATAATAGGTCTCCTTTAAATGAGATTCTCACATTGATTAAAACTGGTCATGCAAATAGAATATGAATGTTATAAGCTTAGCATACTTTTTTTTCTCCTGTCACATAAGATTTTGTTTCAGTGATGTGCGTAATGTGTCAACTTTTCATTGTACTTGTATACACATGGTATGCTTTTATGTTCATTTATTTTCTTGTCTAAATGTAAAATTGTGTAATTGTCTTTCGTATGTGTGTCTTGACAATGATGTGCTGTCATGAGGCTCATATGGCAGGTATGGCCCATTACAGGTTTTGTTTAAAAAGGAATAGGATTTACATTTGTCTTGTTGTAATACACTGTCTGACTTTCAAGCAGCTAAATATTAAGCTCTTAAAGGAGTTATTACAGTGGAATGAGGCAGTGTTCGTCACAGGGATACAAAAACCCTAGTTTTCATCAAAATCTTGCACTAATGACAAATGGCAGCATACCTTAAAGACAACGGATCTCAGTAATATGCTGCTTAAACGCTGCTTATAGCAATGTAGAAAAATTTGCCTGTAAAAACATGTATGACATGTACTCTCACGCCTGTCTGTAAGAAAGAATGTTTATCAGCACTGAACAATGCTCATATTTCAAAGTGTTGACTGGTGGATTTATTCTCAGTATTGTGTATAAGCGGTATGACTCTACATGCAGCCCACTTATTGAAAGTTTTAGATCTAAGTTCCTTAAATCGCTTTAATACCAAAGCCTGGCAGCTACAATGAGGCGGGCTTTGTGTCGGTGTGGGAGAGGAAGCAGGAGGACTAATCCAGAGGTAACAGCAAAGGTTTACTGCGAGTTCAGTGTAGATGACGTGTGTGCGCGTGTGTGCATGTGTGTCTGTGTATGTGTGTGTGTGCGCGATGGAAGAAGGCATCAGACATAAAAAGCGACTGACAATGAGGGTTGGAGACGATGGTGGAAAGAGCAGAGAGGGGAGCTGGTGGAAATGAAAGATTAAACAAATATATTTCCATATGCACACACTGCAAATGAAAATCTAAATGCAAATGTGAACGAGAAAGTGGAATAATCTTATACTTAGAGCTGAAATCTTGTCAGACTTGTTTTGAGTATAAAGGATTATTCAGAGCTGATGAAGCAAGACTGAATTTGCTCCGGTAAAGGTCACTCGGCTTGTCTGGATCAGAAGTTTTTATCTCTGTTTGGTCTGCTTATTGTTAGATGTGTGGGACATGTCTTTGAAAATATGTCTGTAAAAGATATTCAGAAATGTTACAAGCCTTCTGGCCTGAAGTCAACAACTGTATATAAACCAAATATGCATACAAACTGACATGTTTCAAGAATGTGGAAGAAACTAGACAGAACAAGTGAGATTGTCAAAGAGACAGTGGGCATGCTTCAGGTAAATCACAAAATCGGGTCAACCTCTTGACAACACGTTTCTTCAACATTTTAATGTTTCAGCCTGTAAAGGTGGGACTGGTTTAATTTACATTGGGAATGCATGGGGCATGTCTCTCAAGTAAGATTAGATATATTTTGATGTAACATTATGCAATCGTTTTCCTGCTGTAAATGTCTACTCTGACCTCATATGATCCACGCTTTACCTAGTCTAATATTGTATGTGTTTAAGACAATTCATAATGTTTTTTTCACCCAAACCCTTATGTCCTCACCAGTTTGCAGCACAAAGCAATGCCTTTGACTGAGTCCAATTACTCTGGCTGGGTAGCTTGATCCACAGCAAAACATCCAAATTCATTAGTTGATTTGTATTTTTGTATTCGAATTAGATCTGTGGAATAAAACATACAGTATTAACCTCCGAAGTCATAGTAGCAGTAGCTTGATCCGCTCCTAGTCGCTCCTATCCACGCGATATCACATGTGACCTTTCCAGCTTTTGATCTGAGTATTGTTTCTTATATGAGGCTCCTTTTCAACTTCAACGCCAATATTGTTTTTCGCTAACGACAAAACAACAAATTATCCGTGCATTTATATGGAACTAAGCTTTAGGAGCAGTCCACCTTAACTGACCTCCATGTTACATCACATTTGGAGATCGACACGTCTGGGCTGCCATGACAACGGCGAGAGGAAAAAGCTACTGCTAAGGTGAGTTGTTCAAAAACTTTCTTTTTAGTAAACTCTGTGTACACAAACATTGTTCTCAATGCTCATGTTCATGTGTAGAGACCCTGGTGATACTACAAGCAAAGTTTCGTGTTGTGTCGAACCCTCTTAATGTTTTAAAAATAGCAATTTTGATGCTCCCGTAAAAGTGCCCCATGCACTCCCATTGAAAATGAGTTTGAGCCGAAAATGAAAAATACAGTCAATCTTAAAAGTGCCTCTTTCGTCGTAATTATGCTTTTACATGAAGGTTTGACTGATATACAAAAAATGTCACTTTGAGTTTTTTTCACTTGAGTTTCACTTTAAGTAGAATTCCAAAAAGTCTGCGCGTCTCAACTTGTGTGTAAAGCTGCTGTAAGTGTTATCGGGGATTTAGCTAACTTCCTGTGCAATTTGCAGTCAGCAATCCCCTCCCTCCTCTCTTCGTCACCACATGAACACAGCGAGAATCGGCAACAGGAGGATTCTGCTCTCTGCGCATTCACAAGCATGCAGGGCCACCTCCTTATGGAGTTCTCTGTCCTGATTGGATAAAGTGGCAGGGATACCACAACATTTCTTTTCTCTATCCCTGCATGAGTGGGGGGAGGAGAGACTGACCAAACACTCTACAACAGTGACTACTGTTGGAATACATAGCCATTTAACACTTCTTTGATATAGAATATGTCACAACGACTTTAAGTAATTGAGTAAATGTACTTTGTTCCACTACAGACAAACAATGCACATCTGTAGCCTCATTAGCGTATAATTAGCAGTGTTGGGGAGATGTAAACTACATGTAGTGGAACTACATAGTTTAACTACAATTTGCTGTAACTTGCTGGTAGTTAAACTACATTCATATTTTGTGCTGCGCCTAGTAATTCAACTACTTTTTGGGTTATTTTTTGTAGTAACTACTCAATATACAAACTACAATTTTGACCAATAACATGAAATATTTTTTATTTAAAAAAGAACTATATAACATAAGTTATTTTATTTTTCTTTGAAAAAAGGCATGAAACATGTCATGACATGCCAAGCCAACACTGCCTCTGATTGGCTCGCCCTGGCAGCACTCAAATGCTTCACAGAGTGGGTGGGTCTTTGTGCCAAGGAAGGCAGTGCTCATATGGCACAAGCATGTCATGGACAGCCCTCCCGCTCCCACCGACGCGCCCCGAACGCACCAGCCCAGCCACGGCCATATTTGAGCATGTACATGTTGGCTATAGATGCATCTACAGACATGAGCTACGTGTTCACGTGTGAGCCCTGCAAGCCGAAAACAACAATAATTTTTACTTCTTTCGACTTTTTCCTCTCGAGTTGAGAGGCATATTTCTTCTGGCATGTGAATTTTTTTGTAGGATATTATATTTTGTTTCACAGACACCATATGTTGATTTATTTAACACTGAGTTAAATGAGTATAATGAGTATAAGTAGTTGCTTAAACTGCTTAAACTACTTTTTTTTAGCAGTAGTTTAACAAACTACATTTCGAGAAACTACATTTTCTATTTCGAGAAATGTAGTTTGTTCAAACTACTGCCAGGCTGAACTACATGTAGTTTTACAAGTTACGCTTGCAAAGTAGTTTCTCCAACACTGATAATTAGTATAAAAGACCAATGTATATCATCATTTCTGCATACTGACGTGAAGAGAATTAAACATGTGCATGCCTACCTTTAACAATAAACTGAACTGAACACAACTACATTCATTACAGTATGCTTAAGTCTTAATGATTTAACCTCGCAGATGTCCTCACTTGCACCATGCACAATGTTCTTGTAGGATATGCGTGCACTATTTGTCAGCGTGTGTGTTCCTGCATGACAAATGGAAGAGACTTGCAGAAAGAACATGTCTGGTCTTGTCTGTTATTTTATTATATTCATCCTGTTCTTGACACAGCGTCACAGTCCAACCCCTGTAATTAACTCCATTCATTTCAGGCAAAGCTGCGTAGTCGCATCAGCTGCAGCTTCTTTCCTCTTCCGAGAAAATCACAACTGTTTTGTCGCCCTGAATGATCCCTCTCACTCTCGTCATACGTAAAGGAAACAGATCACTCCCAGAGATCCCCAGAGAGGGTTCGGGTGTTACTGTACAGTGGTTTTATTGGTAGATGTGGAAAAGTTATGACATGAAGGGTATTGGGTGATGCTTTAATTGATGCTGGGAAACGGACACCTACAGCTGAGGCTGTGACATCCATAGTGCAAAATGTCTGTTGATGATGATGACATATGGATGTGACATGGGCATGGTTTGTCATTTCATACCTCTTGGATTTAAAGGGTAAACATTTGTAATTGTCAGGTGCGTGTATCACTGAGGCGGCGCTGAGTAAAGGGCTCTGATCATGTGAATAGGGAATGAACGTCCCTGGATGTGGTGAGAGGCCCACAGAGAATAGCTAGAGTCCAGAAATTTTTGCTACGGCCCTGTTTGTGGGACTAATTATGTGGAGGGCACAATACAGTCTGTCTGGATGTGGCTTCATTTATAACCATTTATATTACATATCCATTTTAAGAGTTAAAGAATTTATCAAGAGTCTCAAAGAAATGCTATTTAAAAATATTTTATTAGCAATTTTAAGGGTTCACAAACATATTTTCCTAGTGAGACCAGAGAAACTTTCCTGCTTTGGCTGGACAAAAAAAGCTATTCTATTCTATCAGTTGCAACTTTGCAATGGCCATCCCAAATAATATTTATAGTTAAACTACACATTACCTATTAACCATTTACAAAGTATTATGAACATCAGTTTCACTTTTGCAAAAAATAAACAAACAATTGCTTGATAAATGGTTTATAAAGCATTTTATCATTTGTTAAAAGAGAAAAAAACTATGAATTAAACTCAATCAGCTATAAATTTACCATTTATTGATGAAAGTCATGTATTCATTAATCATTAATGAATATATTAAGTGTTTGTTTCAAAAACAAAACAAGTGTTTACAATGTAGATCCTGAATAGATGTGTGTACGTTTTCCTCGAAAAGTTTAGTTTTGGCACATGGCACAGTTTTGTGGGACATTTTATCCAGAAAACGTTCAGGTGTTTCCTGCTGTGTCACGTGATAACACACCTTCCTGTCGTAATATACCATAATCTTCATTTCCAGTCATAAAACGTCTGCGCCTCCAAACTACAGCTATTTTTAGCACTTTTCATCTAGTAATAGCCCCACGTGAGCCCCGCTGTCGTTCTGGTTTATATTTAGAACGCACGCTCCCCCGACTCTTGCGTCAATGGAATCCCGTGCGTGCGTCACACGGAAGAACGTCTGTGCCAATCCCGGCGCCGATTGGCTGACGACCCGGAACGTTCCACCGCCCCGTTCACCATGTTTGGGCAGGGACCCGCCCTTTGTCGAAGCAGCCAAAATAAAACAAGAGTGTGTGGACTCTCCTGCATTGGTCTGACCCAGTGTGTGTGTGTGAATGTGTTTGAATGAGTGTGTGTGCTGACAGCAGCTGGCAGAGGTGACATTCATCAGTTTCACTCGTTTGGAATAAATGAAAAGCTTCAAAATCTGGATATTTACATGAACCAGGTGAGAGAAAATGGACTATTTTTTTTGTTGCATGTATGAATATTTATTTATTCAGTGGGGTACATTAATGCTGAGGTGAGGGTTATATGTGTATGTTTGCCTTTATGCATCATTATAACTACTTCTATAATAATTAAAGCACATGGAACAAGACTGACTGAATAAAACAAACATATTCAGCCCAATACTTGTACTTATTTGTTGGATATACAATCAAGTTTGTTGTTGTACCTTACTAAAACTAATACTGCCTCTCCCATCTTTATGAAGGTAGTAGTGATAAACAGATATCAGATAAAATCTGTTGAAAACTATTTCCTAGTGATGTTGATTCAACTAGACTACCTTCACTGATATAAATGAGGTGTATGAAATATAACAAACACAAATTCCAGCCTCTACATTCTGCTGAAAATTAGTTTTAGCTCATTAGGTGTACCAAAGGAATTCGCCAACTGAGCGCAAACAGCAAGTCTTGTTACATGATTATTAGTTCAAGTAAAGTAGAGCATAGTGGCGTGTCATTCCTGCTGCTCCAGCTGACTGATCTACATTACCAGCAACAACCTTCACATGATTTTCGTGTTGTATCTTCCATGCATGTGTCTATTACTGTTGCTATCTGGGACTGGAAGACGTATAGAGTGCGCTGTGGTGTATTTATAGGACACAAGACACATGTTGGACACTTGAACAGTGTGTTCCCCACATAGGTCGAGCTTGATTGTAAGTTTAGGAAAATAATTTAACGATTTGATTTAAGTTTGAACAGTTTTGGAACAATGCTCAGGTGTGTAGAGTGAGGAAGTTTGCACTTGCGGATACACGCCCATTCACCCAACCGTGCAGAGGCACACACACGCACGCACACACAAAAAAAGGCTTTGCCACCTTTCCCATTTCAGCTGGCATTTAGCCCAATTTGAAATATAATCTGCAGTACTCCCTGTGTAAAAGGGTTCCCCTGCACTGAAAGAGGTTTTCAGAGCATTAACAGCCAGTAACACAATATGTGACAACATATCTGACCTGATTGCTCCACTGGACCACCCGCTGCATTCTCTAAAGATTGGCCCTAAAGCTAGAGAAATGGCATGTTCAGGGTGTTAGTGTCAGCTACTGTGTGGATGGTTTCAGAGGGAGGATTAGAAAAATGCTGACCCAACTAATTTAAGCAAGTATTATAAGCAAGTATTAAGTAGTATATAATTTATTAGGGTGTCTGAACTTCACTGTCACATAAAGTGCATATGTTTAAGCAGACAACTTCTTATCAGCTACCTATCCCCAGTGATGTTAAAGCAAAAGCAGGTCATGCTTCTATTTAGAAAAAAATAGGGTTTTATTGGAAGTACAACTTTGAAATTTGAATTTGTTTACATCAAGTTTAAGTCAGTTAAAGTCAAGTTAATTTGATTCAAATAGCCTTAAATCACATAAGATGTATGACATAAAATAATATAAACATAAACAAAATGTATCTCACATGGACAAGCATTTGGAATTACTTTCATTGACTGTTGCTGTGCTCCGTCCTAGAGATGCCCTGTGTACAAGCCCAGTATGCCTCACTGCCCCATGACGCCTACTTCAGCTCTGAGTTCCTGAATCCTGACCTAAGTGCCAAGCTGATGATGGACATCAGTGGCCAAAAGGACCAGCTGTCTACATCTTCATTGCCCAGCATCAATACCTTGGTGGGGACTGGCTACATGGGGGAGTTCGATGCATATTCCTGCAAGATTACCACCTCCTCTCCTGCCTCTACTGTTTCATTCAGCCCCGCCGCGGTAGCCGAAAACTCCTGCCCTCAGATGCAGAGCCAAGCCTTGAAGCTGGATGATCTCCAGGTGTATGGCTGTTACCCAGGATCCTTTGCGCTCAGCTGCTTCGATGAAACACTGTCTTCATGTGGCTCTGACTACTATGGCAGCCCGGTTTATGCTGCTGCTTCTCCTCCAACACCGAGCTTTCAAGCCCAACCTGCACCTGTCTGGGATTCCCCTTTCAGCCCCTACCCCCAGCCCCCCCCATCCTCTGTGGCTGATAAGCCAGCCATGGCCCAGCAGCTCTCCTTTTTCACCTTCAGCCCCACACCAGAGCAGCACTCTCCCCTGGGGCAGCATCAGGATGTTCAGCCAGGCCAGGATGACCCTTTCTTCCTGTCCCCTCAGCAGCATCTCTCTCCTCTTCATTGTCCTCCCATGTCCTTGGAGCACAGGCCGCTGGAGAGCCCCAGGCTATTGGAGAGCACCTTGATGTCTCCAAAAACCCACAACCCAGGATCCACTGAGGGCCGCTGTGCCGTCTGTGGTGACAATGCATCCTGTCAGCACTATGGAGTCCGCACCTGTGAGGGCTGCAAAGGATTCTTCAAGGTAAATAACTGAATAGCATTTTGCTGGTTTATTTTACAGAGTAGAGTCTGACTGAGACACCATATATCTATATCAGTGTACATCTCAATAAGTAACAAGAAATGTTTGTACAGAAACGGCAAAGAAATGTTCAAATGTTCAAAGTTTGTGCACCAGACGCATCTTGGTTACAACACAAACATAAGTGATCCTTATAATAAGTGTTTCCTTGTGTTGTGTTTTTGTGTGAAGACATAATATACAATATTTTTGCATAAAACGACTTTAAAAGGACATGACCGTTGTTATATATTTTTTTAAGTTGTTGATGTAAATTATCCCAAATGATTCCGTCAATGTTCAAACCAAGAGAAATCCGTAATTTTACTCGAGGTAACGAGTGCATTTCATTTAGTCAGCTGATGCCACAACATCTGGAAGCATCAAAATAGTATCATTACTCTAATTTTTTAAACTCTGAAATATTAATATGTTTCAGCTTTGAAAATACAGTGGTTGGTCATAGTATGCTACTGAGTTATTCAATGAAATAATATAAAGCTTTTACCAGTCATGCACCAGTGGTTATTGGGTAACACCAATACTAAATGTATTTTTGTTCTGAGAGTCCTAAATTTTAAAGGCGCCAAAAGAACTGCAGCTGCAAGACTAGCGAAGCTTTTTGGACAAATTACTCAATAATAAAAATGCAGGACGGTATACTGAAAGTAATGTATTTCTTTTTTCCTTGTTTGACAGCGAACGGTACAGAAAAATGCAAAGTATGTCTGCCTCGCCAATAAAGACTGTCCGGTGGACAAGAGGAGGAGAAACCGCTGCCAGTTCTGCCGTTTCCAGAAATGTCTCGTAGTGGGAATGGTCAAAGAAGGTAATGCAAAGTCAGACTCTTTTACAGCTACCAGTGATGATGAGAAACTGAGGAGTTTGTGATGACAGTCTTGTGAAACCAAAGCTAAGAATGACCGACACATGTAACCAGAGCTATACAGTGCCAGCTGCAGAAAAAGGGAAACTGAAACTGATAGAGCAGTTGTTTTTTAAATTGCTTTGTGCAGCGACAGCCATGTGAGAGTCACAAATGTGTGCTTTAAGCGTTTCTCTCCTCTTTTCTGTCTCTTTCTTAGTTGTTCGCACAGACAGCCTGAAAGGTCGCCGGGGTCGTCTACCCTCCAAACCCAAGACTCTGGCTGAGCCTTCATCCACAACTCCCAGTGTCAACATCATAGCTTCTCTTGTGAGGGCTCATTTAGACTCAAACCCGACCATTGGCAAGCTCGACTACTCCAAGGTAAACCTCACGACTTGCACCAGAGCTCCTTTGTATCAATCAGATCAGTTACAGTTACCTCAATACAGGATGGAGGCTGAAAGCTTAGACAGTGAGCAGCTCACTGAGGGTGTTTGCAGTTCTGTACAATAGCACTGACTCTCCCCACTTCTTTCCCCTCAGTACCAGGAGACAGTTGTCAACCTGAAAGAAAAGGAGGATGCTGGTGACATCCAGCAGTTTTATGACCTGCTGACGGGCTCTTTGGATGTGATAAGAATCTGGGCTGAAACCATCCCGGGATTCACAGATTTCTGCACAGAGGACCAGGAGCTGCTCCTTGAATCTGCCTTTGTTGAGCTCTTCATTCTGCGACTCGCATACAGGTTGGCTGCTTTTAACAACGTTAACTTCTGTTTCATTAGACTCATGTGCACCTTTCAATATGCTGATTGTTCTCTTGATCTGAAACTGTGCAGGTCCAATCCTGAAAAGAACAAGCTGATCTTCTGTAACGGCATGGTCCTCCACCGACTGCAGTGTGTTCGCAGTTTTGGTGACTGGATTGACTCCATCATGGATTTCTCCCAGAGCCTGCACCGCATGAACTTAGACATCTCCTTGTTCGCCTGCCTCGCAGCGCTAGTTATCATCACCGGTGAGAGCTTCTGTTTGCTTTTCATCCCAGAGAATCTGACTGCATTTAAATTTTATGTTTATATTCAGAACTGTCTTTTTAAAAAAACATATTTTACATCTAGATCGCCATGGCCTCAAAGAGCCCAAACGGGTGGAGGACTTTCAGAATCATCTGATCACTTGTTTAAGGGAACACGTGAGCGGGAACGGACCAGAAGCCAGCCGGACCCATCCCAACTATCTTTCTCGTCTTCTGGGTAAACTCCCTGAACTGAGGACTCTATGCACACAAGGCCTACAGCGCATCTTCTACCTGAAACTGGAGGACCTGGTCCCCCCTCCACCGATAGTGGAGAAAATCTTCATGGATACTCTTCCCTTCTGAAAAAAAAACATGAACATGACTGTGATATTTGTAAAAATGACAGACAGAAAGCACTTAATGTGAGATTTTATCATTGGACTCTACTGGTGAACCTCCATCTATCACACTGACGTGTGTGCCGACAAATGTCTGACATTGTTCAAGAGACCATTATTTTTCTAACATTAAGTTTAAATTTAATACATGGTACCTGTGTGAGTACCTTATATAGATTTACTTCAGTTCAATGAAACTGTCATAGACAGAGCAGAGATAGTATTTAGAGTTCAGATCACAGTTTATATATGTTTTTGTGTGCATTTGTAAAATGTCTTTATTGCTGTGCTACGTGTGTGAATGTGTCCTGCTATGCAGCTAGTAAGACGTGGATATTTGGGTGGATGCAATGCAATGTTACATACTCAGCTTTCTAAAAACAAAAGAAACACACTAACCTCTTAAAAAGCATGTTTTCAAAGTCGCTTTTCGATCCCACTAAGAAGCTGAGCTAGAGAAAGAGCTTTATAGAGTCCTACTTTTCAAAAGGGAAAATTTTTACTAATTTCTTTGTATCACAAACGATAGTTTTAGTCCTAATTGTGCTCCTGTGGAAGGTCTCGGACCAAAGTTTACTCTTATTTTGATACTACCAGTTACAAACCTTGTTGCCTTAAACTAAACTAAACGTTCTGCCATAGCTCTTGTGCTGCCATTTTGCTCACCTTGTAAAGGCGGATGCTGGCAGGGTCATTGTTTCTTGTAACAACATATTTCTAGGGCTTTTAAGAACAAAAATGGACTTGCTGAATGAAAGTGCCTTTTATAAAGCCTCGGCCCTCGAACTGTAATAAGTGACACTAAGTGAATTTTCATTCCAAACATCCCATGCAGGGAGACCCATATATTGCAGAAATTAACCGATCTGCTTCAATGACACAATCAGAATGAATTTCGTACTCATGAATGATGAATGTGAGGTCAGGGCAGCGCCAGCTTTTGATACGATGTGCCTGAAGGAAGTGTCGGTACAGTTTGACAAAGAGCACATAATACTTGACTGCACACTCTTCACACTGCTAAACTGGAAGGACACCAAGCGATGACAGGTGGTTTAGGATCTGCAAGTACTAAATCCTGTTCACATGTGAGCCAGGGAAATTCATGACTACAGTAGAGCCGTTCAGATTAAAATTAAGTCACAGCACATTTCAGAGTCTCTTCATATCCACAATTAGTCACAGTCTACCTTTTCTGTGATTTGTTTTTTCACCCCAACAGCGCTTGAAAATCCACATGCATAAGCAGACGTTTCACGTTCGACATTGTTCCTTGTCTTTGGCCGCATGTGTTATGAACCTCAGCTCCTTGTGCGTAAAACTCTCCTACTGTCTTCCACATTCTTCTGAATTGTGCAGGTTTTTTTTGTGTTTTTTTTTTCTTTTTTTACATGTTGGATTTATTTTTTATTTTCATCTCAAAATGAACTTAAGGAATATCTTAAGGAGTCACGGTGAAATGTGATGAGAAGATGAGCAGCTACGAGCACTTAAAACGGTGCTCAATCAGTATGAAGAATACTTGTTTCTCCTACTGTATGTGTGTTGTTTGGGACGTGTGTGTGGACTTTGAAAGTAATGCCAGGGGCTTTCGTAAAAAGGGTGCTGGAGTATTAAAAGAGAATATTTGATATTAAATCTTTTTGAAAATACACCACTGTCTGCCTTTGTTTAAATTCTGGTAAATGGTATAAATGGTATATGGTATGTATATGATATAGTTCCTCTTGGTCATGTGACCTTCGAAAAATGTTATTTTCTATGTTCTGCCTCTGCAGAGTGTTTTTAGTTTTCTCTAGTTTCTGAAGGGGAAGAACAGCGTTTCTCTATAACGTAACTGAATCCAGGTGTCAAATTCAAGCGATGTGTAGTTTGTATTCTGTCTTTGGAAGTATTTGCTAACAAAGATGTCTACAGGATGAGGCTGGCAATATTCATGTGACATTTAATCACATGAAAAGACCAAAACCAACAATGTGTCAGTGCGTCTGTTCATTCTTTCTGACTTCCCCACTCTCTCTCAGCCACAAGCCCATATTCTACTGAAGATTTAATCATCACCAAGACTTTTATTTTCTAAAGAGACTAAATCATTTCCTGACACAGCTGAACACTGTAGTTTTTCTTGCAAATGTTATTCAAACTGGTATACATTGTCTATTTGTTGATTTCAGCTGTGGATTGGTCACATGAATGAGTATTTGAAGCAGCAGAACTGTATGTTCATTGTTAGGTAAGAACACGTCAATAAATGTGTGTAGCTTATTGTTAGGTGTATTGTCATGAAATTTTGAACAAAGACCAATGGTTCCCAGAAGACGATTCCTGGTGACTTTTGGTAATCCCCTGACTTTGGGCTTTCACTGGTATTCAGTGAAATGCCTCGATGTTCCCCTAATAACTCTAGTGATCACAGGACTTCTCCTCTGGAACCACGAACAGTTCAAACTTTTTATCCAATACTTTGATTTTGTTGTAGAGAAGTTGAGAATTTCTGTGCTGTGCTGTGATAATAAGGTGTTCTTACTGATAATAGCAACATCATTTATCAAAAGAAGGAAAACACTTCATGAGAGTCATAAGATTGGACCACGACATATACGCACTGCACTGTGGGGTGCTTTGGGACTTTCAGAGCAAACAATATCCCCTTTTCATAAACGTTTTCCATTTCCCCCTTGTGATTTGATGTGAGAGTGTTTACATTACAGCTGTCTGTAGTGAACGTGCAGCTTTCATACATCAGTCACCTTAAGAAGAGTTACCGTCCAGTTTGATACAAACTAAAAATGAGAACCACACTAGTGGGTGTTTGAATGGTAAATTAAAGTTTGAATATAACTTTGCAAGATTGAGGTTACACTGATCAATAATAGGTAATCCTTGATCTGATATTTTTGTAAATCAGCTGCCTCTGTTGTTGAGAGACCACCTTGCATGCTGACATGGCACTCCTGATATCTAATAATCATAAGTAATAAGAGGAAACAACCGTTTGTTTTCTCATGATACAGGGTTGATCATCTCATTATCTCAAGATAATGAAATAATTAGCTTGTGATCTTGATAATGAAACATTTCAGCTTCCACTGTTGGCAGTGTCATTGCTATCAGACACACGTCTGCAATGGCTTCACTAGTGCAGTCCGAGGTACAAAGTGAAGCACAATTAAAAAAACTCAGTGTGGGAGCATTTCCTCCAGAAAGCCAACAAAGTCTGATGTACATTTAAATTTAAATTGTTTAGTAGTAGTACAAGCAATATTATTACCACATTAAGAACACACACCATCTTGCCATGTCTGAACATGGCTTGCACCCCAAGATGACATTGCTGCCAGCCTGGGGTGAAAGTATGATGCGGTGATCCAAGCAGATACTGCAGTCACTGTGGTCCAGAGCTACTGTGACAAAACACATAGAAGAGCACTTTGAGAAATGGAAGGATGAGCTAAAAGCAATAGCTAACGTTAGCTCTGCGACTCATGTGACTGCTGGACAGCTCTCACGCAAAAGTTAACTGTACAACTACCTGTAACTTCATTACATTTACATTTAGAGTATTTAGCAGACGCTTTTTTCCACTCACAGTAATTCATACATTCATACAATGATGGTGGTGGCTGCCATGCAAGGTGCCAACCAGCACATAAGGAGCAGTTTTCGGGCTCAGTATCTTGATAAGGCTAATGCAGACCAGGGGAATCAAACCAGCGACCTTCCAGTAACAAGACGCTGGCTCTACCCCTGAGGCACAGCGCCTCTAGTGTTTCACAACATTTACCTTTTTTCCACCAGTAGGTTACTGGTTAATGAGTGTCAGGCTGTCGAAAGCAAATGTAACTGAAACTGATTTCAGTAATTGTCATTGTATAAAGCTATATCAGGCTTTGGCCATTGGTTAAACTTGTTTGTAAGATCAACTGATTTTTTGGGATGATATTTGTTGACAGAAAAATTTAAAACATCCCTAGGTCTGTGTCCTAAGAAGAATCTAGAAAATGTTTCCCAGTTACTGGTGCCACGTAGGAAACAGGAAAGCTGTATTGGATACATGGGCTGGCAGAGCACTAAAACAAAGTGTGGCCATAAGTCTGGCTAGGTGAGGCAATTTAGCACAGCTCTCAACGTGCTGAAGCGTGTTACATATTAATGATGTGATGAAAAGTGACCAAAAGTAGTCCTTCATCTCCTTTTCACGGACTCTGTGTTGTTTTGTCACACATGGCGTCAATGTTGGCAATATCCCTGACCAAAGGGAAGACGACACCATGCCGCCCTCAACCACAGCAGACTGCAGGACCGACTGCATTCAGCCGCTCGACACCTGATCCTACTGTACACCACGTTCCAGTCATCTGGATTTTGGTACTGGCAGACAGAGTGGAAAAAACGGGGCAAGGGGAGAAGAGAGGAGGAGGCAGTATGAAAGCTTGCTAACATTGAGAAGTTCATTATGTTACAAAATGGCAAGCACGCTGACCAAGTCAGGTGTAATGGGAACAGCAGACGAGTACTGTTTCATAAGAGGGTTTACTGGTTCCAACTGAATTTGTATTTGTCTTTAACTTTACTGCTCAAACCCAAACTCAAAATACATTCCCCTGTGAAAACATCTCGTGTTTGAACTGTTACTGTTCCTTGACACCACCTCTTTCCAAAAGTGGAAAGGTACCATCTGGAGCTGCCATTGGCCCCTTAACTTTTGACCTGTTCCCTGACACACAACACTCTGCATTCAGGTACAAACTGTAGCCTTACACCCTGAACACACAGGACAGATTATGTTCTGACCAGTAATATGCCGCTCACTTGTCATGGTGATTTGCTGCACAGGCATGTTGAGCTACAGGTTTTACAGTCGGCGTCTGCAGATCATAGCCTTGAACTCCAGGGGGGGAAGTGCTTTAAATTTCAATAATGCATTGGATTAATTAAGAATAACTCATTAATAATATATATTGTAAAACATTGTCTACATTTACAATGCTCTGTTTTTAGCTCTTCTATTTCATTGTATACAATGGCAGCGATGAGGGATTAATGAAGTACAACCATAACCATTATCATATAAACAGAAAGCTAGTGAGAGGCATGACAAGCATGTACAGGCTGTTCGTTAGCTATGGAAGGTATACTAGTTAACTTACGTCCATCCATCCATCCATCCATACATAGGGTATTCCAGATGTCCTTCTCCCTAGCAATGCTTTCCAACTCCTCCTGGGGGTACTGAGGTCTTCTAAGGCCAAATGAGATATATAATCCCTCCAACGGGTTTTGTGTGTCTTCCCAGTTGGTTGTGTCAAGAAATCCAGCAAAGTGAGGTGTCTAAGAGGTACCCTAATCAAATGCCCGAAGCATCTAGACTGGGTCCTTAAGCCAGCAGAACCACTTGCTCTGCAAAGAGCAAAGATGCCATTCTGAGGTCACGGACTGAACACACTCCTCACCACATCTACACCTTGAGACTCTGTCCATGAAAATCACAAACAGGGCAGAGACAAGGGGCAGCCTGGTAGAGTCCAAGACCCACCAGAAACGTTCTTGACGTAGTGCAAAGTATAAGGACACAGCTCTCACTTTGGCTATGTAGAGAATGGACAGCTTGTAGCAATGAGTGCCAACCCCCCAGAGAAACAAGTCATTGTTTCATGAACAGCTAAAATGGTGGTACTGGCCAAAGTTAGCAATTGTGATAGATGAATTAACCAAAATAGTAAGCTGTGTGTGTAACAATCAATCACCAACTGCTGACTAGTAGCTTGCATTTCTAAAACATATTTTCAATAAAGCATTTTGTTCAAGCAGGATGTCTCATCATGTCTTACACTGTCATCCTCCTCCAAGGTCTTGCACAAAAATGTATTGAGCTGCATTACACTGTAATACTAGAACCTGTTGTAGCTCATAGAAATGGCATTTGTTAAATTACTATTATCATTGCATTTCTAATGCAACGTAGACATGTAAAGAGGTAACGGTGCTCAGGCCCTGTTGGGGCCGGAACAATGCGAGTGCAGGCCAGCAATGGCACTGGGGAGGAGGGACAATCGTATTTGCACGGTTTGGAGCAACTGGGCCAAATGTGAGTTCATTCTGTATTACCCACCACCCAGAGGTGTCATCAACGGGAGGGATGCTGATGGGGTCGAGTAGCCACTGGGTTTTATGCCCCCCTTAAGTTAAAGATGTCCCCTATAGTCTCGAATATAAATACGATGACTTTTAAATCAGTTTCTTTTATTAATGCAGCTGCACAATACACACACTGTGCAGAAAAAGATGTACATGTACAATCCTGCCCACTTGATAAAGCCAAGCTTCTTTATTATTGGACAGCATTACAGTTACTGACCGGATTATGCAATAAGTATAATGCTGTTTACTTGCTAGGCTTTGAAACACAAGAGGTGAACCAGAGAACACCAGTGTTAATATCATCATTATGAAAGAACCCTTCCCAGTGCCTGCAGGCTATTAGAACAATAAATCCAAAGACAGCCCAGGCTTGTCTGCAGTAAAGTCTCTGGTCCAAAAGTCTCTTCACAGCATGACAACATTGAAATTGCAAAAAAAAAGGGTCTTAAAATTTAAAGTTTTTAAATGCATCAGCAATGACACTAAGACAGATTAGCAGCTCTGTGAGGCTGTACTAAGGCTACATTGTGCTTTGAGCTAAATGCTAACAGGCTCACAGTGACAATGCTAACATTCTGAGGTTTACAATACCATGTTTACCATCTTAAGTATGTTAGCATGCTAACATCGGCCAAATTGCAATAAAAAGGTTACGGTTCCTAGTGGTTGCTCATGGCAATCTTTCCAATAGCCGAAGCTGATGAGAAGACAGTTCACCAAAGTCATCAGGTTTCATCCTCTGAGGGCGATGAATGTCAGAACAAAAGTGAAATATTATATTGAATTATAACATAACAAAAGTATTTCCTTTTAAAACCTTGAAGTGTATTTTGCTTACCTGTTTTTTACTCAAGAAAAATCTTTGAATGTCAGACCAGAATGTGTTGCCAGAATTACATTTACAGTGATGAATGAATGAAGCACATTCGGGAAACATAAAAGACTTATGAATTGGTCTGTCACAAAGATGTTGGTGCGTGAGTCTGTGTGTGTGTGTGTGTGTGTGCGTGTGTGCATCTGATTTGCTGGAGAGGACATTGTTCCAGCGGGAGGAAAGCTAATAGGTTTGTTTGTGTGGATGCTGCACCTGTCGTTTATTGATGGATTGAGCTGTAAATAACTTTGTGAAGCTGTTTAGTGCTCAGCGGGGGCTTCTGTGTTTCCTTCCTCCCTTTTCTTTTTTTACTTATTCTAAATACCTTTTATTGCACACACACACCTACACATACGCTTCAGAAAAGCAGATACTCATATTAGTTTTAAGAGCGTCTCGGGGTCACTGACCACGTTTCAGAAAAAGGATGAATGTGCCCAACAAAGTTGGCATCACAATTCAATCGTCTCCCATGTTCATCCAAACACACATTCGTTTGTACACGTACTGTGTATTTGTGCCACAGTACTAGTATGTGTGTGGGTGTGCTGTTGAGTGTGGAAAACCCTCTGTGAGTGTATTTATAGCAGGCCATTGTTGAGCCCATAGAAACCTCTGTAATTGGATCTGGTCTCTCTCACTAACAGAGTCCGGTGATAAATGAGTTGGCAGACGTCATTGCTCATGCCATCCTTGTGATAACTGTCCCCGTCTTAAGCCTATAGTCCCAGCAGGATTAAATTCATAAGTGGATGGTGAGCTGGCTGAATTATCGTGGTGAAAAACCTGGTGGACATTTAATGGCTGTCTTCGTTGTGTCCTTGAGTCTTACAACTCTATCGAGTCACCACTTGGAAGCGGGTGTCGTTCTTCAAAGCTACACCCCAATGGTTCTAATGTATATGACAGTCTATCTCATGCAGTTTGCAGCCTTGAGTCTCCATTTGATTTCAAGCAGCACTTATTTTGCTTGTATTTGTGCTTCACAGCCATGAAATTAATACTGTGGCGGGGAGAAAAAGACTAATATTAGCTTCAATGGGAGTGTGTCAGATGAATTTACACTCTTCCTGTTTAATGCAATGATGAATGTCACTTCTGCAAACCTGTTTGATAAAAAAAAGAGAAGAGAAAATGTGTTTGGAGCAACATCCAAACAGGAAAAAAAAAACTGAAAAAGTGAACGCAAACAGATCACTGACTGTTTTATATCACAAACCACAAACAATACAACTCGATGGCTTTAAAAAAGTACTTGATACGATGTGAGGACGCTGCTGAAGAAGCAAAGTAAAGACATTGTGTGTGTGTGTCTGTGTGTGTGTGTGTGGTGTTTGTGTGTGTGCGTGCGTTTGTGCATGTGCGTCTCACTATGTTGGAAACTTCTCTCTGCTCAGCCGGAGAATATGAGAATGTTACAATTATAAAACAAGATTGACAGGATGGATAGTGTTGCACTGGCAGATGACAGTTCTTGGCAGCCTGCCTGGAAGTTATTCACGGCAAAGCCCCAACACACACAAAACACACACACACACATACACACACACACACACACACACACACACACACACACACACACACACACACACACACTTTAGAGAGCCCCAACACAGGGATCAAGTGCAAAGAGATGGTGGTAGAGGAGGGGGCCTGGTGGACAGGGTGTGTTGTGGCGTGCAAGTGTGTGTGTGTGTGTGTGTGTGTGTGTGTGTGTGTGTGTGTGTGTGTTTTCACGCTGAGGGAGGGGTCAAGGTCAGGGCAAACACATGGTGCAAACCAGCAAACACACTAGCGCAGACAGGTGGTACACAGATGTAAATAACAGCATCAATTGACGATTCACACTGTGCTGAGGACGGACACAGATGAAGCCTCTTTAACTGTGATGTGTGCTGTAAATCCATTATTATTCATCATTATGAGAAGTAACGTTACTTGTTGCATCTGTTGAACTGATCCCACACGTCCTTGGAAACATGACGAGCTGTTAAAAATAGGATTTAACATACAGGCTGTCACATGAGGCCTGTTTATAACAGGCATTAACATACATCTTTGGTGATCTGATCCTGAGTGGACCGCTTCAAATACGTCAGTCCACGGCTGACATTATCATGCTTCTCCACACGTCTCGAGTGACCACTCGTGATCAGATCTCACTTCCCTCTCTATATGTAAATTAACACGTACATCATTTCTGTTTACTTTTCAGCCTAAATTGAAATCAGATGTGTTTTGTGCGTACACATAAATACATTTTGCCTGTTGTTGAGGCTTTGTCTTGTTTCACACTTTGATTCAAAGGCATGGGCCTGAGAATACCTTATGGCCAAGGGTGGCCTGAAGTGTAGAGAGGCAAGCTTACAATTAGAAGGTTGCCGGTTCAATTTCCCCGGGTGGGTGGGAAAAGTAAAAGCCAGTGCTTGCTCCTCCCTCAATACCACCACTACCCTTAATCAAGGCTCTTGACTCCAACTGGCCCAACAGTGGCCAACAGATCAGACTGTGGTTCCATGTGTGAATGTGTAAATCTGTGCAAATGTGATCAGGGCCTCCCTGAATGAAACAAAGGTGCCTCCACTCATGCAGCGGACGTCAGTAGAGTAGCAGCATCTGGCTGTCCATTTAACTATTTTTTTCTTCCTGGTTGCCCACATGGCTTCAGACTGACCACCCTCCTTGCACTCATTAATGTCTTCCAGCACTCCTTGACAGTCCAGCAGAGACTGACAGACATGTAAAGGAATAACACTTTAATCCACAGCTCTTTAAAAGGAGCCCTATCATATTTTTTTATTTTTTCCTTTTCTTTTGTGTTTTATAAATGTTCTTGTACATGTGAAAGATCTTGAGAGTTAAAAAGGTCACATTTGCATAATTTGTGCCCTGCAGCTAGTTTGGCACGCAATTAATATAGCACAGCTGCTTCGTTGTTGCTAGCAGTGCTGGCTCATGCATATGTAAGCTGACCAATCAGAGCAAACTGGGTATTCAGGAGGGGGGCTTCCAAGAGACAGGAGAACTGGACAGTATGAGAAAACTGAGAAAAGTGTTTTTGTACACTAAAGCAAACTTGTTTTAGTAGTAAGCCAAAATATAATCATGAACCCACAAATAAGCATAATGACCTCTTATAAGAGTTTGATCAGACCAGTTTGACCAGTTCAAGAGGACCTGGTCGTCACAACTTAGGAGGAGGAGGGCATCATGTCTAAGGGAGAATTCTCTGGTAATGATAGTCTTGCCTCCTTTCTGCAACTGCAACAGATGTTTTGGCTCTAAACTTAATATTTTTCTTCCTCTTTTACAATTGCAACACTTTTTAAGGTCTCATATGATGAACCACTGTATGAGAAACCTCTTCATGCTGCTTTTGACAGTGTCTTGACAATTAAACCATTTATTAAAGGCTCTTTGTCCCATTTTTGATTCATTCATTCATATGTGTAGACTGATGGAATGAATAGGGTATTGGAATTACAGATGCAATGTGGAAATCCTATGTTGAAAATATTCAGGGTATTTAAATATTACTATTAATTCTGTAAATGCTGGTCATACAACAAACAGGTCAAAGTTGTGTATAGATTACACTTCTCTCCTGCTAGATAACAAAACATTTTCAAATAAAATACTTCCCTCATAGATCAGAGAAACTCGTTCTTTCCAGTTCTTACAATATCACAGCTCACTAACTTTTTGGAATCATTTATTCTGTTTTGTTTTTTGACTTGTAATCGGGAGTTTCCCCGAGTTCCTCTACCGCACTATTTAGGGTGGTTGAGTCAGGTAGTGTGAGGGATCGGTATGTAGCCTGCTCCATCTCTCTATCCACTCTGCTAGCCAGAAAACCGTTGCCACAATTCTGGAATGCTGAGAAGCTGCTAACATTTGATATGGGGCCAAAGTAATTAAGAGATGTATTACATCTGGAGAAAACTGGTTTCACTATGTCTAACAGAGTTTGAAATTAAATCTGGCAACCAGTCTTTACTCTGATTTTAACATCAAAATCAGTGGTTTATGGCCCAACAGGTTAAATGTCCAATGTCCATGTGAAGATCCAATGTCAATTTCTGTGATAAATACTGTGTAAATTCTCTTCTCTTATAACAGTAACATTTTATTTTTATCACTCTTTTCTTGAATTGTTGTATTATTTTCTTGTTTATTTGTTGTTTTTGTTTATGCAGCTTTATTTCTACTGCTGTTTACATACAATTAACAATGTAGAAATTTTTTTAAAAGGGGACAACAATCAACACTTTACATTATAGATCACCTATATAATGGGCCCTAATGCAAAGTCTTAACAGACGATACAACAGTTAATGTCGATGTGGCTCTGACTTGGCGTTACACTTAACCGGGTCAGCAGGCAGATGATGACACATTGATATGATGATAACAAAGTAAAAACTACACATAACACCTGTTTTTGAGCCAAAAAGAAGGAAATGACACGAATGGATCCTGTAGGAGCAGAAGTGACATGTCAAAGACATATCAGAGACATATCAGACGGCTGCCTATCTGTCACACAGAGTTACATAACCAGTCTGAAGTAGAGGGAGTTGACACATGTCCTCAGATCACAAGGTTCTGGCTGTGAAACTCAGCTGTCAAGGGTTGAGGGCAAAAACTGCTGTTCCTCCTGAGTGGGCCGGTGGCATGGAGGCTAGCATGCCACCCATAGGGCCCTCCTGCATTAATGATGGTCTATTTTTAGATTAATATCAGCCACAGTGAACACATGACTGAACGCCCCAAATGCCACACACACTCCTTGAGGAAACAGGACTAAACATGACTAAACACTTTTATGGCTCTCTTCACCATGGCTCCAGCTCAACACACCTGTTCACAAGTCTAACACCTGTCATCAGATGCTGATGACTTTACAGATTTCACAAGCTGGACCAGTGTGGCTAGATGACAGTCTGCCAATGTGTTGGTCGGTTCACCAATTGGGTCCAGACTGGAATAACTGTTATGGATAGGGTGCCTTGAATTCAGATACACACGTGTATGTTCCCCTCAGGATGAATTATAATAACCTTGTGGATCCCTTTTTCATCTAGCGCTACTATGAGGTCAAAATTCTAGCTTGCATAATAGGCCTAAATGGGGCCAGAGGATGGGGTGGCTGGACTTAACCTTATGGGTGAGGAGCTCAGACATGTGAATGGAGTAGAGCTGCTGCTCTTTTGCGCCAAAAAAAGTCAGTTGAGGTGGTCCTGGCATCTGATGAAGATCCCTCCTGAGTGCCGTCCTTTGGAGGTTTTCTCAGTACGTCAAACTGGGAGGAGTCCCCATGGTACCAGAGCTCACTGGAGGTATTACATATCTCATCTGGCCTGGGAATTCATCTCGACTCACAGGCTGAGCTGAAAATGTGGCCGGACAGAAGGACATCTGAAAATCCTTGCTCAGCCTGCTGCTGCTATGACCCAACCACAGAAAAGCAGAAGAAAATGGATGAATGGTTTATTACCAATGACCATAATAACTTTCCTATCAGTTTTAGTACTGGTCCAGTTTGCAAATATGTATTCCCTGAACCTCTCACTTCATATTTAATTTTCATGGGTGCAGACCGAAATGCCTCTGTACCATGGACGAATTATAAGAACTGCCGATAACAGTGTCAGATGTGGAGTGCCGTCCATTTCTATAAAAGCTGCTCAGCCAAAAAAGTTTGACTTCCCGTCATGAAATTACCGGGATTTTCCATGTGAGATTTCTGCTGGCCCTTTGCCATTTGAGCCACCTAACTGACGGTTTAGTCCTCTGCTCCCTTCAATGGGGATAATAATGATTCAATTGTGCGGCTCTTCTAGGCTTTCCAAATGTTATTAGACCAAATTCTGAAAGGGAAGCGAGTCATTCCACTGGTTTCATAACGCTCAAAGAATGATATCCACCTGTTTTCACTATGCAAGCTTGTGGGAACTCTTTTGGGCCAAAGTGCATCACGTGATAGTTTGGCCACTACATAGAATTGGCTTTAAAGCCTGGCGGTCTTCCAGGGGGCTTGCTTTGTTTTCAATTGGAAAGACTTACAACCAATCAGAGATAAGAGCACCTACATGTGTCAAAGCGCCAAACTAGTGAATGTGAGAGGGGAGCATGGATTTTAATAAACCACTGAGCCCAGTGGCCACTCCTATACACTGCAGGAAAAATTCCCCAGTGGACCCAAAAGCATTTTCCCCTTAGTGCATGATTATAAAAGAAACATCTGTAAATGTGTTGACAGGACACCAAGAACTGCAAACAAGGCCAACAATGACCCTTTCTATTATGACATTTTGATCCTTGGAGGTTTTATACCTGTAAAAAGCTCCTCGAGCTGAGAAAAGCGTTTTTTTAATAATCTTTTACGTCATCAAAATGTGAATTCCATGGACCAAGCAGGAACTTGCAGGCGATGCCAGCAGGAGAAACTCTACTGTGCATATTTAACGATCCGCACAACTGGGAAGTAAAACAATTTTTTGTCGTATGCACCGGGCGAGCAGTTCTCATTATTTTGAATGGGTGCCATCTTTACGTCTGGTATCTAGTTTCAAAGCAGAGCTGAAATGTAAGCTTCCTAGCTCCCAGTGAATCATAGGAAAGCTGGCCAGGTATTACTAATCTCAAAACAAAGAGCAGCGTGAATCGTGGCCTGCTGCTCTGTTCGTATTGCCGTTGTTCTGATGTCTTCAGCTCAACACTTCAAAGCTTGCTTGTAGTCCATCCATCCCTTATGCAACATCTAATATGAGTGAAGATTCAGCAACTGGATTGTCTCCAGTCCCATGAGATCATAATTTGTATGCCCACAAGTCATTAGCCTGTGTACACAAGATATAGATCCAAAACTTGTACAGTATGATAATCATTATGCAAACAAGATATAGAAATATGACCTTTTGGGGCCTGAGGGCAAAGTGGGAGCAATTTAGCCGATAATCCAGTTGCTGATTTAAAAAAAAAAAAAGTAGTATTTAGCATTTTTATTGACACCAACATTCAATTCAAAGCTCTCCCTGAAAAGTTCTCAAGGCTCTACTACAAGCATGTTCGCCTTTTATTCTGAAGGCGACTCGCTGAGCAGGAAGTGTTATTTTGGCAGGTGTATCTCACTTTGACGCAGGTGAACTCCCGGTTTAAGGTTGGGTTCGTGACGTCATCACAGTAAAATGCGGATCCTTTTTTCCAGTCCGGCCAGGAGAGGGATTATGACTATCAGCATCATCATCAGTAACTGCGTGTGCACTTCCTGCCGGGAATGAAACGACACTTTGAGTGTGAGTACATTTGATGTTTCTTGTGATTCATGGGAGGGGGGAAACTGTCCTGACATGATGTGAGTCTGGGAAAAGAGGCACAAAGTGAAATGCATCTCGGACGGAGTTCCGCGTTTTTCAGTGAAACAGAGAAATCAGGTTGAGTAAGTGAAGAGTGACTCTTCATTTCCACTTTACTGAGAAAATTACACAATTATGATAAATGTGAGTTCGGACAGAGAGCTAGAAAGATTGAAACTGACTGACACATGATAATGTGACCATACATGGACAATATAACACCACGTTTACTCAATGTACTGCACTTCAAGTTACTTGTGGTTTAACTGAGTATTGAGCATTTCCATTGTATACAGTTTAAAACTTTTTGTCCACTATATTTCAATTATAAACTTAAGATTGCATTTATAGAAACATAGACCTACTGAACACAGAAATATGTTGTATTGGTAGTGATTTACTGCCCTAAAATATCATCAATATCAATGCCATGCTGTCTACACACTATGCATTAATAATAATCAATCCAGCACTATAATATGTGATTTTATAACATTTACTGTGGGAATTATCCTATCATGTGTACTGGGATCCTAAAAGATAATTTACTGACAGGACTGTAGAAGGTACTTACTCTTATTTGGGCATTATTGCTTTTTTGCTTGAGTAAAAGATCTTAATCTATCTTTCACAAGTGGTGGGGAGGCATTATGCACTTGATGTACGATTTACATCAGTGCTGCGACGGACGATTATGTTCATTTTTATTCAATCGATTAGTAATTTTGATTTAAAAAATGTCTGAAAATGGTGAAAAATGTTTATTTGTGTTTCCCAAAGATTGAGGTCCGTAAAATGCACAAACACCATAAAAATATCCGCGTTGAAGAACCTGGAATCAAATAATTTTTTGACCTTTTTCCTTAAACAATTAATCAAACAGATGTGATTGTTAAAATAGTTGGCAACTGATCGATTTATTGCTGCGGCTGTAATTTTTAGGTTTATGAAAATCCATTTTGTTTGTTTTTGGATGCAGCCTCACTGCCTCACTGATCCAGAGCCTAACACGGGGATTTTATGGAGACCCATAACGTCCCTGTCAAGTTTATTTGGGAATATTCATGTCTGTGGATAGCAAGCAGGAGATGCCTTTGTCCCTCTATTGACTAACAACTTTTTAAAACGCGCTGCTGTGTTGCCTTCTTCTTAGTTTCCTCTCCGTCACAGCACAAGAAAATCATATGAGCAGCCGAAACCATTTAAAAAACACAGATGGAGAGACTGAGTGGAACAATCGCTGATGGTCAAATTATTTTGAAATCAAGAGAGACAGTGCTCTATTAACATTAAAAATAAAGCCTGACTCTTTCCTCTGTGTAATCATTGCTAATAAAGCATCTGCAGACACTCATTAAACAAGTCAACTGAGTGATGGTGAGGTTCCTTTTTATATGACAGGAGTTTCACTTCCCTGTTTTTAAGAGCTACTTCCTTATGTTCAACATTTTCCAGTGCAGTAGGTGTTGATACGTAAGTCAGTATAATTTCCATTAGCTCACTTTGGAAGAAAGAGACTCGACCTACAGTCACTGTGGCTGGTAAGGTGTCATCTGAAGAATGGATTCACTGTCTCAAATTCAGTGGGATTCGAGTCTGGATTTACATAGTGAGACAGTGTCTGATTGCAGGACAATAACAGGAAGCTTGTTCGACGTCGATGAGGATCGACAGGAACCCTGAGCCCAGCTGCAAGAAGCCAGTCCTGATCTTTTGGAGAAGCGACACATGAGCTTGTAAGGTGGTAAGCAGATCAGAACTGATATATGCTGACAGTATGCAATCACCTTGTGTATCCGCAGAAAGTCAATGCATCATGTTTGAAACAGGACAAATTAAAAGTAAGGTATGTTGTGGTTGTATATCTGTAAGACCACAGTCAGCGGAAGACCTCCTCTCAGGGCTTGCTTGTCCAGGAAATGTAACTTATGAAAATACAGTAGATATGGTCCAGGATCAAACTGCACAAACTGGTAATTTTCTAAGAGAGATGACTTTAATACAAATATTTTGTATGATAAGCTAAGAAATTTGAACGTTTTGGCACTTAAAACATTTGAGTCTCCAAGATCCCCACGAGCAGCAGGGGCAATCCTGACATTATGTCTATTTCTCAATGTATACTTTTGATATTTTAATTTGACCACTTACTGGCAAAAATAGATTCCTCGGCAATTTTCCCAGAAATGTGGATAAGTGTCTAGATCTGTTGGGAAATAAAATACATAGAAAGTATATAAACAGTTAACCTAATAAATCAAATATGAAGTGTATTTGTTTATTATTTCAAAGCCTTCTTTGCAGTTTCTGGTAATTTTGTGGAGGACTCTTTGTTTTGTATTTCTTAAAATCCTGACTGTTGTGCACTGTATAATTTGGATTTGGTTATATATGGCAAAATGTATAATATGATAATGATGTACAGCAGGGAAAAAAGTAATTACGTTAGTGGAGAAACATTGTACAAATGGTCACTTAAACATTATAAGTAGCAGGAAAATGATGAACATCATCAGTATCATCAGATCTCATCTAAATCAAACAATGTAATGGACATCACTATCAAAACACCACAACAGCACTAGCCGACATGGCAGTATTGGCTTTTTCAGTTAATCGGTTCACCACTTGGATCCAGACATAAAGGTCGGGTGGGTGATTCTGGAGCAAGATTGTTGATTCACATTCAAATAAGACTTAATAAACAATAAAGTCTCGAACCAAGCCACCAACCCAAAGCATCGACGTTAAACGACGTGGGAATGAGACTTAACAATCAACTAACTTTCTCCAGATTGCTGGCTGCACCTTTGAATATCACCTCAACTATGGGATATATTTGTTTTATTTATTTGCTACTGGTATTACTAGTGGTCCTGAGTGACCCCTGAACCTTTCCTCTGGCACCACCATGAGCTGGACGGAAATATCTTGACAACAACATCTGATTGGATGGAGTACTGTGAAAATGTCAGGTCCCTAGATATTTGCTCTTATGACTTTATTAACTTTTCATCTAGCGCCATCATCAGGTAGAAATACCAATTCGTCCAAAAGTTTGGTTTCACAAGCAAATACCAGCACAAACTAAAGACACTGACATCAGCCTCAGCTGTGCTTTGTGTTTAGCTCAAACTAACCAACATGCTAACATTCTGAATTAAGACGGAGAATATTTCCTTAACATTGGCATTTTTCTAATATCACGGTTGTACCAAAGTACAGACTCACAAAGCCGCAAGCATGTCTGTAAACAATATTTTCCCACATTTAGTCTACATGATGAGTGATTCATGTATATGTAAGCGTATGTTATATAAGTTTACTGTACTGCTCTGTGTATTGACCTGTATTTACTAGCTGTGGATCTGTGAGCTGGTGAGATGGAGGAAGCGTACAGTGAGCTGTACCAGGAGTTCCTTCGCCTGAGGTCACTCTGCCTCAGACAAGCAGCTCTGCTACATCAACTCGCAACGGCTCTGCAGAAACAGCAAGGTCTGTATGAAATCTATTGTAACACCAAACCCTTAGAAACATGTCAGTCAGGATTCACTTAACGCTTTTTTTTAAAACTGTCTGCCTGCAGGTGCAGCTCTCCCTAATGGGGAAGCGAGTGATATGATGTCCATCCCTGTGCAGTGCACCCAAGAAATCCCTGCATGTCTCCTTGAATATCCTCAACCACTGACAGCCACAGCACACAACGCTGCAGCACAGTGTTGTGTTGCCGATCGCCTCTCTAGAAATGTGGGCACTTTCTCTGATCTCCTCGCTGAAGATATGTCCAAGCTCTGTATGGAGGGGCCTCGTCGGACTAAGGTAAAGCAGGAGTTGGGGCAAAATGTTGCACCTTTGCTGAGCGTGGACTCCTTGATGTGGCAAGGAGCTTCTTCGAATGCCTCAAGAAATGTGTTGCAAGCAGATCATCTGTGTGGAGATGTGGCGATGCACACGGTTAGGGTAGGTGTCTTGACTGGACATGGGCAGGGGCTCTCTGATCTGTCCTTGTTGTTCCTCAAAACCTCCATGACTTCCCCTCTTTGTTTGTGTCAGATGCCTGGGACAGACAGACCCTCCCTGCCCAACGACTTGCGGACTCTGTCTGACGGGATGCTGATGTCAGACGTGGCGCTGCAGTCCAACGTTTGTGAGTTCTGCCAGGCGGTTTTCCCCGGAGACACAACCACCAGAGGAGAGTTCCTACGACACCTTTACACCCACATCACCTAAACCGATACGACTTTTTCTCCCAATATGAGATATGTGTTCACATGATGTGCTGTGATGGAGCAGTTCAACCTCTGGAAACAGCACTGAGTAGACCTGTTCGTTATGTGGTTAGCTGTTTGCCTGTTTGGGTGATCTGTGCAGATGCTGGCATGATTTTCTGTTTCTGAAATGTGAACTGAAGGGTTTAGATAGACTTCCTACGCTTTAAATGTATGCAAAATACTGAGGTATTGTATTGTAAAGACCCATTTTCCCATATTATACAAAACTGTTTCATCTATAGTACTCTTATGTAGCCATGGTTTAAATCTTCCAGATTTTGAGATCTAGGTCTCTGAGATTTATGTTTAGAAGAGAAATACTTTTTTTTCTGTCGAAACTATTGTAAATTTAAGTCAATCCAGACCTGAGCAAAATGATACCAAAACTCACCAAACTGTCTCTGCCTGGCCAGATACCAGTAGTTTGCTCACTGTTTAAGCTATGTGGCTCACACAGAGCATTAATTATTAACCATATATAATCACTGCTCGGTTTGTAGTTTCGACCTGCAAGAACTACGTTTCCTCTTGTAATTCATCTGTCTTTCACGTGGAAGCATCCCTACTTAATGTACGCTGATTGTGATCCTCCCCAGATGCCTTAATGTAGCTCATAATAGTACCTGTGAAAACACCTTTTCTACTTTGGTGACAGCAAAAACATGTAGATCTTTATGGCTTGCATTCACTTGGAATTGTAATAGGACGTTCATTGTTGAAATAAAAAGATTAAATTGTGTCAATTTTACCTTTCACTGTGAAATCTTATTTTTTCTTGGGCCAGGAGGACAAAAAATATCCGCAGTGTTTATTTGGGACAGTAAATTGTGTTTTTTTTATTTGTTAGACCTTCTGTGTGCTGTTAATGAATTGGCCAGTACTGTCGGTCATGGACAGGGAGACACGATGTTGTCCTTGTTTGAAAAGATAACTGTGAAGACAATTGTTAGAAATATAATAGGTAGGTTTCCACCTGCTGTCTGTTGTAAATGTGGCGGACACGTTTGTTACAAGATGACATGATTAACTTGTTATGAAATGTGTTCATCAGTGCCGGCCAATGAATATATATAATATATATAATATTATGTAACTGTAATTTTGTTTGCTTTGGTTTTAGATGCAAGTATTTCATAAGCAGACTCTTAATTAGGGAAAGAAAAAGCTGTTTCTGCACGATAAAGACTGTCTGATCATCACGTCTTGGCTGATCTCTGCACTTCAGTGTGAACACAGTTTCTTGTCAAGACTGCTTTAATTATCCCACCAGTTCAATCATATTTTTCAAGCTTGGATAAGCAACACAAATTAAGTCATTTAACCTGATTAATTTTATCACTGAACCATTATTGTACATCCCAGTAAACATCATTCAAAACTACATCTGCCTCATCTGGATAATCTTAAAGAATATTTCAGACATTTGAATACAGATAATTGGACTTCATAACTAAATCAGTGGTCATCTTGCTGCTTTTGAAATGTTTGCAGTGGAGTGTTATTAGACTGACCAGCTGTCTGCAGCTCAGCTCTGTGTTACTGAGGAAACAGCGCGGGCTAAGAATAGACTCAAAGATTGAACTCCCTAATTAGTGGTGCCGACAGCTGATTGATGAAGGCGGTGCCCTTCATCTGTTGCGCTCATAAACACAAAAAGAAAAACAACTTGGATATTGTTGCTCATGTATAATCAAGTGAGTCAGTTAGCATATAACTTTATTTATGAACTGACCCGCCACAACATCATACCCTCTGACAGGTGAGTGCATAACAATGATCATTTCATTACACAGAGCAACTGTCAAGCGGTGGGATATATTGGACAACGTGAGAACAGTCTGATCTTGAAGGTGACGTGTTGGAGGCAGGACAATTGTGATGTCTAGACGATGAAAAGTGGCCCAAGGAGGCACAACTAGTGAACCAAGGGTCAATGGTAGGCACGAGGAGCGAAGTGTTCTGATCTTACAGAAGAGCAACCAAGCACTCATTTCCAAAAACCCAGATTATGACTATGACAGAAAGCCGTCAGAACACACAGTGCAGCTTTAAGTGTATCAGGCTGTGTCGCTGTTCACCGGTCAGAGTGCCCATGCTCTCTCCATCTTTGAGCATCAGAAAAAAGACTGTGGTGCAGAGGAAGAGTGTGACCTGGTCTCATCAATCACGGTTTCTTTTACATCATATGAATGGCTGGGCATGTGTATGTTTTACCTGGGGAAGAGACGGCACCAGGATGCACTATGGGAAAGGGAAACCCTAAGTCCTGGCATTCATGTGGGTATTTTTCTGACACCTACCACCTACCTTTGTGTTTCAGGAATGGTTTGAGGAAGATGACAAAGAGCTCAAGGTGCTGACCCGGCCTCCAGATTTTTGACAGATCAGAGGTGTTGTGTTAAATTGGATGTCATTAAACCCATCCACAAAATAAATGCAATAAATAAATGTTCCGGCCTCGGTCTCTGTAGCTGTCTTCGTTGTTCGCTTGTTGTCATAGCGGCAAGCTAGGAACGGTCACTACTTTCAAATTAAAAGCCCCCCGCTAAAAACCCAGTTCTAAACTCCAATGGGGTGCAATGTAAAGCTCTTATTTTGAAGACAAATTCTTTGTCACTGTTCACAGCCCAACTTCGAGCTTCACGTCACGTCACATGTTTACGCCTACCCCAGAGGCTTTTGGAAAAGGAGGAATATTATGCCTCCGTTTTAGAAAGACAGGCCGGCACATTGCCGCCCTTACCTTGGAGCAAATGTGCCGCCTTTTCTATCTAAAAAGGGCTACTGATACATGCAGCTTAATCCTACACATTGGACCTTTAAGAGAAGGTAATGCAACTTTTTATATAAAGATCCCCTGTAACATGTGACCATGTCTCTCTTCACTGGTCCTGTGGTGGAGGGAGTGTAACTCAGGAACATGACTGAGAGTCTACAGTATGCTACCTCGAGCTAAATGATAATAATGATGATTATCTCAGCATGTTGATATTTATAACTCACATTCTTAGTTTAGCGTTTTAGCATTTTAACATTTCGCTAATTAGCAGTAACATAAATTACTGCTGAGACTGGTGGGAATGTCATCAGCTTTGCAGGTATTTTGATCCAAAGCACTGGACAAACAGACATTTTAAGATGAGGTGGCACTAAATTTAAACTGTCTTTTTTTTTAAATAATCTTTTTAAATCATCCTCTCGAAACCACAAATGCGTGTAAATCATTCCCTGCCAAACCATCCTATGGAGTATATTCTAAGTAAAAGCAAAAATGTCAACTTCATGGTTGCACTAGAGGCAAATTCACCAAAGTCAGCAGGATTCATCCTCTGGGGACCATGAATGTCTTGTGCTAAAAGTTGAGATATTTCAGTGATGGACTGACCTACAGACACCCTCGTAATAGCGACACTTGATTTGAACAATTAATTAATTAATTAATTGTACGCTAACCTACAGAGAAATAAATAACAAAAAAACAAATAATTCAGTGAAGTTGTCTGAGGTTTAGATTGCGTGTCTTGATCTTCTCTGGTGTCTGTAAATCAAGTGAGGGAGGGCTGTAAGTGGATGAGTGCTGATGACATCGCTGGCACAGGTGAGTCATGCCGGCACGGAGGCTTGGTGCAGAGCGTCAGTGCAACAAACAAGACGGCAGCAGAGGTGTTGCTGGCTGTGTGACGCAACTCCTGCAGCCTCTCTGACACATCGGAAGTGCCAAGAAAAAGGAAAAAAAACAAAAAACCTTTGTGGTAAAACAATGCAACACTTCGTGGCTTTAAGCAATAAAATAACATTTATTGAGATGTAACAAAATAAATAATCTGTTCTGCAACATAATAAACTGAGGAAGTTACTAATGCTCAAGAGACAGGCAGGTGTAACTGATGCACAGCAAGCTACCTCACTGACATACTCTGTGATTACAAAAATCATTATCACGAGCCTTGTCATAACATGAAGTCTTAACACATTTAACAATTTCAACTGGGACAAATAGGCTGACGTAGCTTGTAGAAGCTGCTGTATCAAGAGTCAAGCACCATGAGATTTCTTTCTGCAAACCTCTGCATGAGTTTTCTTCTTTTTCTAAAGATTAGTCACCCTAATTCACTGAGTCTCAAATGACATAAGAAATAAAAATAAAAGGGAAACTCACATAAGGTTCACCTAGTTAATATCTAACACTACAGAAATCATCCTAAAAACACACTTCCATATTGTAAGTTACCCACAAAAAACTACACTAATCACCACATTTCCTGTGGTCTCAAAATCTTTCTGTGTAGTTTTTAATGGAGAATCCCCAAAGTCTGTACAATTGCTGCTGTAGGGCAGGGCCCTCGAGCAAGACCCTGAAACCTGGCCTCACTATTGAGAGCTGGAAAATCGACTGGAGATCGATGAAGTCATCATCTGCGTTCTCGTTTCATGCCGCTGACTTAAGAAAAGGTGTTGTAAGCACATTTCCACAGAGTAAAAGATAATGAAAAGCAAGAACTATTATCTCTTGCAAACACCAAATCAGCCGCTTGTGCAAAAAACATCATTACAGGAAGATGTGAGGGAGTGGACGATGAAGAACCAGGTGTTTATACCTCATGAACCTCAGCATGCCTGATCTCATGGTGCAGCAAAGGATAAAAGGCCTCTGAACCTGACGGTGGTGTCTGAGTGTAATCAAGATCAACATATGTCACAAACGCTAATTTATCCTCATCTTTTGAGTCTTAAACAATATCTAACACACTGACTTCAGAACCGAGAACATCCATTTGTTTCCTGAGGGTGAGGAGTTGCTTAGAACGTTATCAGACTGTTCTCATATTGTAACTTTCTGTAAATGCAGATAAAAGTCTCCCTGTGAAACCACATTTCCTTTGCACAACTACAGCATGTCACAGCGCGAGTTCAGAGTCCATTTCCAAAGTTGCAGTGCCCCCTGCTGTGTTGAGCCCAATTCACCTGAAACACTTTAAACACACTCCTCACAACAAATTGACTGACAAAATAATCAGGTTTTTCTTGATAAAATCAGATTTTTCCATCATCTGGACATATGGTCCATGTATTTAAAAAAAGTGTCTCCTCTACATATTTACTGAATATAAAGTCAAAACATTTTAAACTTCAGTATTTAGAAGTCACTGCAGGTTTATGATCTCAGTCGCTGGTAAATTCTGACATTTACTGAATTGAATTTGAAGCAGGTATGAGTCTTCTCCTCATCAGACGTCAGTGATGAAAAAAAAAAAAACCCTGCTCAGCAACAGGCTGTGTGGCTGAGTTCAGTGGCAGGCCTAAGAGCAAGTTCCCTGATGAACGTCGGGGCCTCTTCATTTCCCACGGTGGTTAGAGTCATCTTTGGTGATGCAGGGGCTACTGCTCCTGCACGCTGTTATCGAACTCCGCCTCTCTACTTTAATGTCAAGGTCTGAGGAGAAAGGTAAAACTTCAGATGAGATATGATGCAGAAATTAACCTAGAAGTCAATTATAGCTACATTGTGTAACTTTTCCCCCTTAAAATAACAGTTTCAGAATCATGTTTTTGGTTCAGTGTCTTGTAACACGGTGAACACTCCGTCTCAGCTATCACTTGTTTCTGCACTATGTAGCTTCAGTCAGACTACTGCAACACACAAGTTTTCAACACATTACCTTGCCATGATGTCATAGTTTTGTCTGTAGTCAGCACCCACAATACATCTGAAACATCATTACAGACCTGGGATTTGTGCTTACGGCTGTGGCGTCGACTCAGAAACTGTGGGGGGCGCGAAATCGTGCAAAATGCCAATTCCTACATAATGTTGCTTTAAAGAACCAATGCTAGTCAGAGAACCGATGAAACATATATTCATTCAACCTTTATTTATACAGGGTGGCCGAATGAGAGCTGTTCCTCTCTTTTTTTATCCGCACCCTGTGTTTATAAGACAATAAAGGAAAAAGTAAATTTAACATCAAAACCAACACATATAATATATATTGTGTATTGCATGTACAATATAAACAAACCACACAACAAACAGTCAGTGAAAACACATACTGTAACACTATTCCAAGTCAGCTAAAAGAGTCTTAAACTGCTTAAGCCACCTTTAGTTTACCAATATTGGTATTAGAATGGTGGTTTTAAAGGTCTTGATGAAGAAATCTTGGGATCTAGTGCTGTGCTAAAGTTGATCTCTAGGTAAGAACATGTAATAAACCCAGGCTGTTGGCTGAGGAGTGTTTTGTAAATATGTAAACTACAGTACAGTAAAATACACATGAAGAGCACCGAGTGGATCTTCTTACATGTAGATGGTGCCTGTAACACCCTAAAATTTACTGTGAACTGTGTCAATTGACTGGAATATTACATTTCTAACTTAATGTGTTTTAGCAAATTTTATTGGAAGTCAAGGTCTCCTAATGTTTAAAGCAACAGTATGTAGAAATTGGCATTTTGCGCGAGTTGGCGCCCCCCACAGTTTCTGAGTGCGACACCACACTCGTGAATACAAATCCCAGGACTGTAACTATGTTTCAGACGTAAGGTAGGTGCTGACTACAAACAAAAATAACATAATTATGTCTTGAGAACGTGTGTGTTGCGGTAAACATGTATGTAACGCTGTGATCCTACCCTCTCACTGAAGCTGCATAGAGCAGAAACAAGTGATAGCTGAGACAGAGACACCGTTCACCCGTTCCAAGACACTGAACCATCAACATGATTCTGAAGCTGTTATTTTAAGATATAAAAGTTACATAATTTTGCTTTTAAAATCAACGGCTGGACAGCAAATGATCGTAACACCGAGGCAAAAGACAAATATAAAGCATTGTGATCAAGATACAACCACTGTTTGAAGACCTTTGAATAATAGTTTGGGGAATTTCAGCAAGAAACTCTCCCACGTGGAGTGAAGTCATCATGGTTCATATGACCAACTCAAGCTGTTGAGTAACAAAACGTCTGCAAGTGTAATTAGCTTTGGGCTGGTGATATGGTTGTGATGAAGTCAACAACTCAAGTGAACAAAATGTGCTACATATGAGTTTACAAGTCATGAATTTATTCATAATAATTACGCGTATTTGTGCTGACACAATTACCTCTGATGCTGGGTTGTGAGTGTATACATAGCACAAAAAGTGTATGGAGTAAAAGAATATTCATTTATTGACTGCTCAGTTATTCATTTGCTAATTCAAAAGACTCTCATTGTTCAGCCATCAGGTGGGAATAACTTATGAAGAAGGCAATTTGTCATAACACAAAAATTTAATAGCTCACATTCAGCAGCACAAAGGGAAAAACACAGCTGGTTAGATTAATCAGATTGTGTGTACAGAATGATGTACGACAAACGGTATCCTGAATATATGAACCATCAGCGGAAGATCAGTTATGGCATATGACAGTGACGTTGAAAGGAAGTGAGAGAAAGTTGTGATTAATGAGGCGAAGGAAACTTGGATGAGTAAAAGAGAGAGAGAGAGAGAGAGAGAGAGAGGAAAAGAGACAAAGTGAGGGAGATCGACGTCAGAGATGAAACATATGTCATTTTTTTGTTGTTTCCGCAGTCCTTTTGGTAGAGGGAGAAGATGTATAAAAAAGACTGTGCCATTTCCCTGCCCACAGGTTTTATTTTTGTACACTGTCGCTTGGTGAGTCAATGCAACGCCCCTCCAATTACCTCCCACTCCTTCGCCCCCACGCCCCATCCATCCCGCCCTTCAGCCCACGCACCTAACACACTCTGACGTCAGTCGCTGCTGAGAGGGGGGGTCCGATTCTGCCACCCACGGAGTACTTCCTATCCCCCCCCTCTCCCTCCCTCCCTCCCCGCCCCCTCATGTCTTTGCTGGCTTCCTTCTCCTTGCTTCATCTCTTCGACTGGCTATCACAGCCCAGAACGTCTAACTTGCCCAGATCATTGCTTTTCTTTTTTTTCTCTCTCTTTCTTGTGAGAAGCTGTGATGCATCAGAAATGCTACAGTAACAGGGTATTAAGGAAGTGCTATAACAGTGTAACACCCCCCCTCCACCCTCCATCTTCTCTACCCTCCTTCTCTCACTCTTTTCCTCTATATTTCGCTCTACACCTCCTTCTGTTTCCCCTTCTAACTTCTACCCTCTCTAATTTACAGTCTGGTGAAGTTCAGCTGTGCATGGTGGGAGGCGTCACCTAGCGTGACTCAGTAGAGTTCAAGCACTGGAGCAATAAAATATTCATTGTTTGGGGAGGTTAGTGAGTCTCTGTCTGCCATCACTCAGTTCACCCCAACATCAACATGCTTTGTTTTTAATTCAACCCCAAATTTAACTTCAAGAAATAGTTTGATATTTTGGAAAACAAGCTTTCTGGCTTTTTCATCGAGAGTAAGATGAGAAGACGTGTACCGTTCTCATGTCTGTACATGAAACATGAAGCTAATGCCAGCAGCTAGTTAGCTTAGCATTAAGACTGGAACAGGGGGGAAATGCTAGCCTGACTCCGACTGATGGTTGCAAAATCCACCTACCCGCATCTCTAAAGCTCACTTATTAACACTCAATATCTTGTTTGTTCAAATCTCTCCAAAATCCAAAGTGTAAAACTGCTCCCAGCCAAGAAGTAGTTCAGCACATAACCCCTCGCGAAATGGCAAAATTGTGATTTTTTTTCACTGTTCTGTTTTGGTACACATTAAACAAACAAAGTCAAAGTAGAAGAAGATAACAGGTTCTATGTAACCCAACATAAATTAAAATTGTGTCCGATGCGCTTGGAAAACGGGAAAGGGTCGGCTACTTCAGAAACCAGAGGTGGACTCAGGATTATTTAGGGGAAGGGGAAAAAAATAAAAAGGGCACCAAAAGCAGAAAGGGCACTGGAAGGGCACCCTACAGGGCACTTTTCACATTTTATCTAACAGAGGGATATCCAAGAGGGCACTTTTGCTGCATTTCAACTTTTGCTGCTAGCTGTTTCCCCCTTTTTCCAGTATATGTGCTACAATAAGCTAACTAGCTATAAGCCTTTTCATCTCATCTAGCTATCTAAAATGGATTATAAGACAGGAATATGGCACCACTCGCCCAGTCTTGCTTCAAGTTTTGCCTAGTGGCCAATCGTGGTATTGCAGCGTAAAACTCTTCTATAACATCTATATAACTATGGACATTACACTCTGAACTGCAGATAAAGTCAATTAGGATTTTTGATCCATTGAGGTTTTATATCTTTAATTCCTAGAGCCAAGAAATGCAATTCAAAAATTGTAACAGTCCATTGGCGGCGCAGGCAGCCATGGGCGGGGCCAGCAGGAGGAACACTGTGCACATCAGTGGGCCACAAAATCTAGAGACTTTTGAAGCGTTCTGTGATACATCTATGCATCTCATCGTCTGCCAGAGAGCAAATAAGACTATTTCCCAAAATGCTGAACTATTCCTTGAACCTGAAGGACTGCCAAACTGACTTTTATTGAGTGTCCGTCACTAAGCACACAGTATTGTTGAGTCATTATTGGAAAAGTCACCTGCAGAGTGAGTCCCTTCTGACCCCAGGCTGATCTTGCCAGCCCGATCATGTGACACCATCCGAGCCAATCGCAGCCCTTCGTCCATTAGCGTTTGCTGTATGAGATGGCGACTCCAGCTGGCAGGGTTGGAGGTGTCAGTGTGGGGTCGGGGCGATGGAGACTGGTTGCACTGTGAGCCGATGTCTAACAGGACAGACAGATTTGGGTGTAAATGCTGTCGTCAAATACCACGGTCTTATAGAAACATGATGATCTACTGATGAGCGCAGAGAAAACACATTTTTTTTCTTTACCGTGTGATACACTGTCGAGGCTTTCTGCAGATAGGCTGTCATCATCTGCTCTCTGATTCAAACCCTCTGAGCCCTCCACTCCGAGGAGAGATGACACACTCTCGGGCACAATCACCTAAAACACACCACTGTCAGTCTATTGCTGATAATCTGACAACCTGAAACTTGGCTACAATTACACACGGCGCTGTGTGTTAGAATCACACATTCATCTGAAGAAGAAGCCCCGCTGCATGTTGTTAACAGGTGGCTGCAGCGCTGCTCTGAAGAACTCACCTCGTGTCTCGCTCTCTTGTGGGGCAGCAGGCTGTTCTCATCTGCATTTGTTCTGCAGGAGATAAACAGTTCAGACAGTTGAACGTGAGAGTTCATTGTTGATCATGGAAACAGGAAACCTGACAAAAAATCTTGACTCAATGTCCACGAAAGAGTGTTTCTGCAGGGCTTTCGACTGCAAGGTGTTGGAGGTTGAAGGCTCAGAAAAATTTACCTTGATTTAAGATTTTTTGAATTGAGACAAGCTTTTCTTTAAGCAGATGTTTGTGCGCAAGAGACAAGAATCCACACTGAGTACAACTTTTATTGAACTTGTAAAATTACCTGATACATAATTTTTAACTGTTGCAAATGTATTTTTGATGAAGGGTTATTAAACACTGACTAGAGTAGGAAAATACTAAAAAAAACTAAAATATCATCTGGAATGAATACAAAGTTCAACAAAGACACTATAAACACTTATCAAGTCTGATATATTTAAATAATTTAATGAGTACTCATAAATATTTAGTTATTGCTAGTTATTGTTATATGCTTTTTTGGCAAATACTCATTATTAGGGACATTTTGTTTAAAAAAACTGCTGGTAGTTACTCTTAGAAAGGTCATATAAAAATGTTTTGTGCAAGTGAACACACACACACACACACAGTGGGGGATTTGTGTATTCCTGTGCGGCTCCAATGTTCAGCTCATTATACAGGAACACTACAGAGGTTGGAGTTTAATTCCCACTGTGATCTGAACCAGGTTCATTGTGAAAATGAATAAAGTGGTGGGAATGTGACTCACAGAAACCACGTGGCACTTAAATTTACATATATTTCACATGTGGCTCGTTCTAACACGATGCCACTCTGCCATGCCGCCATGCAGGAATCTAACTTGAACAAAAACTTAATTCCCCGACTCACTTAGAGATTTTCTTCTTGATTTTTCAAGGAGCAATCAGGACTCAGCAGGTGTGAGGTGTGCTGGTCACCGAACACATCACTCTATTCTATGGCCGGTGCTCCTACCTTGCATGCTTGAGTGTGGAGGTGTAGGCACATTTTCTCGCCACCTGCCGAGCCAAAGAAAAGAGTTCCACCCGTCTCAGCAACAGGGCATTGTCACGCATACAGAACTGGGCTGCGGCTTCATTGATGATCAACTGAGGAGAAAAAAAGCACTGAGTGGAGGAGGGACGGACACGCAGACAATAAGGACACAACATACTTTTCTCTGAGACATTCAAATGCTTCATCTTGTCTCTGGTGCATTTACCTCATGATGTGTGAGCTGCTTCCCTTCTCTCCTCTTGGAGTCGAAGCGTCCGTAGATCAGACTATACTTCCGGATCTCTTCTTCTTTGTTCATGTCCTGGGACCCCATTTTGAATATGTGCCCCACAGTCTTTGCCATCTTCTTGTTCATCCTCAGCAGAGTCTTCACCTCTGCAGGATCGGACCTGGGCAGGGTCCTGAGGAGCCTCTCCACGCTCTCCACCACTGCCCTCGCCGTCTCCCCATCCAGCTGTCCTCCAGGCCAGGCCGACAGGGCTGCAGGAACGAAAGAGGCCGAGGGGCTCGGAGATGTGGAGGGTCCTGGGGGACATGTGGACAGCAGAGGAGGGCTGGGCGGCTCCTCTTCCATACCAGATGCAGAAGCCAGAGTGCAGTTCCCATCAGGCTCCGGGCTGAGCCAGTGCGGGTCCATGGGTGACAGTTTTTCCCTGTAGTGTGTGTCCGGAGGCTGCGGGGAGGCCTGGGAGCAAGGGCTTCTGGGACTCCCACTGTGCATTGGAGTAAGACACGCCCGATCCTCCCTCTCACAAGGAGACCCCGGCTGCCCGTTGCTCACAGACTTCCTGGGCCCACCTGCTGGTCCACTTGCACCCGTCCCATCCACCTTGAACAGAGGGATGCCCCCGAGAGGCACGTTGGAGACAGGCTGGTTGAAGAGGGCAGGGTTCGCCGCCCAGTCTCGGAGGGCCTTCTGCAGCCTACGCACGTGCAGTGGCTTGGTGGCCATGCCAACTAGTGCCATGATCTCCAGGAACTCCTCCTCTGCTGCCTCGCAGAGCTGCTGGACGTCGTCACCACCCTGCTGGATGAAGGTTTCATAATAGGCCAGCAGGTTGGCCCTCTGCAGAACCCGATAGAGCTGCAGCTCCCCAAGTGTGCGTGGCAGAGACATGGCACACTGCACTGGAAAGTTTAGGCAGGAGAAAGGAAAGACATGAACCTGCAGGTGGAGAAATCCTCTACAAGTTATTCATTTAGTCTGAGACTTGGACTACACCTGGTGTACCTGACACACACTCTTCTATGTTGGTCAAGCATGAATAAAACCAAGGTCAGAGGAAGTTTGTGCATGTTTCTGGAGCAGCTTCCTCCATGTACTGTGTCTACTTTCAACCTTTTTAAACATATTTTTCATTTAAAGCCTCATGTGACTAAACAGTTGAGGAAACATGAAATTCTCTTACCTTCTTCAGGTCAGGCAGACGGATGTGCACAGAGGGAGCTGGCGTGTTTACGCAAAAAAAAACAAAAAAACAAAGAACAAAAAAAAGAAAAGAAAAATGTCTCGCCAGCCACCCGATGTCACAGGTCGTTACTCCCGGACTGAAACTGACAAAGACATAACAACTAATCTCGGTTCGTCTGCCAGACAACAGCACGTTCCGTTCAGACCAGTGGAGCCCGCTTTGGATTATTCTCTACAGTTCACACAGAAAAACCAGCCGAGCGCTCCGGAGCCAGATGTTGAGCAGAAGACACCCCGCTCAGACACACATCGCAGTTGCTCTCCTGTTCGTTTTTTCTTACCCTGTCGCCTTATTGCTGAAAAAGCTTCCCCGGCTCAGATTGGCGTAGTAAATCCCCTTTGCGTATCGTACCTCGTCTGAAATCACTGGCAGAAATCCTCCTCCGGCGCACCGTATTGGTTGCTGGCTGCCCTGTCTGTGTGGGCTGGAGAATGACGGGGGCGGACTGCAGCACGCCATCTGACCGAAAAAGAGCCTTCCTCTCCCGGTAGAGAGGCGGCTTTCAAATTGGAGATGTGGGTGGTGGTGGTGGGGGCTTGAAATTAACCCTCTGCGTCTTCAAGATTGGTCTTTTATGCAGAGGCTTTAGGGGGTTCCCACAGTTTGGTTGCCGTGTCACAGACCCCCAATACGAGCCGTCATCACACCAACATACAGGCTCACAGAGGACAGTGTACAGACGTGACAGATGTGGACCGCGAGCTGTTTTTTCCCACCTTATTTCTGTAGAAGCTGGGTGGTCGTACATTTTCTTTCCTACGTGTAAAGGTGAAACCCAGTTGTTATCCCCCCCCGTACTTTTCCGAGTGCTGGTCGCAAATTTAAAGGGACAATTCACACAAATCACCCAAACTATCAGTGCAGCATCCGTCTGTCAGTGCACATCCAGGATCTGCCTTCACCGTGTATCACCGTCTCTACTGCAAATGTTGTTTCTGTTGTATTGTTAGGAGCGGCTGATATCAAAATCACATTACACAATACAGTTTTCCTACGTGATATTGTCTTGAGTGGGCAAACCAGGGCTCATTACACTTCTGTTTTATAATTACCATCATGCCTAATGCCTGAGGTGCCACCACACACACACACACACACACACACACACACACACACACACACACACACACACACACACACACACACACACACAGTGACTGCACTGTATGGTGTTTGCTGTGCACCAGTTCTTTGCTTGCAGCTTTAACCTTGCCGGTTTCCAGTTAAAAACAACAGCAACAATAGAACACAATAATAAGCCATCTGTCACCATCCTGATGAAAATAGTAAACCTTAAACATATACCAAACATTGTTCATAGGATTTTATTAAAGGGTAACTCCAACAATTTTACACATTAAAGTGTGTTTGCGGGTCTTGAGGAGTACTACTGCATGTGTGAAAAAATAAACTAGTACAAAGCCTTTTGTGGCTCCAGAGGAAGCTGCGTGTTATCTGATAAACTGCCTCCTGTGATGTCACTCAGTGGCTGAATTGCATTATGGGTAATGTAGGCACCAGGTTTTGAAAAAAGTTCACTGGTCTAGCATCGCACTCGTATGACACTGCTGGACTCATCATGGACATCTGATTGATACATTAGAACCAGAAATATCACCTTTTTATTCCACTCGTTCTTCTACCTTTTCAAAACCTGCTGCCGACATTACCCACAATGCAACTTTGCCCGTGAGTGACATCACTGGAGGGAATTTATCAGATTACACGCAGCTTCCTCTAGAGCTAAAGAAAAACCCTACTACTTTCTTTCACATGTGCAGAAGTTCTCCACAAGATCGTAAACACACTTGAATGTGTAAAATTACTTTAGAGTTACTCTTAAATAAAACCCAAACTACTCTTTGAACAATGTTTGGTATATGTTTAAGATGTACATTTTTCAGCAGGATGGTGACAGATGGCTTCTCATCTGGAGCCACAAAAGGCTTTATACTATTTTAGTCACATATGCAGCAGTACTCCCCAAGACCTGTGAACACACTCGAATGTGGAAAATTGATGGACTTACCCTTTAACGCATTAGGGGGCGTTTGCAGCTTACTGAGAACATGATGTGTGTTGTCTCTGTGTCTTTGTGCTCCTGCTCGATCATCTTCCTCTCAGCAAATTAGAGAGAGGATCAGGGTGAGTAGGAAGTAACACACATGATACGGAGAAACCAGTTTTAGGATGTGATACACCACATGGCCAAAAGTATTAAGACATGCAAACAATAAACCCACATAAGTTTAGTGTATCAGTCAATCCTATAACTGACAGGGGAGCAGAAGAGACAAATTAGAAATTGAGCAAATAATTGATCTATAAATGTGTTTTTTTTGAAAGATTCAGTGCTGGATAAGATTCGATGGTGCAGGTGAACAAGACATCACGGTAGTTGAGGCATGACATGAAGAAAGCACAGATGACTTTCACTCACGAAAAAAGACGACGGAACAAATGATTCCACAACCATTTTTAATGGCCCTCACACAAGCAAAGGCTTTCTTTGAACAGTTGCTGCAGAGTTGAAAGAACACTATTGTGCTGAATGTAATAAAATGTGAGGGGTTGTCTTGTAAATAAACAAAAGTTATGTTTCAATACATAAAACCAAAGTTACAAAAATTAAAAAAGCAACAAAATCAAAAACAAAATAATATTTTTTAATATAAGGTAAAATTATGTTTATCTCTTTTAACAAGTTGGATGGTGTGGAAAAGACAATATATACTAGATTTAATAAGAAAATCTATTAAACAATAATAAGATCTATTATTAATCATCAGCTCTATTTACATGTCAGTGGGTGGCAGTAGTGCTTTTCTCAGTTGTTTGCTAGCCGCCGGAAAACAACGAAGAAGAAGAAGAAGAAGAAGGTGGCAGGAGGAGGAAGAAGAAACTGGAAGAAAGTAGGAAAAGGAGCAGGAGAAGAAGAAGTGGCTAAAAAAAACAACACGGGCACTTGGATGTCTGTTAACAAACAAGGTTACACAAATATCCGAGAGGTATATATGACATCTAGTATGCTTGAATACAAAATGCAAATGAATTTGCTTCCTGACTAGACTAGTGCGGTGTCCAAAACATACCCTAGCTTACTCGTCAGCCCCACAGGAAGGGGAAACAAGCGTTAATATTAGCTAGTCCTGCTCGCTACTGTTATTAGCTAACACTTAGCCGCTCGTTTGGTTGTTTGTTTGCTAAAGGCGTTAACAATTCGCTGTTTCGCGGTCGTGTAATCTTCGTTTTAGACCATTTTTAGTCGGAATATTGTCAGGTTAGCCAGCCAGAGGCGAGCTAATTTTAGCCCCTGTAGCGCCTGTCTGTCATCCTGCTGGCTGCTTCCTCATGCTAACACCCTGGCTGTCTGCTAACATTAGCCGCCTGTAAAATATCTGGTGTTGTTGTCAGAGTTAAATCTATCCTTTTAGTTAGTATGTCAGCTTGCTCACCAGGCAGGATCGAGGGGTTTGTAATGGCTGTTTTTTCCGCTTTTTATTGGTTCCTAAAGGTCAGTCGTGTATTCATGCTACTCGTATTTAGATGCACTGTGTTTTTCTTTGGTTAACTGAATTAGCTGACAACTAAGCAGCATAACTGAATGCATTCTACTGTTTTTACATGTATGTTTTAAAGCAAGTCTTAACTTAAGTTTATTTATGATTACTTTCACAACTGCTGGACTGATGAGGTCATGTGTCTACATTATATGTAAGTTATTCATTAGGGATTATATTACTCATTAGGTCTTAGTTTAGCTCATTCACAAGGTGAAGGTGCTATTTTACAGTCATAGTGAACACTGGTGGCAAAACAGTTGGCTCCAAATTGTTTCTTCTTCACTGTACTGGTAGCAAAAAGTGAAAGGTAAAAACGTTTGATGGTGTCATTGTGTTATTACAAATGTATTCCTCACAGGGCTTCAGCTAACAATTATTTTAAAGGTGCAATATGTAAGAATTGGCCACCTTTCAAATGTATCCTCATCTCACTAGAATAACTGCTAACTGCTGCTAACTGTAGCTGCCATTAGCCAGCTAGCTTGATAAACTGTGCAGCTGTCTGTCTGGACTGTGAGCTCGGAGCACTGGGAGTGCTGGTGTTGGTACTGCTAGCACAGGACCTTTGAGTTGAAACGGCTGAGGCTACTTTGTAGCTGGCTCACATAAGTGGATTTATCTGTGGACAGTACACAGATGTCAAAATATCAAAACTGTTATTTCTTCACATTCTGTTAATTATTGTAGTTTGTTACATGTTGCACCTTAAATGATTCATCTGTCTGTCTTTTTTTTCTATAATACTGTTCAGTCTTTAAAACGTTGGAAAATAATGACAAGTGCCTGTCACAGTTTTAGTAGAGTGTGAGCTGATGTCTCCACGCCTTGCTTTGTCCGACCGACAGGCCAAGCACTAAGATATTCTGTTTGTATGCAGAGAAAAGCAGTTAAGAGTAAAATGTTTGACATTTTTTTGCACGATTGCTAACTTATTAGGCTATGTTTGATGTATATGACTGTAAGTACTGTACTATAATACAGCAGCTTTTTGGGGAAATTCAGTTGAGAAACTCTATAGATTAAATACCGAAATGTGAATGTCTGTCTGTGGCAAATCTAGGGAAAGAAATATCTTCTCTCTCTCTTTTTTTAAAGTCAGTACTTTACCATAATGGTCAAACGTACCCAGAGATATTAAAGGATCAGCTGCCATGGTGAGGGAAAATCTCTAATGGTTGATAAATCTCTATCATAATAGTGGCCTCACCTTTTTCTCTGTCACTTCCACGAAGGTCTTTTTTGTGTCTGTTGTAGGTTTTAGAATGTGTAATGTAAAAGCTTGTATTTTAATAGAAATAACTTCTGAAAGAAGTAAAATCTTTATTAAAGTATTCTTATTCACTCTGTAATATGTTTAACGCAATGTGTTGCTTTCCAGACCACGACCTGGTGCATTATGTGAGGTGTGTAAAAAGCTTTTTGACACCTGGAAGCGGCTGCTGATATGGTGGACCTGAGACTGACCCTTAGGAGCCCCCAGTCTCACTTCTTTATGAGAGTCTGGGGAAAATGTTGCCACAGCTTTTGGATCTAGGATATCACCTTCCATGATATTCAGATTTCACAGCGCTTCAACCAAATTGCTGTAAGGAACATGGAGAGGGTAGCAGCTGAGAAGGAGATGGATGGTGTCACAGACGCCGATGAGGAGACCCCTGATGGTGATTCCGCCTCAGTCACCAGTTCTCCACAGTGGGAGGTCAGACAGAATGAAGATGATGGCGATCTGGAGGACAAAACAGCCTATCTCAAATCTCAGGACATCCCAAATCCAGCCACTCCACAAGACTCTGGAATTGGTGAAGCAGAGTTTTATGGATCTCCAGAGGCCAAAGAGGATGATGAAGAGACTTCAGATGGGTTCGAGCATGACAGCAACACAGATCACGATAATTTGCACGTTATAAATCAAGAAGAGGATGAAGCAGCAAAGGAACAGCAGCACATGAATGGGGAGTCTGGTTGGAGGAACGAGGGAGCCGGGAGGAGATTCAAACTTAGGAGCAGTGGATCGGTTTCAGAGCAGAGCAGTCAAAGTGCTTTTTCCTCTGTCCAAAAAGGAAATGTTACATCAAGCGGTGGCCGGCACAAGCAGACCCGCAGACGTAACCACCACCACCATCAGCAGAACCGAGGTCGCAGGCGGACAGGCAACCAGCTCGTCTTGGCTTTCAAGGAGATGCTGTCAGAGTCTCTGAGCTTCTGGTGCATTTCCTGCGTCCACATGATGATTGAGATAATCGTCACATTAACTCACAATTGTGGCGTCGGTGTGGAGACCGGAGGGGTGAAACTTTACAACTTTGGACAGCAGCTTCTTGTGAAGGTGACAGACATAGCAGGAATGAAGGAAGATGCCAGTCGGATTCTGAAATGGACAAAATGCACAGTGTTGGACCTGGTGGATAAAATAGTTCGGTCAGTGAAGTGGGTAAAGTCAGCTGCCTTATCTTGTTTGAGACTTTTCTGCGCTTTGGTTGTTCTTGGTTCCCAGTGGGTAAAGGGTGCATTGGTCCGCCTTGGTGGAGAGAGGGGAAAACGCTATTGGACAGCTTTTCAAGAGTCAAGGTTTTGGAAGAGGGTGGTGTCCCTGCTGGAGAGAGTCCGAATCAGGTTCAGGAGGGATGGCCCTGTACCGCCATCCAGCCCTGAGTCTCCCGGCAGAGCAGGGAGAGGTCAGCCAGGCCAGGAGCTGGAGAGACTGCTAGCGTTGGCTGAGGTACCCGAGGATGAGCTCGACCCCTTTACAGTGCTCGGCGTGGAGGTGCACGCCACTGAGGCTGAGCTGAAGAAGGCCTACAGACAGCTGGCTGTCCAGGTGTGTGTTTGAAGCTGAATTAGCCACTAATAAACAGCATCTGAGGCTGACATTTTCTCTCCTTTACTCATGCAACCTCCTCCCATGTCCTCTCTCTTTCAGGTCCATCCAGACAAGAATAAACACCCACGAGCTGGAGAGGCGTTCAAAGTACTGAGGGCTGCCTGGGATATAGTCAGTAACCCAGAGACACGACGAGAGTATGAGTTGTGAGTGCACAGAAGAAGCGGTTATCACAAGACACATGGATTGTAAAGAAAAACAAAACCAAAAATGGATCAAACATCTTTAAAAACATTTGTTTATGAGATGTTTTTTTTTTTTTTTTGTCTTTTGTTAGTTGATACAAAATTCAAATTAGTGATAAGAAATACAAATTGATTGGAACTATTGTAAGTCTTTTTTTTTCTGAAATAATTCTGGTTATTGAGCCTAAAATTGTAAACATATTCAGAGAGTGTTTGATTCCTTTCGGCCTGTTATGTTCATGTGTCACCAACCAGCCTGTTTCTTCCCCACGCAGGAAGCGTATGGCAGCAACTGAGCTCTCAAAGTCCATGAACGAGTTTCTCACTAAACTGCAGGATGACCTGAAGGAAGCCATGAACACCATGATGTGTACCAAGTGTGAAGGAAAACACAAGTACGCCACGTCATCATGAACCTGTGTCCAACACTTCTTCAGACTGAACTCAAACATTATGCATTACACACTGCAGAGCCATGTCTCGAGTAACCCTGTATCTGTATCTGTGTCTGTGTGTGTGTCTGTGTGTGTGTGTGTGTGCGTGTGTGTGTGTGTGTGCGTGTGTGTGTGTGTGTGTGTGTGCGCAGGCGGTTCGAGATGGATCGTGAACCTGCTGAGGCCCGGTTCTGTGCCGAATGCAGCCGCTGCCATAGTGCTGAGGAGGGTGACCTGTGGGCCGAGTCGAGCATGTTGGGCCTTCGTATCACGTACTTTGCCTGTATGGACGGCAAGGTCTATGATATTACAGGTGAACATGAAAATAATCTGCTCCCCTTTAATCAGCTACTGTAGTTTGCATGGGCTCATGTACTAAGGAAAGCTTCGGAGCACTTTTTCTCTCAATCATGTGACCTCTTGTGATGCTGTCATGTTTCAGAGTGGGCAGGTTGCCAAAGGATAGTCATTTCTCCCGACACACACCGTGTGCCCTATCACATCTCATTCGGTTCGAAAAACAACAGCAACCCCACACGACACAGGTACGTTGTTTGTATTCACATTTGGGTTGCAAATTTTTAAGTAGTTTCTTTAATTGATAGACAGCTGCCTCAATGACCGATTATCTGTTAATCATTAATAATATATTAGATATGTTGGACGTGAATGTTTGACACAGAATCCGAGTAGGCTACGTTAGGGGTTCATTGAACAAATTAAACACAGAGTTACTTGGATGATAAACTAAGAAAAACAAATTGTTGATTTCATTTTAATTGTGGAGCGCCCTGTTGTCACTATTCAACAATTGGCCTGACAAAATTCAACCCAGGCTACCATATATTTTAATTAAATTGATTTACTAATTCAAGCATTTGGTATTTTATTTTGATACATTTAAAAAGCTAGTATTTGTAATTTATTATAGGATTCTTTTTGGTGCATTTTTAATGGGTTAAATTCCTAATGGTGGTTTATCAATGAATCATTATGATCCCTAATTTCCATCTGGGTTGTTGTTGTGGTTGCATGGTGGTGGAGCATCAGAGTCCGGATTATCGCCAAGAAAGTTTTAAACATAGAGGGAATTTGCCTTGGTGATTCGGTGCTTAACAACACACAAAAGTAGAAAAATCTAAAGAAAGATAAAAAGCTATAACAAGTGGAAATGGGTAGAAAATTCATGATTGACATTTTTTTTTTTTTTTTAACATGAGGAATATCTATAATTGTATCTTCCTCTTCCTCCTTTAGAGCTCAGGTTTATCCACAAAGAGATTTTGGCAGTTTTGAGGAATTTAGTTTCCCTCTTTTGAAAATATGAAGCAAACACCATAGGCCTTGGGGACATTGATGCTAAATTATATTTTAAATCATTGCAGAATGTTATATTTTAATTACTTACACAAGATTAGTGCTGAAGTTAACTCTTGAAATAGAGGTAAAAATATGTAAACACGGTAACAAAATGACTACATTTCAATAATTTTTCCATCTATTGAAAGTAAGTAATTTATGTTAATGTTTCAATTGATGTGTTAATGATATTGGCAGAAAATTCACTCCCTGCGCTTTTAATCAAGAGATATACTTAATGTTCAAATATATCATCATCCCACCCTTAGTTTCTTTATAATTGGGTTAATTTATTGTGCTCACATGTTACTCTTCTAAAAGCAAAAACATTCAAAGCTCCAGTACAAAAGATGTCTGAATCTACCAACCTTCACTTTCAGGGCGCCCTCAGAGCACGCCCCCGGTCCCACCAACCCGGCAGATTTACAGGACTTCTTCAACCGCATCTTCAAGGGAGGACCTCCAAATGACATGGCTGCCAACGGGGGCTTCTTCCCCTCAGGTCCGCCCAATCACCAGCCGCCTGGTGCTGGAGCGCCCCCGTTCTCCCCTCCCCCAAGCCAGACAGGTTTCTACATGCCGGGGGGCCACCGGCCAGAGTCCAGCGAGACATGGCCCGAAAGTGGAAAACCCCCCAGAAGGAGGAAGAAGGTTCGCAAACCCTTTCAGAGGTGAAGTCTGTAGACCTCTCAGTGTATCAACATAACAACACAGGGACACAATAAATAATGGCCATGTTTGTCTCTCGCCTGCCTGTTGGCATGCCAAGATCTGAACAGATTCATGTGGGTAAGGCTGCATCAGATCAGCCAGAGGAGAGAGAGAGAGAGACTGGATTATGAAGAGGAGCCTGTTGACTGAAGTATTGAAGGAGGGTTGAAGACACAGCAGTGATGGTGCTTTACCTCTCATTTCACCTTATTTTTGGATGGTCTTAAGACGACTGTAGCCTTGGCATTGAAGTCCTTATCGGGATGCTGTAATAAAACATTTACCTTTCATAATTTCCTGCCAAATCCTGCGATGCATGATTTATTCACCTGTGTTTTAACACCTCAGTTCCATCACTTTTGTTATTGATGTTATGTATAAGGTTGGTTACTGTTTGGCATTGGTTCCCAACTGAGACTGACAGTCGAAAAAGAGGGATACATGGATCACTATAATCAACATGAAGAAACTAACGATCTGGGCAGCTTCACTGTGTCAGTGTTACTCACCTCCTCCCACCATATTTAAAAAACGAATCGAAAAACTGCCAAACCCAACACATCTGAACTAAATGTGCAAAAACAGCAAAAAATTCTAGAACTTACATGCAGCGACTGCATTTTTTGAAGCTGGCCTTTTATGGTAAAATCCACCAGTTTGGTGTGAAACTCTGGTAGTATACCGACAATGCATATGTCAGTGTAAATACGTCAATGAAAGTCACAGTCAGTTAGCCTCCAGCATCAGGGCACCACTGTTGTATGACTATAAACATGCAAATTGTCTCTTAAACCAACAGTATGCAGAATTAAATATTACCTGAATCTCTCTTGAGTTCTGAAATAACACATTTGTTCTCTCTAGTAGTCCACTTTCAACGGTTAGATATTTCAGAACCGAGTAAGTAAATTAACTATTTAAAGATTTGGCTAAAATGGATGCTGATATTTGTGTGGCAGTTACCAGAGAATCACACCCTGAATTATAAGACCACCCACTGAAAATGTATGTGACAGTGAGCCTGCAGCGTAGACGAGATGTGAAATCTGGACCTGAATGAGTGAAAATGTATTAAAAAAAAAAGAAATCTTTTGAGTTATTCAGATTCAAACATGCCGGAGTCTGCCTTCTGTTTATTGTTTCAGCTGCTGATTGGTGTTATAATCGCAGCGCTGGTTCAATGTTCAGTGGAGCTCCAGCTGAGCTGCTTTGAGAAGGCCTCAAAAACTTCAAAGTGACCCCTTGACATTTTGAAATGTTGATCTTTTTCTTAAAAAATGATTCATTACTATTTAAAAGACTGCATCTAATTGGTCTACACTGCCCCCTGCTGATTCACAGATAAACTTATTTACTAAGTTAGTAATACAACAGCACATCATTTGAGTTGATATTATTCTCTTACAAACACTGAAGTAAGCCTAAAAACAATGCTGTTTAGTTTACTATCAGCATTGTGTTTCAACACTGAAGACTTCACAAAAAGCCTTGAATGAGACAACAGTCTAAAAAAAGTGTTATATTTTTGCAACATGTTAATTTCATAGTTAATTTGTGCAATTGTTCAGCCTGCTTTGAAAACAGTGCTCTAGTCGACCATTTTCACCAGGATCCTGCTTCTTCGCGCTAAGTGCCATTTTTTTGTTTCAGAGCATGTGAAGCTTCTACATCAGTGATCTGTCACGACCGTCACCCAGCTCAGGACAAATCAGCAAACAGTCTGCCAGAGATTTGTTTCTAGCCGCCCTCGTTCTTTTTTTTTTTTGTGCATATTTATGTTTTTAGTCTGCGGTGACATCTCAGTGGCTCCTGACAGCTTACAATTAAAGAAACCCAATCATGTGTCTTGTTAAGTTTCGCAGTCGTGCTATCAACGCGTGCTTTTTTCCTCCTGGACATGGTTCAGCTTTCAAAATGTCAAAGTCACACATTTACAGAAAGTCTAAATCAAAACTGATTACCCTCCAGAAGAGAAAAGACTAAATAAGCTGTATTTGGGGTTTTTTGTTTCTTGTTATTGCATAAAAATAACGACTTAATTTTCAACATAGTTTAATTTAAGCAAACAGATCTGATATTGTTTACACCTGATATGGGAAAATTGTGAGAGTGTAGTGAAATGGCTAATATGTGTAATAAGGCATTTGATAAAGGCTATTTTTTTATATTGACAGTTGATGATGAAAAGTACCGTGTCCAATCTTTTTTTTTTGTATTAATTTGCACACCAACCCCGGTAATAACATCATAACAGTCATCAGTAATTTAGCCTAACCAGACTCCTCCAGCTGCGGCTGAGTAGGAGGTGTAGCTCACTATGCTAACAGCTCATTTGCAAATTAAGATTTTCTATTTCTTTGGGGTAGAATCAGAATGTTAAATGAGTGACACATTTTTGGAAAAAACATTTGACTCGCACAGCCATAAAAGACAGATCAGAACTGTTTTATGGCGTTGTAATGTGGGTTTGTCTGGTAGCTTGAGAAGATAAACCTTTGTTCCAATTATTGTTTGAGCTCAACGAACTAGGACACCAAGTTTGCCATGTTTGTTTTCATGTGTCAAATAGTTTCTCTTGTAAGTTTCCCAGACATGCATCAAGTTATTTCCAACTGAAAAGGCCCTACCTTTTAAATGAAACCAACTTTAAATATAAGAATTAAGCTTATTCTGTTTTTCCAATCAGGCAGGTTTAAATTCAGAACGAGATCGACAGAGATCAAGATAAACACTTTTGCTCTTTTTCCATCTTGCATCCTTGTTTAGGCCTTGACCATCTAAGTTCCTGTTCACATGTTATGACACAGTGTCAATTATCTAACCCATTCCCTGTTCAGGAAACTGGATCCACCGCTGTAACCACCATGTGAAGCAGCGCGTTGTTTCCCACCATGTCCACCTTGACTTGAGAATGTACAGCGCTGTATGTTAAAGGTAGCAGTTCGAAGAGATCATTGAAAGAGCCAACACATTATTTCTTTTGTTTCTTTTCAATTTTTTAACAGAATATGCAAGTATTGCAAAAAATATCTGACAATCATCAGGGTTTTTTGTAGGGAATTATGATGCGAGTTCCCTGGCTGGCAAACAGTTTTAAAAATATCACTGTTGGGTTTCTTCCCCCCGCTTTCTCTGGTTTTCAAAATAAAGATGATTTCCATATATGCACATTGTTGTTCTGTTTTATGCTCATCACACAAAAATGACTCATCAGTTGCTTAACAGCGTCAGTTTAAACATATACAGTGACAATGAAAGGTTACAAACATCTTGATAAGAATGTGTTTCAGTCCTTCAGAGGAGCTCGTCAGCCTGCGTAGGAGCCATCCCTACAATTAGCTTAATATTTCATTTTTACTGAAAAGGGCCCTCTGTGTCACTGCTTTCCCTCATATGGCTTCTCCTTCCTCTGACCTTTTTAACTAATGCTGCTACAGCTGTGGAAAGAGGGCAGAGCACATCTATCTCTCTGCTCCTTAAAAGGAGTTGTTTCAGAGAGGTGCGGGTTCCTGCACACTGTTTCTGAGGCTCACTTGTCTTTTTAAAGCCTTTTACAGGTTAGGTAGGAAAATTGAAAATTTGTAATATCACTTTTCATAATTGCAATTTAAATCCCAAGAGAAATCCTTCAGAAGAAATCTTGCCACGCTACCTTTCCTCTGGCAGTGATGTGTTCCTCAGCTGTCCAGCAGTGAGCACCCTACTTTCTGACTAATATTACACCTCAGTGCGACATGTAGACAGACTGATCAAAAGCTAAGCAATGTTAAATAAATGATTATCAGGTCTGAGGTAAACAAATAATGCTCAGTTTGATGAAGCTGCGAGGAAGCACACATCAACTTCTCGCTCATACAAATGTTTTGTAAAACTGACTCTGAAAAACGTTCCTATGATTGTCTAAAACTTCTACTGCATTGAACCAAGTGTCCCTCGCCTGGAAAGATGCAGATCAGTGGTTCTGGTTCCCAAACTTATTTTTTTTGATCAACCTTTTCACTCATCCTGTCACTCCATGACACACAATTACTGTTTCTTGCTTTTAAAATCATAACGACACAAGATATTTTAACAATAAACACATTTATATAGACATTTATATATCTATTTTGGATTTCATTATGTGAGTTAACTTTTAACTGGTTATGAACAAGTCTCAATTTTCAAGCTGCTGTAAATGTTTTCCTCGTTTGGGCCAACTTTCTGTCCTCCTGTACAAACAGGAGAATCTCATCTCCAAGTATTGAGCTTTTATGGAGTTCTCTGTCCTGATTGGACAAAGTGGGCTGGGATCCCAGATAATGTATTTCCTGAAGGAGAGACACGGGTTACTGATTAAACACTCTATAAGAGTGATCTCTGTTCAAATATATATTCATCACTTACAGCAGCTTTATACTGACGACCTAAATAACCAAACAGGACCATCAGAGAAAAGATTGGCTACTTTTGTGTAGCTGTTCAAACTCGGGCAGATTCTGACTTTTCCAGGTTGGATAAGTCATAAAATTAAAGCAATTTGTTGTGTCTGAGGATGAGGAAGTTCCCTGTAGCAGCTTTAAGCTGTTTTTCTTTTCATCCCTTTCAAAAAGAGATCTGTTGTACTCATTTTGCTTTCTGGAAAAATCTTTCTAACCTGCATCTTTACAGTCGTGTGAGGATCATCGGACACTTGTTTGTTCCCAATCTTGTTCAGCTTCATGTTTTTTGCCCCTGATCATGCACCCACTGTTAGCTTACGCCCTTCAGAACCACTGAAGACCTGACAGTATTTGAAAATATTATTTGTCCCATACCAGATGTTCATCTTGTAATATATACTTGCAAATATATCTGGTTCAAAATAAGTCAGTATTATTCATAATTAAAATATTTCACCCTGTACCCCTGTCCCATTCTCTACTAATATAGAAAACATTAATATGATCATATATATGCAACAAGAAGTGCTTCAGCTCGTGCTGATTACTTGCACTGCTTTTTCAACTACAGCTTGCCTTTCAGAGCTCCCATGATGCTGGGGAGCTGAGAACAGTCTCGATAAGCCACCAGGCCACCGTGGTTAGCCCAGCGGTCTGCTCCTTTACGCTCGGTGTAAGGCTGGTGGTAGGTCAGTTCAGTCTGCTGATCCGGTTTCCCAGAGCTGGACTGTAGACACTTAGCCAGGTCCACCACTCCCCCTCCGAGGGCTCGGAGCAGGACGTGAGGGGCGCAGGAGTCCCACTTAAAGGTGCTTCCCTCTGAGAGGACGTAAACATCAGCCAGGCCCTGAATGACACAGAGGATCTTGAAGCCTGCTCCAGAGGCGTACATCAGCTTGTCCGGGCCGCAGAGCGAGGTGAGGGCTTCCTTCACCACCAGCTTCTCGCTGGAGCTCAGCACAACAGACAGCCTGCCCCCAGGTCCATCTTTTGGCCGGGACTCTGAACAGACGTTGACACTGCCATAGGACACGCCCCAGAAATGCTTCCCCCTCCAGCTGTGAAAGCAAGTGATAAATGGTGGGTTGAGAATATTTTACTTGTAGGAACAGAAAAAGCCCAAGATGATACCCAAGATGACTGACAGTTCATCTCTTCTCTAAAACATCAACATTAACCAACATTTCACTGCTAGCTGAAAAACATGTCTGTCAAATATTGACAAAAATAGTTTACTGGGTGAAGTCATCATCACTTTTTAGGATGAACTTTTGAGGAACAGTTGATAATTTACATAACTTTAGTACATCTTGGTTAGATAGCTGCTCACAACGTTCAGGTAGTGAGTCACCTCACCATCTAAACACTCCTCCCAGCTTTGTGATTGACCTGACATGTAGAGAATCTGGTCTGACTTGAAATTGAAAAACTGCTCTCAAAATGTGAGTTCTGGCCGTGTGAGGTGATGCGAAAAAGATCCAGAGATAAAGGCAGAGAATGTGGAAGGTTCACATAGTACAAACACACAAAGTCACTGATAAATAAAATGCCCTTTCAGACATGCAGCTCCTTTATGGAAATAAGATGAAAATGTTTTTGTTGGAATAAAGTGCCCGAGCTGCAAGTCATAGCTGTCGTCTAACTAGGTTGGACAGTCTGAAAGTCTGAAATGAAAGGTGACACACACATAAGAAGTGTAATGAGGATATCATTTTAGGATCTGTTGAGTATACATTTGCGAGTGAAAGAAAATAATGTATTGAAAACATCTGTTATTAGATATCATAAAGAGGTATTTCACCCCTGGAAAGAAGGCCCTTGCACTAAACTGGGCTGTCCAGGAAGTAGAAAGACGCAAATATTTCTTAAACTGGTGCCACGTGACCAAAGAAAACAGAGACGAAGGGCTGTGGTGGTATTCCCTTTTGCTTAAAAAGCTAGAAAACCTGTAACAAACAGAATGCACTGTGCTGCACCGGACCGCTAAACACTGTCGCCGATTGGTGATTAACTGCAAGCTGGGTGGTGTTTTGGTTTAGACTCGGAGTCCATTTTGAAACAGGACACATAGGAGGTGGCCCCTTTATTAGGTGCACTATACAACTATTGCTATAAATTCTACTTTTTAAGATGCCTATAATGTTTTGGGGAAATTTGGAAAGGCGTTCATTGGATTACGTATTTAGGCATTAAGGTTGCTTTCACACCACATGTTCTTCTACACTCTAAATTCTTTAACATCATTCTTCTGTCACTTTTTTTTGCAGCTTAACTCAATTTTCAACTTTTATTTGACATAAAACATCCCTAAAACATCAGTATATTAACTCAAATAGGAATGGTGTGTTGTACTTCTCTCATTCACACCTTCAGAAATATCCTGGGAAACTGTCCTCATTTAAAATAATGGACAGAAACACTTCAACACTTATCAATCCATTCATGGAAACTCAATCAAATTCTACAATGTTCCACCACAAACATAAGGGGTGTTATTGAAATCTCATTAAAAATTGACTAAATATTCAACTTTCTTTGAAGCTTTTGAAGGTGTTTTAAACACGAGTACGCCCATTCAAATACTGATTTCACTCCCATTGCCTGTAGCTGAGTTGCTTTCTGTTTTGTTTTTCCTGGTGTCTCATGTTTTTAGTCACAAATGGGGTGGAATATTGTGTTAGACACATTGTTTTTTTCCTGAGTTGATGATGGAAGTAGCTAAGGAATAAGACATCTGTTGTTTAAAGTTTATTACACATGATTAAGGATGTCTCTTGGCTGTTTGAATGTTTAACCCTGTCAGAAGCTCAAGGGTGAAGAGGAAATGCGTTTTCTGTCTTCACTCACCGTCCACCTGCTGGGTCCTTGTAGTTGAACGGCTGGTTGATGACGCCCATGACCGGCTCGCCTGTGCTGCGGAGATAAACCCCGATCAGAACCAAAGCACAGTGCAGACCTGAAGGAAACAGGTGTCCCTCCTCCAGCACCTCCTCTCGGCCTTCTATGTACTGGCTGGTTGCATCTTCATGAAAAACAAGGGACAAAGAGTTCTCACTCAGGCTCTACTCTCCACAGGAATCAGTTTCTTAATCAAAGAACAACATCCAGCCTTTCACCTATGGGGTCGATCCAGATGCCGAGCTCAGAGGGGCTGAGGGGCACCGCCAGGCCGTCTGTGTTGGCATCGATGGTCGCCGGGTCTTGGTGGATCGCTTGAGCCAGCAGGGATGCTGCTGTCTTGTCACCATCCAGCACTGAGGCCAGCAGCGCGGCGGTCTCCTCCTCTGTACTGCACACCGTGACCGTCACACTCTCTCCTGGTGACACAGAGCCAGTGAAGCGTCATTTGATTACTTTAGTACAAATGACTTTAAATATTGACACAGGCAATGTGTAGCATTATTAAATATTTAGACACACGCTGATTATTTTGGATGAAAGATGATTCAGTCAGTGCGAGGTTCAGGTGCAAATCTTCAGGTAAAATGTGATTTTAGTCCTGCTATTTCTTACTCTTTCCATATTAAGTGTAATAGTAAGTCATACTTACCAAGCCCATTTTCAAACTTATTGGACTCCTCTCCATGAATGAAGTCAGCCATCTCAGGGAACTGAACAAAAGACCAGACAGGACATGATTACCATCCAACACACAGTCCAGCTCCAGCTTATTCAGACGGTTCGACTTCTCCTACCTGAACACCGACATCGTGCCGGATCATCTCCTGGATCACCACGTCAGCGAGCGTCTTGAAGTCCTGGACGAACTTCTTGTTCTTGTCGTCTCCAGTCTTCTCTTGAACGAGCAGCTGAAAGAGGGGAGCCTCCTGCCTGCAGACCCGAGCCACGTTCGCCGCTTTCTCAGCCACCCGGAGCAGCAGCCTCAGCAGGTCAGCCATGCCTGAACAGAAATAACAGCAGAGAGGGTTTAGTCAACACAGAGATGGAAACTTTATGTGTGAAAGAGTGAGAGGAAAAAAAAAAGAAAGAGAAGAGGCAGGTCACACTTTCACACACCGAGCTAATTATAGCCTCCAAATGAAAACAGGGCATTTCTGAAAAAAGACTAGTGTGTGAAGGAGGGATGTGGCTTCTGGTCTCTGCATATGAAGAGAGCGAGAACAGATATGCAGCTTACAGTCCTCTCCAACAACACGTTTACATTTCTAATGTCTTAATGAATTAGAAAGTGTGCTAAAATTCACAATTAAAACTGTACTCTAGTGCATCTCTAGTGTGAAAAAACACCAAAAAGCAGAGTATTGTTTGTAGAAAGTGACTCCTGAGATCCACCTACACAGTGCTGAGCGCTGGTGGTGACGTCAGAGGATAATGACAGTACCTGTATCTCCTCTGAGGATTAAAAAAACATGAAAACTAAGATAAATGTAGCTGTTTTGACCTGTGACTGCACACAACTTTACTCCTGTAAACTGACTATATTGTCGCCTACGCGCTTAGCATCCCAATGAGCGTGTTTGCTAGCGTTTAGCTTAACATGTGTGAGGTTAGATACTGTAGCAAAGGAATTTTAACGTCAGAGGACACAAAAACGGTGTGAAATGACTGAAACCTTACCAAAACCAGTGCACACACTGCTTATTTTCCACCCGGCTGGCGCTCTCGGTAGCTGTGTTTTTCAGTCCGCCCCACAGTCACTTAACGCGGATAGTTTAGTGTAAAAAGCACGGTGAATTTCACTAAAACACTGGGATTAAAGCAATTACACACTGGACTCCGTCTGCTCTGGTTTCTTTACGTCAGTGAGTTTCCTATCGCAGGAAGGGCGGACGCTCTCCTCACATCTAGGCCGCCGAGCACAAGGTCCAGACAGGCGCGTAGCTGCACAGAGCACGGTGGGTGTATTCTTCCAGGTGCGGACAACAGGATGTGGTGCCGTGGTGCGTTCAAATGCAAATGCGACGTTCAAACTTCCCTGGGAATTGTAGGGTGATTTCAGTTAGAGTGGGACATTTTCAGTGATGGAGTACATGTGCTCAGGTACTTGTACTTCAGTACAGTTTTGAGGTTATTTGTACTTCACTTTAGTATTTCCATTTTCTGCTACTTATAGTTCCACTCTACTAGATTTTGCAAATATAGCACATTTACTCAATTTATTTGATTACTTTAGCTACTAGTTACTTTTCAAACGCCTGGATCAGAGCCAGAACATTTTTATATTAATTGATTTGATTTGAAATCAGATTTAAAAGAAAACAACAACCCCGAATTGATTGAGATAAACAGAAAACTATGAATATCTGATCTGACCAGTCCAAACTAATAATCAGTTGACCCATTGTAAAAAGTACATACATGTAAATACATGTATAATTTACTTTTACTTTTGATACTTTAGGACATTAAATATTAGCCACTTTATGAATTTTACTCAAGTACTAGTCATAAAGGTAACTTACACCTTTACCAAAGTAATATTATAGCATAATACCTTTACTTTTACTCAAGTATGACTTTTGGGTACACTGGACAGATTTAATAGCTTTTTGTTTTGTTTGTTTGTTTGTTCATCCTCACCATACGTTGGTGATGATGATTTGCTAAATTTTACCTTTATTTTAACAGGAATAATTCCATTGAGATTCAAAATCTCTTTTACAAGGAAGTCCTGGCCACGACAGTTGCATATAAAAGAGCCAACAACTAACTTTAAACAAATAAACATACAATTTCACATAAAGGACCAGAGGCACACCTTCAGGAGGTTTAAGCCCCTCTAAGGAAATTTAGGAAAAGGAGCCCTTGATAGCCTCTCCTATTTGCACATTTTGCAGTATGATGGGGTTTGCTGAACGTAGCCATTTTAAAAGTGGTCCCACACCTGAGTTTATTGTCCAAAGAGAGTCAGCAAAAAAAACTCTCACCATTGTTTTAAAATGTATTTACAATAGCAGTTAATTATCATTGTCTGTGTGTTTATAAAATGTGAAAATGGTAAATTAAAAAACATCTCTGTGAAAAGTTGCTCTTTGCGTAATATCAGAGGGCCAAAGTGCTCAGAAGGGTGGTGACTTATTCCCAGGAAACACATTTCATAAATTGCCAAACCATATTGCCATGTTTAGCAATTGAGTTCCAGTAATTCTATCAACAGATTATACGAGAGAAGAAAGGAAACTGTCTCCCCTTTCAAGTCCTCACTGTATTGCTCACTGGTAAACTGCATGTGTGCATTTGGGAAGATACTGTAAAACTAGTGTTGTGTTCATGTCTGACAGAGCATCTACTTTTCACTGTTAATATAGTACAACATTTTTACTTATAATGATAATTTAGATAATGATAATTCATTTAAGTCATTTATTACATAAAAAGGCCAAACAATCTCTGGCACAGTCTTCTCATATACTACAAATTGTAGCTTTTATTTCTCTTATTCGATCCTAAACTGAATATTGTGCGTTTCTCCGACTGCTGGTCGAACAAAACAAACATTATTCATGTTAAGACCCATCACAGAAGTAGCTAGTAAAACAGGACCTGTCTTTTGTTGATTCAGTACGTTCATGCTATGAATTCTCAAAGAAGACCAGTCAAACAAAAAATAAATTAGAAAATGACTGACAAGCAGTAACCAGTCCCTTTACCTCTGCAAAGGAGTTCAAAGTACAGTCTGTACTTGAGGAAACAGCCAACAGTAGAAAGGAGGGAGAATACCATGATAATAGTTTAAACACAGTTTTTTTAATCTGTACTTGATAAAACATAAAACGACTTATTGTTCTCAGTGTCTGTGTGTGCCTAACTGTTGATATGACTACTGAAATATGCTTTCTCTCTAACTACCCTGCAAATCTCACATATTCACTTCACATATGCTCAATTCTGTAGACATTTTGCTTTTTGGGCTCGCACCGAGTGTGCTCGACATTATCTGAACTAATCAAGCATCAAAGACCCAAATCACACAGTGTGGAGCGGTGTGAACAGACCACAAGAGGCAGGAAACAGCACCCATTAGTCACTTACATAGGCTCTCACAGACATTCAGACTGCTGGAAGAAATGGGGAAACTCAATTACAGTGAGGTGACACATTTTAAGAGCAAATGCTTATTGGTCAAGGCTCTGCCCACTGGTATCCATTAGTCGACCATTACGTAGTGCAGGGCGGATGAAGAGCTGCCATGTGGTTGATCAATACAGTTAAGTGTCTACTGTGAACTGGGTGAGGCATTAAACGCACTACTGAATAAGCCATCAGTTGCATTCAGGATCCTTACAAGGCAGAGGAGTTCCTTCAGATGAAGGTAAGAGAGAGTACAGTTTATTTTTTAGATATCTTACATCTATTCCTACACGATAATAACAAGTTAACTGCATGGATCATTTTACAATGTATTAAATGTATAAAAACATACTGAATAAAACACGAGTGTGAGGTGGGATTGATTTGAGTTTGGTTTGTTTCAGGCTTAGAGGGACAATATGTCGGACCTGGAGAACGGCATGATCACGATTATCAAAGTTTTCCACAAATACTCAGGTCACAAGTGCAAGCTGAAGAAAGCAGAGCTTAAAGAGCTGATCAACAACGAGATGAGTCAGTTCATTAAGGTATGTTATGGAGCTAAATATCAGCATGTATATGGTATGTGTAATGCTTATAATGCTTGTTACATGTGTACATTGAAACAGCAATACGCCACAGTTAAGATGTGTATTATTGGGTATTAGTTACTTGAATAAGTTGATAAAAAACTGCACTGGTAGATGCTGTTGGATCCATTTATTAGTCTAAACTGAACTATTGGACAAATCGTCAGAAAACTTGGCACAATATTGGCAATTTTGTTTGAAACAAGCTGTTTGACCCCATGGTGTCACAAGCATTTCAATGGACTTGTAGTTAAATTTACTATCCATATTATCCTCCAAATATTTCACCTTCATTCACTTATCCTGCTGTACAGAAAATCCAGGACAGCGACACTCTGGATGAGCTCTTTGCGGACCTCGACCAGAACGGAGACCTTGAGATCGACTTCAAAGAGTTCATCGCCCTCATCGCCATGGTCACCTCAGCGTGCCAAGAACTCTTCACGCCGTAACACAGTGATGAGTTGTTTACATATTAATCATTAAAAACGCACTTATCACAAAAACAGTGTGTGAATTTTTTTAAGCGCGTGAGAGTGATCAGTGGACATAAACAAGGTGTCTGAGAAGGTATTGACTGATTTTGATCTTTATGACATGTTTTATTAAATCTTTTGTTGGTACACAAAATAAAATGTATAAAAATTCGAACACATGAAGAACCATACACTTACTGCAACACGGACACAGTGAAACCGGACTGTGTCAGTATCAGCCATCTACAGGCTGCATTTATGAATCTGTTCCAGTCTGAAAACCTCTATTTTACCCTTAAAAGTGCACTATGTCATTTTGGGGAAGAAATTATATCATTATATAAATCAAATAAAATCATAGACCTTCAGCAACTGATTTTTTTTTTTTTTTTATGCCTAAACAACCTGAATAAATAAAACTGACTGGGGACCCTATTTTACTCTGAAAACAGCTTGTTTATTCGGTTATGGGTAAAATAAATATTTCTGAGTATGAATTATTACCTCATTAACATGTTTGATTAACATTTTGAACATTCATTATGAGTTTGAATTTCTTCTCAAAAACTAAACAGTGGTCCTTTAATCCAACTGTGAGCTGTCATGACATTTTTGGGTCCATCGGCTGCTTACACAACTTTCTGTCACCACTGCAGGTGCTGGTTGGCAGGTTAAGCGAACACACAGCTCCCCCTTGTGGAGAATCCGCAGCCTGTCATACATGAACCACACACCAGTTCTAGGAGGTCCTTTACATCTCTAAAAGACGCATTTCTTTTCTTTCTGCCTCAGTTCTCTGTATGTAAATCTCAATCAGATAAATGCAGCACAGTCTCATTTATGATAATGCATTTTCTATCTCGAGATTTCAATTCACCACAGATTCACCGTCTCAGATGACACTCCATGAAATCTAGGATCTTCTTCCAGGAGTCCTCCTGGGCTTCAGCGTGAGGTGCAGTATGGCCTCCCCACAGAGTCATCACTGCAGGAGAAAGGAAAACAGGCAGCGGTTATTATTCATGGTAGAACAATGACAAATGTAATGACCACAAGCTTGAAAGAGGATTACATGCAGCTCTGGGACGGAGCTCACCTTTTTTTGGTTTGACGCTCCACAGGGACATTCTTGCATTTGGTGTGTAAGGCGGCTCAATCAGGTGGCCAGCCCCAGGGTACGACAAACGGGTGAAGAGCTGGGATTTATCTGCAGCACTCAGGGTCTCCTCAATCTGATGACCAATAAAACATCACTTAATAACTGCGCAGTGAGCCATTAACAGGCACATACAGAAGCATTTAACAGAAAGTCACGGCTAACAAGTTTAAAAATCCATGTTTTACTGCTCAAATGCTCAAAAACCACATAAGAGAACACTATTCTATACTTTTGATCGAACATAATTTCTATAAACTGGGAAAAACAAAACAAAACAAAACAAGGAAAACAAACAATAAATAATCTACCAGGTTTGCGTTCTCTATGGCTGACGAGCTCAGGTCATCTTCCCCTACTATGTACATTAAAGGACAGGTGAGGCGCTCTACCTGCAAAAAACACAAGATGTGATCCTGGAGTGACGTTTCTATCATTGATACATGGAACTGATCTGCATATCGATTTGAGTGTCGTGTGTTGTGATCACCTTCATTATGCTCTCAGGGAGCAGGTTAGCAGGCAAAGAGACGTCTTTGAAACTGACGTAGCCCTGATCATTGTACGTCCAATACTTCTGCTCACTGAGAGACACGTTAGCAGAGACATATATTTTAACAACCACCAAAAGCTAAACGCTGGACATTTATATCACACCTGTAACTAGATCCTTTTAGATCAGATGGATTCATGCAATAATTCAACAGTGATGTCTTAATGACATCAATATCTACAAGTTGCGTCTTTAATTTACCTGTCAAAGTTGCCGCCCCTGCCCTCTGGATCTATGAGTTTTAAAGTGCTTCCTACAGGGCCGTTGACACAAATCAAACAGGATGGCTGGAAAGGAGGACGTAAATTGTTAAAAGTTGATGTGAACTTCATTCTACATGCTGATCAGACTTAAAACAAACACAAATAAATAAATAATGTATCGACAAATACATTACAAACACAATCCCTCTCAGTCATCACTGAGGCCCTGCTACAAGTGTGTTTCTCGGGGTTGACGTTTGGCCAGTGGTGTGTAGTAGCATAGCGACCAGGTTACAGGTCACACTGCTCTCTTGTTAGCTGCGGGTACTCTTACCACACACACACACATGCACGCGCACACACACACACACACACACACACACGCGCGCGCGCACACACACACACACAAGCACACACACACACACAGCAGAGAGGCAAACAGTGAACAGGATGAAGTGTAAGCTTCAGATGAATTCTCACATAATCTGCAGGGTTGTGCAGTTGTGGTGGTACGTTTATTTGTACCTTAAAACATAAACGTAGAAGATATCTGAAAATAACATTTTATTTATCTGATTCACTGCTTTGTTCTTGCTAACACTGCTCCCTCCCTTCATTCGATCAAACACCACCAACCTCTGTGTAGTTGTGCATGGGAGGAGGGAGGAACTTTATAAATGGTTTGTTTAACAGCAACCGATAATTCCTGCAACTGAAGTCATTATCTACTATTTATTGCTTGACATGAAGCACCTATTCATTCTTATGAAACAGGTCTGATTTGATACATACAAGGAGCTGTATGTATTGATCAGACTGTAGATTGGATTACAGAGACAGACATACTTTAACACCAAGGTTAGTGGCAATTCGAAGAGTCAGGTAGACTCCAAAGGACAGACCCATAATCCCGATTCTGCTGCCATCGACCTGAAGATGATCTTCAAGTAGCTGGAATGCTGACTGTTCAAACAAACAAATTGTAGATTTTGAGTGAGTGACAAAATAATAAAGGTAAACATGAGCTTCTTTTTAATGGGGCATGTGATGCTGAAAGAAATGGACATAGCAGAGCCACCTTCGTCTCTCACCTTGAAGTATGAATCACCGACATTCATGCTGTTCTGTGGCCCCGGCAAATCTTTGTGCCCTATGTAGGCAAGGGAGAGGCTAGCATAGCCTCTGGATGCAAACAGGGCAGAGCGGTACTCTATCAGTCCTCCACCCATTCCCCACAGGTCCAACACGGCTGGAAATGGGCCTGGCCCTGTAGGAAATCCGTACAATAACAATGAGAATAAACTTTATTTCTCAAGCACCTTACATAAGACAGTTACAGTGTAAGTGTATAACAGAAGCGAACAAAACGCAAAGCTAACCAGAATGGCAATCTGATTCCCACTGCCAAAGTTCAACAATCCCCTTTAATTCAGTCAAATAAAACATATCTTAAACTGCCTGGGTTTTTATTTGGATACGTATAAAATTATACTCACTCAAGATGTCAAGAAAATGCCCTGTATTGCAATTTTAAAGAAAATGAGAGAATGTTTCGGTCCCTTTATGCAGTTCACAAAGTAGACAAAGAGAGTAAAACACAATGCCATAAAGCAAAAAAAAAAAAGCTATTTTAAACAAAGCGTGTGCTGCCCAGATGTCTTAAAACTTGTGAACGCTTCTATTCTTGAGCTCACCGGGCGGTAAAAACAACGTCCCCACAACTCCATTCTGCCGAATCTCTATTCTCTGCACGCCTGGTGCCATGTACCAGCGCTCTGTAGTTACGACAGCCAGCTCAGTGCTCGGTCCCTCACTGGCGGAAACGTGGCCCTCCAATAGAGACATGAGCATGACGATTGGCGTCTCCACATTCATTTTCCTCAGCCTGTGAAGAAAAGGAGAGCTGTTGTGACCGTTTATTGCAATGACAACGACAAACAATTTACCGTGGTACTGTGAGTGGTGTGCTCAGGAAAAGGAGCGTAAACAAGACATTTTTAAGTGCATTTTTGAATGTTGAAGGAAAAAGTCGGTATGTTTTTGAGTCAGGCTGTGGTGGCATATTATTGGATTATTAAAATGATGATTGTTTCGTGCTTGAACAACTGCAAGCTCCATCAGTAACAGAGTTTATTTAGAGATGTCAGTCTTCACTGAAGGTGTGTAAGACAACAGACAGTCGGGTTTGATGCCAAAAACAATATTCTCTGCAGCTCTCAGAGAGCTTCTTTTCATCACCTGCCTTAAACCTTCTCTTGCACCAGGAGCCGGCTGCAGTGCCCAGAACAGTCCCATTGGCTCACAGCCCAAATATGAACCCCCGACTGAATGATCCCGGGTCACTGTGAGGGCACAGAGAGGAGAGGTTAGACAACTGTCTGCGTAAAAGTCTAAAACCTTCATGTTACAAAGTAAAAAATCAATAATGGTAACTGTAATTAACTACAATTAATCATGCCAACATTTCCAACATTTATTGGAATCATCTTTTGTCTATAATACTCGTCCTGTGTTCTCTTTCAGCAACTGTGTAAAATCAAAACCTTAAATGTGCAGTACGAGTTTCTGGAAAACAACGTTTTTTTTTGTTGAGTCTCATTCCCAGCTCTTCAAATACTGACGCTTTGGGTCACCCGACCACCTGGGAACGAGACTGAAAAAAATCAACTAACTTTTCTCCAGAATTCCTAACGTGCACTAACTTGATAGCCGACACAGTTACCAAGCTCAGATTATAACACACATAGAGGTAGTGTGACTTCATCCTCTGCTCAGGGAACCATCACTCCACTATAGTAGATCTGTACAATAAAAAATGTTGACATAATGTTGTTTTAAATGTTCAATCTCATATATTTAGACTTTAAATCTGAGGTAGTTGCATCATCAGGGAATTTACTGTTCTATAAACTCAGTGTGACTCACAGTTGACAGTGCCATCTGCAGTCGTATTGTAATGTGCGAATGACTCCCACAGGTCACCCTCCTCGCTATGCATCCGTGCACGAACTGTGACGGGACTGTCAGGCGGCAGGAAACGTCCTTTAATGCTGATCTGTTCATCTATGAGGCCACGAACAGGAGCAGCAGTCAGGAGGGGGGCTTGTCTAAAGCTGCTCTTCCAACGAACTCCACCTACAGGTAGAAGAAAGAAATACTTGAGACCTTTTGAAGCATTTGTGGGAGATATTTCACTCATGTTTGCTCTTGAATACATACAAGTTTATTTCATTCATGCGTACAGTTAAAGTGTTTAAAGTGATAGCTTGTCTGGCATAATCCAATATCCCAAATAGATTTGTAAAGATAGATAACTTGCAGACAAACCAAAATCTTCACTGTAGCTGCTAAGCTAAAAGTATTCATTCACACCCAATCTGAAGTGGGTGCAAGGGCTCGAATGCACAATGAGGGCACAAACTACTTTCCAATTTGGGATCTCAGCACTTCCAGAAACCTAGATTACACCAGACGAGCTGTAAGGAGCCGTTTTATATATTTAACTTTATTATTTTTTTTGACATTTTAGAACAAGTCCCCATCTGCTACTGTTGTTATGGAGAATGCTGCAATGCTGTTTGCTGTGAGGCGCCAGAAATGTCTTGTGGACTACGAAACTTACCTTGACTTTCCATCAACATGACCTTCAACCAAGTCTTGAAAAGACCATACTAGAGCATCTACAAGGCCGGGGCCAACTGTAAAACCTGAACTCAACCTGTATAAAATAATTGCAGATGCATCCAAAGAATCCTCGGACAGTAAAAGATTGGCCTGGTCTAACGATTTAGATGCAGAAATCTCTCAAGCTGAATGGAAGACAGTGTGTCAAGATGCACATAGTCACACTATTAACACAAGATTGAAATTGTTACAATTTAAATGGATTATGCGTACTTACATTACTCCTGTCCTGTTACATCGCTTCGATAACAAAAATTCTGATTTCTGTATTAAGTGCACTGAAGAAGAAGGTACATTATTTCACTGCCTGTGGAGTTGCCCCAAAATTTTAACATTCTGGGAAAAAGTCATTCAAACTACATCTGATATTATATCCGCCAAACTACCTGCTTGCCCTCGGATTTTTATTCTAGGACGAGTCCCAAGTGAGTTAGATTAAATAAAAAGATTATCATTCTGTGCTTCCTTCAGGCTAAACACTGTATAGCAATTTCTTGGAAGAGCCCTGAGCCTCCCGCAGTTGAATATTGGTTAAGAAGCCTTTCCAATACCCTGGCGATGGAGAAACTGACATACGCCACCAAGGGGAAAATACAGAGCTTTTTAAACTTTGGGGACAATTCACTGAATTTCTTGAAAGTCACCGATCAAGAAGTTGAATATGTGTAAAGGACACTGAAGTACATAAGTAATTGTGATATACATCACAATAGCTGTATAGGAAATACAGGGTAATAATTCTATTTTTTTATTGTCTTTGTTTTTTTGTTTGTTTTTTGGCTCCTGCTCTGACTTTCCATTAAACTCTCCAGATGTCTCTTAACAGGCTTTTGAGCTGCTCACTAACAACACTTGGTGGAGATAACACAACCTCCTTAGTGAGTATGGCCGTTTACAAAAAGAATATCAGTCTCTGTAGTTACACAGGGGTGAATCTTTGCAACACATCTACCGTATAGTCACGGACAAGTCCAGGAGTACATCCACAGGCTGCTGTACTCAGACACAAGCCATCCAATAACCCATTTGAAAAAATACAGAAAAAGAATGAAAAACGTTCTTACCCACAGCACGGTGCAAACATGCCAGGTTCCTGTGCACTCTGATGCATGTGCTCATCTTCATTTCTATGAGCTGCCGTATTGTTGTCACACTCAAATGTGTTCGGACCATCGTGGCGTTTCTGTCTGCTCTAGAAAAAAGTAATGAGTAGAGATCAAACTCGCGTCACTGTCCCGTCAACAGTTAAAAATTAAACCATATTCAGCTGCAGGAATTTCTCAGGCTACGATTGGCCCCCTTGTCGACCTTTGACCTTTGTCCTGAATAACGCCTCAGCCGAGTCTGGCAATACGAAGCAGATCTGATAAGTTGCTTTGTGACTGATTAAGCCTGGCAACAACTGGATTTTTTCAGTTTGGCTGCAGGTTCGAGCCAGTCTTACAGTGTGTTATGGTGAACTAAATACATCCTTAAACAGTTCAGTCTAGCACTCTCTAAAGAAGGAGAAAATGCTTCAGAAGAATTTGAAGTATGTGTGCTTAAATTATAGACAGACTACTTCCCCTCTCAAGCATTTCCAAGTAGTTTTTTTGTGGGCACTGCTGAACATATTCTTTAGAGGTTCGTTCAGAATGATCCTGACCACAACCAGGCACTAAACCTAAGGGAGAAGTCTGGATGTCAGGAAATTGTCACACTGTTGTTACATTGTGTGTTACACTGCATTTACATTTTTGGAATGACTTTCCCTTTAGTCTTTTACACAGCTGTAGAGTAAAATAACCACATATTTTACATCATAGACAGGATTATTCCAAGGATCCCACTGAATATCTCAGCAAATCTCTTCAAGATTTATGAGAGTTAGACTACGGTGATATTACCATTGAGTTTTGTTCTTTGAGGTGACCTTCCTTAAATTTTTTTAGAAACTGTCATAAAAATAGCTTAATATCTTACATGGGCACAGACAGGATCTCTGGTGAACAGGATTTCTCTGGGATTTTAACTCCTTCTCAAGAAATGTTTTATATGAATTATGATATTAACTATGTACAATACAATTATTACTAAATGTCTACTTTGTGGTGACGTTCCCATTTAAAATCATTTTACCCCACAACATAAAGTGACTTCAAACTGATCCCAGTCAGCATCAATCCTAACATGAACTGAGTTCAGTAATATGAATTAATATTCAATGCGTTGCAATTTATTTTAACTTTTCCTTTAATGTTCTCCAAAATGTGAATGTTTTTAAATGTTATGTGTTAAAAGTCAAGGATATTTTTAGCAAAACTCCACTGGGGCTCTCTGCGGACACATACGGCTATAGAAATAGTTTATCATTGTTTTATATATTTTTGTTCATGTATTACAATGCGTATCTGCAGTGGAGATTAATTTTAATGTATTTTACTTTTCGATCATGATATCGATCATGGATGTTAAATCTCTTGACTCCAGTCGTCCGGTCATCGAGGCTGGCCTGATCTCTCACTTCAGATTCGCTTTTCTTTTCTGTTTTCAAACATTGAAAAACGTTTTCGTACAGTGCTGTCACGGAGTTTAACTGTGATTTGGCAAATCAAATCATCTTACCACTCAGAGTCCACCTTGATGTCAGAGAAAGGTCCAGCTGAAAAACGAAACTTCGGTAGAAAACAAGGAAGCTGTGAAAAAAGAAGGGGGTGGGCTCGACCGGGCTTCACCCTGCTATTACTTTGGATGACGTTGATCTTGATCTTACTCATTGTGGCCACAATGTTTTACACGATCAACCAGAGTTTTGATTAAACCACTGTTCTCTCTGTTTTCAGAGCAGCTTTACAAGTTACCCAGCATGCAACTCTTTTCATGACATAGAAGTTTTTTATGGAACGAGATGGTAAGATATCAGGATTACTTAGGTTTCACAGAAATGCATTCTCCATTTGAATGGACAGGTCTTGTGAGCTTATTGATAGATAATTATTTTTAATTTTTTTTTTGGTATAAAGATTACTTTTAAAGTAAATATTAACTATGTCTATACAATGTCAGAAATCATTCTTGTTCCCATGGTTATTGTTTCTATTACTTTTGTCTGGCCAACTACTCAAAACCCAGAAAAAAGTCAACTTGCACCAATATTAAGAAGAGAAAAGCTTTGAGAAGCTAAATCCAATCAAAGGTTGACATTTTTTGCTTGCTAACCGACTTATATGATGAATCACTTCATCAAAATAAATTGTTGGCGAGAAATTTTCCGTGGAGCGATAATATTTTATTATAATAATTATCTGGCTGATTTATTTTCATTTTGTAGTGTGTGACAACATTTGGAACTACTGTCACAACTTCCTGGGGATAAAGGGAAGTGATTTCAAAATAAAAAAAATAACCTACTAGTAGGTCTTGGATAAATTAAAAAAAATATATATTTTAATGTGTGAAAAATATCGCACATTGTGGATAACCCGATGTGGATATTTTCTGCTGCCGTTGTTTGCAGATAAGTAATTTCGCAAGAAAACTAGCACAGATAATCTCAATAACACGTTTTAATTTGAAAATCAAGAGCTAGCTGTAAAGTTTTCTTTCCGGGTCCACTACTGTCACTTCCGTGTTGTTAGCACGACAGGCGACTACAAGGCCCTGTCCATTACCGGTGGAGTATTCAATAAATAAAGAAACCAGACGGATTAATACAACACACAGACGTCTTTGAAATCCAGTCGTCAGGTCTGTATCAGCTGTCTTGTTTTGTTGAGACTGCTCACCTGCTGCTCCGAAAGAAAACAGCCATGCTAACAAGCTGTAACTTGTTCTAACGTTACCAACAAAGACACTAGGGTTGTTTCCACCCACAGTTTAATATCTGTTTTAACTTGTCATTTATTTCCATTTTGATTGACCGTCACGGCGGCCTGGTTGTAGTTTAGTCGCCCACGATACAATGCTAGCACGCTAGAACTGTCCATAAACTAGCTGCTAGCCGGGCTAGCTTGATTTGAAAATGCAGCATATGTGATACAGCCACGGCGAGAGACGTGTAGTGGTAATAAATTGGCTCGATATTCAACACACAGAGGTTTATGCTTGTTTTAACACATATTCTTTATGTGGTTAATGACAGCCTTTCTGATGTTTTTATTTAATCCATTTGACTTCATATCCCTCCTATAAACAAAGTTATTTCAGTACAGAAATGTCAATCTAGAGTTAGAGACGGTGTCTCTTATACACAGCTTTTGTGGAGAACACTAACACGTGATCAGCTAGTATGTATCTTGATCGTTATTTACAATACAATCGAGAGTATAGGATCCACATCAATATTGTTGTTCATATTATATGTTTGTGTAATCTTTGCCTAGTTATGATGTGATGAGGCTTTTAAACTCCTAACTATTGTATCAGTATCAGCCTCAAAAATTAAGCATCAGTCTGGTTATAATCCTTGCTTCCCACTGTTTCTAATTTAAACTTTTCAACTGTATTCAAAGTTCAGACTCGATAGAGAATTGATTTAAAGGGACATGATTGGACTGGTTTACGTTCCTGGACTATTGACAATGATTAGTAGCTGTTGACTCTGTAGGAGGAAGGCAAATAAAACCCCTAAAAGTCACATGTTCTTTACACACCAAAAAACCCCAGAACAATTTGTTTTAAATTTCATGCAGTCATTTCATGGAGAGAGTAGTTGTTATATTTTACTGTCTTCCTTAAAGCTCCAGCGCTTGATTTACCTGAGTTTTTCCAAACATTTCTACTTGATGCAACACAAAAATGTAATGCTCCATTTTTAATCTTCCATCTGTAAAGATGAGGAATCAGCTGTTTTGAAACTTACTCACAGAAAAGTGACTGGCTTTCTCTGTTGATACTGAAATGGCTATAATGCTACAGTCATTGTTAGTGCTGGACAAATAATTGCAATATCATCGAAATTGCAATATGGCCAGGCGTGATATCAAAATCAGATAATAATGAGATAATAGGATAGAGATAATAATGATGTGAAGTGCTGTAGTTCTGCAGAGATGCCCTGGTCTACCAATTTTGTTCTCCAGATGTAAGAAAACATGTTTTTTATCCGGATCGGACCAATGTCACCTCATGATTTTTTTAGTGAAAGTGAAAATTGTGATGCAAAAATCATTTCCACTCATTGTGAATCAAATCACAATTACAATTTATGCCAAAATAAGCACTATCAGTGCATCCCTATGTCTGTGGAATAAAGCTGTTGGGCTACATTTCAAAACTCAAGACATGATGCATATTAATCATTATGATGTAACTTGCTGTGTTTCAGATATTGTGATCACACGCAGGTTACACTGGACGGGCCAGCTGTTAACAGTCGGGGCCAGCTGTTAACATCCTTTGGGCCTGTATGTGTAACATCAGTCCACCATGGCCAGTAACTTCCGCAGCTACATCTGGGACCCGGTCCTCATTGTGAGTCAGATTGTGTTGATGCAGTGCATCTACTACAGCTTCTTGGGCCTGTGGATGGCTGGAGTGGACAGTCTGGTGCAAACTAGTCGGTCACTGGACCAGATCTTCAGCTATAACGTAAGTTATAAGGTCTTTGTGACCATCTGACCCTTATTGTGGCACGTTTATACATTCCTGAGATGGTATATAAATCTTTGCTCTTCTTTGGCAGGTCCTTGGTTTTGCAACAGTGCAGGGCCGGCTCTCAATGATGGCATTCATCTTGAACTCTCTTACCTGGTAAGTCTTTTTTTTTTCTCCACACAGCAGAAAGCAGCTGAAAAACAACACCCCAATCCCAAATGTCCTTCCTCACGGACTTCCAGACTTTGAAGTGCATTCTCAGGAAGTCAAAGTTGGTTTAGGCCTGTCCTCCTGTCAAACTGTCAAGTGCACGAGTGCACTATTGCAGAGATTTCAAGCCCTTTATGGACACTCTCCATAAATCCATAAGACTTTGTCTGAAGGAATTACCCAAAGCTCATAGCATTGTAATGTTAAACAAGCGGTTACCTTGGGTTGATAATCAAAATGAGAGTGCTCTTGAATAATTACATTATTTTATACGTTTTTTTCCTCTACAAACAGACATTTTCTAGATCACTGTTTTAGATCAACCTTTCTCCTTGAACTGCTTCTCTACTTAAAACACTCAGTGTATTAAAAAACTCTTTCTTTGAAGCCTTTCATTGAATATGTTTAGATTTATGTATATGTGTACTCCTGTAATTTGGTAGTATTATTATATATTTTAAAATATGAAATACAAAGTCCCAAACTCAAAGCCTTATCAAGATTGGCATCCTCGTGCCTCACACCTGAGTCTGATTCTATTGATGATAGATGTGCAGCAATATTGTCATCTCAAACTAAAAATTTGACACTTTGTAGTTCTTTACCGAAACAGACAGAAAGGACTCTTACAATGGATTTGGTACTTGAAAAGATTGAAACACATCTTTGTATCCACACAAATTTGAAATAAAAATGAGCATGGCTGGTAAGATAACTTTTCTGTTTCATTGTTCCTGCAGTGCCCTTGGCCTGTGGTTCTTCATCCGTCGAGGGAAACAGTGCCTTGACTTCACAGTCACTGTGCACTTCTTCCATATGATCGGCTGCTGGATCTATAACGCCCATCTTCCAGGCGCCCTGTCCTGGTGGCTCGTCAATGTGGCCTGCATGGCACTGATGGCTGTGATTGGAGAGTACTTGTGCATGCGGAGTGAGCTCAGGGCTATTCCAGTCAACAGTGGACCCAAATCTAACCTGTGAATTTTAATGACTCCACACTGAAAGTCTGTGGACAGTTAACCCGTGAAGACCTGGCACAGAGGAAGTCTTTCACTGCTTGCAGAAGAAATACAGGATGAACCTTCATCAGCCTGGATGTTGGAAAATCATCCATTTCCTCTTCAAGTGATACACCAGATGGACTGATCTATTTATTCATAGCTGTCCGATAAATGTTGGATGGTATTAACTCTGTAGCATATTAAGATTTATGTTTTAATGCTTACAAAAGCAGGCATCGGTTTACACATTTCTCTGAAACTAATGACTATAGATAAGATGTTCTTTTCTTTGTAATTACATTTTTTTGTGTACATTTTAAGTACATAACCATTCCCGCATTTTTAGATTGAAAATATTTCTTCTTTGTTTCTGTTATGTACACATCTGCACAAACAGGAAACGACCCAGTGAAACTTCAAAGCAGTGAAGGTCAACAACAGACATTTCTCTTCACTCTTTGTGGTTTTGATTTAAGTACAAGTTGGCTTGATTGGCAAAAAAAAGTTACAGTTTTGTTTTTAAAGTTCACTGGAATTAATTTAAGTCAACCATCACGCTTTTTTCTCTTTTTTTTTTAATACTTGCTGCTAAAAATTAAATGGCGGGCAACAGGTTCAGCGTTCAAACAGCTATACTATAGTTTTTCTGATATGCGGTAATCAATAATTATGTAAACCCCAATGTAGGAGAGACTTTACATGTTTTATTATCTCATCACATAATTTTTTCTAAAGTATAAAATCCGTCTTATTTTTACATTTCTGGATGAATTTTGTACATTCAGTCTTACAATGCTCGTTTTAAGCCGTTCTTGTCAAGCTTGTACAGCATTACTCACAGCCTGGGTTGTTTGTTTCTGTCTCTTTATGTCATGATGTATTATGCAGACGCTGTGGCCACATTGGGGACAGTTTTTGTCAGCTACCAGCTGTGTTCTGACAGCAGGATGCGTCTTTGAGAACACTTTCACTGTTTGTGGGGACGTGATGTAGTGAAATGTGCAGCACTGATGGTTTCTGGAACAATTCCAGCTCATTTTTAAACCCTGTCTAAATTACGGCTAATTATTATTTGAATAGTACAGGTTCTGCAACACATACACTTATATACTTTTATCCTGTGTGGTGATTGTCACCTTTAATAATGTGGACTATGCAGTGTCTTGTTTTGCAATCGGGTTACTAAAGTTTAGTATAAGTACATCATATCGTGCAGGAGTTCATATTAAAAAGTTGCACAATAGTTGGGAAATAGACTTATTTGTGTTCTTGCTGAAAGTGAGATGAGAAGATCAATACCACTCTCATGTCTGTCCATTAAATATGAATCCACAGGCAGCAGGCGGTGTGCCTAGTTTCGACTGGAAACTTGGAAAAAGCTAAAACAAAATGTAACCCAGCACCCCTACAGCCCACTAATGAACACATTATATCTTGTACGATTAAAACTCAAGTATGATATGTTGTGCTTTTACAGGGGTTATATGACCAATCGTTCTGGGCTGTGTGGGTGCTGTGACTTCCTGCTGTCGTCTTGACACCATAAAGTTGATGACAACCAGCAGATTGTCTGGCAACTAACTCATCTTTTAATTATTTTTCATTAGCGATCCATCTGCAGAGTATTTCTTGATACATTGAATAGTCAAAAAATTCTAGCCTTTATGCTAGGCACAGCTAACAGGCAGCTGGTGGTATTTATTGCACTGACATGAAAGTAATATTGATTAGGCTTGGGCTAAAATGTCATATTATCTAAAATTGCGATATTTGCCTTTCACAATATCGAATATCCAACAGCTGTTATGGCATCTTCTGGCTTTAATTTTGAAAATAAATTACATGTAGAGCAGTCATGGCAGCAGAGTTTATGTTAAGTTCTGTGTGTGGATATCTGGGGGGTTACTACAGGTAAACTGGCCTACTGTAGCGTAACTGCATGCACGCAGCCCTTTGACATACAGACATGGAGGACCGAATGGCAAGCCAAGAGATGCCAGTGACACTACATGTCGTCTCTGCTGTAAGCATGTTACGACGATAATAATGTCAATTGCGATATTTGGGTGGGACACTATTGTGATATAAAATTTTGAATATCGCTCAAGCCTAATATTGATTTTATCTAACTCTCAGCAAGACCGCTAATATCGCCCAAATTGTTGACTATTCCCTTTAAGTAATGTTAAGCCAGCATCACCTATTTTTTCTAGCAAAGGCTCCTTTTTCATGTGATGCCCCCTTTGTATTCCTTTAAACTTAAGCTTTATAATGTATTTGAATACAGAGAACTGGAGAGTTGAACCTATTCATATAATTAAATCCTCTGACCTGTTTCTAGTGCAGAAACACATTTATTCCGCCTCTCTGAAGATTTAAGTGCGGGGTGGGGGCACCAGCATGTGCTCCAATGTAAGTACTTTCATGCTTATGCTGTGTATTAAAACAGTACCTGTTCATATGAATTGGACAAAAAGTGTAAAAGTCGATCAAGAAACTGTAGGTGGAAAAAATAATTGGCCATTATGCTTCAGATGTAAGAGAGAGGTTTTCTAATGAGGGGCACACCACAAGCATGTGTTTGGATCTGCGCCCCGGGGCCCTGATCCCTCATTTTCTCCCACCACCGCCTCTGTGTCCAGGTGGAAAGAAGCAGATGGGCGAGCTCTAACGAGTTGAAAGATGCTGGTTCCGATCCTCATTACCAACACTTTGCTTCAGGGGCGTCTAAAAACAGAAGCTCCTGTAGTAAATGAGTCGAACAGCAGAGGACTTACCGCATCGATTAAATGCTCCCTCATTTTACCGCTTTCTAGATCTCTGCTTTCTATTATTGCGCTGAAGGTGGTGCACACAAACACACACAAACACACACAAACACACTAAATGTTTTAAACATGGTGCTTTATTATTACAAACACATTACTCTGCCATATATTGCTTTATACAGATTTGTAAATAGTGTGCTTTTCTATCAGTAAACTGAAAAATCCCCATGGATGCTGAACTTGTTTTTACATTCAGGAGTTCTTTCCATGTTTGAACTGTCCTTAGGGTTACTTCCTTGTGGTCTAATGATGCTTTATGATAACACAATTGTTTTCATGCTTTCTTCAACAGCGTACGAGGGGATTAGAGACCTCTCTTTGGAAGTGACTGTACATATTGCTCATGCTTCGAGGACGTCACAACTGTTTTTTTGTATTCTCACCACCAGACACACAATGGAAACGTGAAATAAATAGAAACAACTAGAACAAACATGCTAATGGAGGTAAGGATGGCGGGTAATGCATCTGCATAAAGAGGACGCGGATACACTTAGGGGCTATAGCTTAACTTCATGCACAGATCAATAGCACTGTACACTTTGTCCAAATCAACAGACTGTTTGTTATTCTTGAAGCACTGTCACTAAAATTATCATGCAGTTGTGATAGAAGAGTTTGGAAAATATCCCGGACCACAGAAATCATTCCATAATTGTGCAATGCCTGTTGGGACCATGAGTGTTAAAGGAAATATGCAAATGGTGACAGTTTTAGAAAAACAAAAACAAACAAAACAAATTGATGCTATTGCTCGTTAATTTTTAATTTGCTCTGAAGCTAGGTGACTATTGCAGTAACAGTCCAATGAAGGAAATCTAGTATTACTGAAAGACCTTTACAATTAGCGATATCTCACGGGGTTTATGGGCTTTGGGAATGCAACAAACTGTAGCTTCAAAGCTTACTTCTGTTGATGAGACTCACGGCAGACGTCCTTGGCTGCTTTTGAAGCTTCGTGGACTTTGTTTAACATCAGGCCAGAGTTATATCAATTAAAAGCACGAAACAGATAAATGGAGCACCACAGTTTGGAATCTGTTTAGTCTGACATCATAATTTTGTAGTGCATTAACGGGAAGATCTTGAATTGAAATACTGTTGATACAAAAGGTATTGTATTGATATTTTACAAAAATAAGCTTTTGCTTTGGATCACTCGAGCCATTAGTTTAATTTGTCTTCATTAGAGATTAATTATATGTGTTTAAAGTAAAGTAAATACTGTGTAGGAGTACTCAGCCATTGAAATAAGTTAATTTGGGAATTTTCATGATCACTTCTAGCTGCATTATTATACAGATTCTTCTTTGACAATCTCGTCTGTGTAGTCTATCTGTGTACTGTATCACATACTGTGTTCATGCAGTACTTAGAGAACTTTAGAGCAACAGTATGTAGGAATAAGTATTTTGTGCATTTTGGCGCCGCCACAGTTTCAACACCACCACTTGAAAAACAAATAGGTGTAACAATTTTATCAGATGAGATGTCAGTTGAGCTAAACAGCTAACAGCAGCTACAGTTAGCAGCTACAGTTAGCAGCAGTTAGCGGTTAGAGCTATCTTTCGTTTGTAAACCATCACAGAGAGTTGAGGCAGAGCAGTCAGAGGGAGACCAGAAAACATTACATCCATTAAATAAGATCCATTTTCACCAACATAGTTGTGTGACGTGCTGCCAAGTTACGCACATCTCCTGGGCGATCCTACCCGCCTGCCTGAGTTACATAGTGTGAACACAAGTGATTAGGGCATAGTGTGGGACTCACAGAGTCACATAATGTTGCTTTAAAGTTAAGTCCTTGAAATATCACATTACTACGAGTGAGCAAGATGAGTGAAACAAACACTGAGCTCTGAAATCTTCAGGTCTTCCTCTTGCGCAAACATCAACCGGTCAGGAGGTTGAACGAGGGTAAGATAGAACCAAAGCGCCGAGCGAGGTGAATGTGTGATGATGCCGTGTCAGATGTCTGTTTTTGGTGTCTTTATAGCAGCCGTGCAACATCAACAGCCACAGTGGGCTGACGTGTTGAGGGGAACGGGGGACAAAAGTTCTATACAAGTGGCTTGATTGTCACTTACACAAACATTTACTACACTTAGAAACAGATTAAAGCGGCATTTCACCTGTGAGACATCTGAACATTATTTAGTCACCTGCTTTGGTCCAATCAAGTCTGTAAAATCAATGTCTGGCTTAGACGTGCAGTTTGGTCTTTTTAATTTGCCACGTATTTCAGCAATTTTCGTGATAACCGCGAGTTAAGATTCACTAAGCTATTGCTGTTCATTTTTGGTGAAGTGCTCCTTTAATTGTTTTCTCGTGACATGATAGCTGATTACACCATGATGGCTTGGCTGTATTTGTCCAAACTCACTGGAGATTAAACTTTAGCTTGTAAATGAGAGGAATAGTTTGAGTTTAAGAAGTTGTGACAATCGATACCACTCTCGCGCCCGCACACTGAGGCCTTGTCCACATGTACACCAATATTTTTGGAAATAGAGTTTTGAAAAATAAAAATAAAAACCTCTGTCCAGCCTTGTATTTGCGCAGTTTCCGAAATTATCTCCATCCATACAACACGTCTGAAAATGCAAATCCCACCCTTATTCACATACACTGGGCATGCACATGCTGGTGTCTAGCACATTCAGGGTTCTCCCCAGACGGTGGAACAACGGCGCTGCGCCGCTATACGGCTAGGTCAGCGCTGCTATACTCAACAATGTTACGGACGGACGGACGGATGCTCGTCACTGTCAACCGTGGCGATGATCGATCAAGCGTCCCCCCCGGACTGACAGTGACGAGCGTCCGCCCCCCCCCCCGACTGATGGTGCGCCGCTATACTAAAAATTTCTGGGGAGAACCCTGACATTGTATATTCCAGTCGGTTGCCTACTTATAGAAAAGGCAGGGAAATGTGAATGCTCTTGACAGAATCATCCTGCAAAACATTGTAAGCACCCGTTCTTTTTCTCTTTTCCATTGTTGTATCATACATGTCTGTCTCCCTAAATATAATGTCCAACAAGAAATCATCCATTCTGTCGACGTACAACTCAAATATCAAATCTCATACTCCTGAGTTCACGTTTCATGCTACAAACACTTATAAACTTGTGTATCACTGATTATGCAAATCGTAAACACTGAAAACAGAGTTTATGAATATCTTCCCCCTGGCTGGAGTTTTCGGAAAGCTCTATTTTTCAATGAGTTTCGTGTGTACAAAAAAAGAAAACACAAGGAGAAAGCTTGTTTTAAGAAAAAAAACAGTGTATGTGTGGACAGCGCCCAAATAGGCCTATGGAGCTTCAACCAGGAGCCAGGTAGCTTAGCTTGGCTGAAAGACACAGAACAGGTGAAAACAACAAGTCTAGCTCTGCCAAAAGGTTACAAAATCGGCACACTGGCACCACTAAAACTTAAAAATCAATACTTTTGTTTTGTTTTTGTTTAATCGTATAGTGTTAAAATGTAAAAACGACAAGTTGTGGTTGTGCGGAGAGTTACATGTCGAACTGGGAGCACCCATAGGCACCCTGGGCTAACCTAAGCTAACTGGCTGCTGGCTATTCATACTTAGCATAGACTTGAGAGTGGCATAGATCTTCTCAGCTGTCTCTCATAATGTTGAACTATTCCTTTAACCATCATGATAAAATGATTCAATGCAACACATGCTTACAGAAGTGGACAAAAAAACATGAACACCTTGCTGTCTCATATTGAAAACCAGCACGACTTCACAACCACTGCCTTAAAACAAAGTTTTTGTATTGGATTGCATTAGATCATACAGGTGTTCATGATATTATGTCCACCCCTTGTATATTGGTAACAAAGAGCCACAGGTGTCTGACTGTAAGCTGTTTTGATTGCATTGGAATCCTTTGAATACTTGGAGCGATTGCTTTAGTTTGCCTGCACTGATGACACGGTGGAAAGGCAATTTTCTGAACTACTCTATCAGTTTCTCAACATAAGGAAGGATCAAGCTGAAGTATTTGAGAAGATCTCAAACATTTTTCATCACGGCAAATATTGATTGGCTTGCCACAGACCTCCATGGCTCTGTGTCAGAATTATTAAAACATTTATCCCTCTTAAATCCTTGGCTTTAAGTGTGAGCTCAGGCGAACTGAACCCAGGGGAACTGGAGACCCTCCTCACCTTCAACACCACCCCAGTCTATATACAGGACCAGTCGGGTCCAGTCAGGACCAGCATGCCCATCAGTGGCAGGGTAAGAGCAGCGAGGGGATAACTTATGCTGGGAGAGGAGCTGGGGCTGCACAGGTCGAACAGACTTCCTTGGAAGCGCATCTTCCTGGAGTCCTGCCTCAGAGTCTCCCAGATGGAGCTGACTTCCTGCTGACAGTCGGACAGCGCGGTGAGGGCACATGTGTGGAAGGCTTCCCAGTGGCTGTGGCAAACAAAGAATCATCGTCAGATCAGCTCCGCATCTGCCATGTAACTCACAGTTCAGCATGCAGACATGCCCTGGCTGCCAAGGATTAACTTACTTGCCAATTATCCATCATGCAGACGGCTACGCTGGCTAAGTCAAACAGAGCTTTAATTACCATGGCAACTGCAATATCACAGGAAACAATATCACAGATGATATTGCAAGTGGGCATTTTTCTTTTTCAGCAGGAGGCTCGTGTGTAAATCTTTGTCTTCCATATAGCGTGCCGGGGTTGTGGGGTGCGTGCAGTAACAATGACAAAAAGCGTCCCCAGAATTTCATTACTGCTGCAGCAAAGTCATAAATTATTTAGAACAATGGCTCGGTGTCTCAGCACCGTTCATTTCTCTATTCTCCCTCGGAGATTATGGCATCTGCTCTTTTTCCTCTTCAGCAGTTATCTATAAAATGCATACCTCTTACTCTATCTCTCTGCATTATTTCACACAAATTGAAATGGAAATGCAATTTAACTGCAAATTATATTTTTTTCACTAAGGCTTTTATTTCAAATCCTGCCTTTTCTGGTTAAATTCACTCATGCTTGGTTGAAATAAAAACACACACACACTCTTTTTGGAGATGTCCCATTGTGCACAAAAGGATGCTGCATGCTGATCTCTCTCGCTCACACACACACTCACACACACACACACACACACTTTCTCTCTCTCCGATTAAGTCATTATCACCTGCACACGGCCGCCACTCCCCGCTCACTGGTCACGTTCTCCTGGTAGTTGTCCATGCTCTCTCCCAGCTCCAGGACACAGTCAGAGAAGTCCTTATAAATGTTCTCACACCTCACATCTGGAGAGTCTTCCGACACCGTCAGGGAGAGGAAAACTGCAAGACAGACACAGGTGACCACTCTTGAACCCTCCTAAACTATTTTCTTTGAATGGACGAGGGTTGACAGACAAATCTGCAGCTTGTTCCTGACAAATGCACAAGTAAAAATTATTATATGTATTATAATTTATGTGTGAAATAGTTTCAGTCTGGTTCGTCTTTCTCAACAATCTCCCAACTCTCAGTGGCTTCAAACACGGCGTATGATCATGCAACTTTTTCTCAAAAAACATTAAATCTTTTATTTGATTATAAGCATTTTCCTTAGTTTAAAAAAAATCGTCCACCCCTGATCACTGCAGCCAATGCATTCCTTCCACATGGGGTGCAATGCTCTCTTCAGAGCTATTTGCAGGTTAAATGCTACAATATCTCCACAGTACAACACTGTGCTAGGAGATAACGCAAAAACAAGCACAAATACAAAGCAGGAAATATGAATAAAAGTGTCATTTAAGAGAAAATAATCAGTGTGAGTGCTTTTATTTCTGAATGTTGCATCCCCAGAAGCTCTCACACTATCGCCTAAGTATAGACATCCAGCATCCACCGTCGACGGGTGTACTACAAGCTGTTGGCCACGGCACAGGTCTCATCCTAACCATCATGCAACGCTGATGGAGATAAATAAAGATCACAGCAGTGGCATTTCCGATGCAGGAAGACGAAGAAAAAAAAGAGAAAAAAAAAACATAAAAAAGAAAAGATATAAGGCAGTTTTCTCTGTCAGACCATCCAAAGTGGCTCGCAGCCCAAATAAACCCACGGACGAGCTCGAGATATCTTACCCAAGGCAAAAGCAAGAATCCCTGCGATCTTCGTCGACATGAAAAATCCCATATCATCCCATTTCAAGCCAAGCGGAGGGCGCGGGATGCTGCCGAGGCTGTCATGGATCGGAATTAGAAAAGCGGCGCTGAGTCACACGGAGCTGATTAGCTGCCCATTATTAATGTGAGTCGGTGTGTCTCAGTGATTAAGCGGCGATAAACACTTGGTGGGTGTGTATGCACAGTCTTTGCCTGCTCCGGCCGACTGCTGACGTTACCTGCCCCCCGGCGCGCGCTGAGCTCATCTTCCCCCCTCAGCACCGGACAGCCCTCAGCTCCCCGAGGAGGAACCGCCGCGCAACCCTCCTGCAACCCTCCTGCAACCCTCACACAACACGGTCAGGACGCTGCCGCCTGTCAGCTCCTCACCCCGTCATCACACCTTGTACACTTTAATGTGAGCTGCTTATTGTATGTCTTATGGTGATTATTTAATCTCCTTAGATTTATTTTATTGTAAGTGTATACAAAAATAAGGCAAAATCATCATATTGTATATTATAAATTGTATTTTATACACATAATCAGATATGGTATATTATGTTATACCACATACATGTATATGAAATGAATACATATAGATGGATAGATATATGTTTGATAAAAAAAATATAAATAATGAAATAAGGATAATATATCAGTGACGAATTTATATTGTTATTTTTGTATGAGGTAATCAGTATTATAGTTAGACAACTTTAGGAAAATTGATTAGAGTACAGGTTTGGACCATTAAGGAAGCTGATCATTCAATGATTTATGAAGAAGGATTGGGATTAGATGAGTTTATACTTCTTCTCAACCCTGTTTGGATATATGAACAAAGTCCTCAAGTCAGAAAAGTAACAATTTCTTTTGCTTTATGCTTTTTATTGTCTTTAAATATTTTTTTGCCTGTCCATCCGGAATGCTTTTGATCTATTTGATTGCTTGTTTTTGAAATGTTATTCTTGTCTGTTATTTCTTGCTCTTTACAAATTCAAAATAAACATTTAAATCAATAAATTGTATATTAAATCTGATAATCTCCTGTTCACATCACAGTGCAATGATTGTGAGCACGAGAAATCTTATTTACACATTTTAGTAATTTCCTGTGAGAAAGTACAGTAAATTGGTATAAATTATACACTGTTATTTTACTTAAATTTAATTGGATGTGTTGAGTTAAAAAGTAGGTAGACACCCGTTTTATAATCATACAGGCTCAGCATGAAGCAAATAAAAAATGTTGCAATAATAAGTGAGTAAAATAAATGTACTTATACAGTTTGGAGGTGCAAGGAAAAGTATCAATTCTTATGTTTTTTAATGGCCCATTTATTTATTTGACTAACTGTATTATTTATTGATGTATTCAGTTATACTAATGTGAGAATCATTTACTACCATATAAAATGCGTCTTTGCCTGAACTGTATACCACAAACTGTTAGAGTGAAAATGAGAACAGTATAATGATCACAAAATAGAGCTTTTACAGTTAGAGAGAAACAAAAGGGACAAAAATCACTTTGTTCACCCTTTTATTGTTTTTGAAAATGCTCCACTGAGCTTCTTACAACAATAAAATCAATAAACAAACAGGTAAAATAACCCGAAGAAACCTCCAGCGAACACTGATTTTGATGTTTGTTGCTACTGCAGCTGCCATCATCCCACTGTAAAACAATATTTTAACTTAAGGCCATATGTGACTGGATGTTAAGGTAAGAGGGGTATCATATCTGAACATTATGTAACATTATGTCTTTGCAGGGCACAGCAAGTAAAGAACAAATAAGGCACAATAGTGTTTACAGACAGAGAGTTAATGTATTCAGTTTCTTATGGGGTGGCAGTTTGTACCACAATCCCCTTCTTTATCCATCAAAAAAATAATGACTTACTGGTTTATCTTTGCTCACCTTTCACATACTGATAAAAAAGTCTCTTTAAAACTGAACTGTAGCTCAGTACTGTCAGTTTCTAAATGGTCACACTCTGATCAGAGCAGTAGAGTCCAGGATGCTCTCTGGTCGTCAAACCAGCAGGATGAGATCCGTACAAACATCTTAAACACATTGCTTGAGAACTGGATTCCAGAAATGTTGATCCATTTTAGATGGTAATTGTGTTACTGTGGCGAGGAAATGAGCTTTAAAAGCCTGATGGAAAGTATATGATGGATGGAAACGGAGCACGTTATTGATCTGTTCCCGCTGCCCTGTTGGTTCGTTTCCGTGGAGATGCTTTAGGGGAAGCCTTGTCTGTAAGAGAGGATGTAAAGATCACATATGTGTTGTTCATTTGAAATAGAGGGTAACAGTAATAAGAGAAAAAGATCACATCTCAAACAAGTGTTTTGCCCGTCATTTCTATCAAAGTGAACATACTCATGACATTGAGAGTCTCCTGTGGGATCCAGCTGATGTCCACATCGTTCATCCCACCCGTGCCCTTCTCGATTTTCACTGGGATTCTCTTTCTCTGCAAAACAAACGTTGGAAGACAACAACACGTCCAATTTGATTTAATTTATTTAACTATTTTATTCATGAGCCTCTTTAAGGAGAACATTTTACAGTGGAGGAGGATGGATGACACTCCTTATTGAAGTGCATTGTTAATTACTGCTGTTGGCCTTACACATGAAAATATCTTATTACATTACATTATTACATGACAACAGAGGGAACTGCTTGATCCATCTCATATTATCTTATATAATCCAAACATTAAAAACATAAGAGTTGAAAAAGGACTAACACATACCGTCCTTGATTCCAAGACTTGGTACATCCCAAAGAGCATCAGGGCCACCAGTCCAACCAAGAAGATGTACATGAACATCCTGCAGAATAAACAAAAGAAGTTTTTTAAAAGGTGAAAATGTAAGACATGGCTACCTGTCCAAGGTAGCACCAAAAATATAAGAGGCATCATATTTGCTAACTGCTGCTCATTGTCTACTAGATTGTTTTCCTACACTACTCTGTAGCTATCTATGGCTGTAGCTAGCTGCCGTTAGCTAATTAGCTCAGTTAGCCCTGGAGCTAGTGGCCCTATTAGCTGACTGGAGTTTGCCTGGGACACGACCACTGCAGTGAAGCAACCACTCCCAGTGAACACTACTGGACACCAGGCTGGGGCTGGAGGAGAATTTGACAATATGGGACCAATACAGAGGTGATTTACGGCAGCTCAGCAAACATGAATACACAGCAGGTGGGAACACGAGATGTATGGACATCAGTAGCAGGAGAAAAGAGGGTGTAGAGCTAGAATATTTTCATGTCTTACTCCGTGCATTGAGGATTTATTTCGACTAAAGCAGAGGTGATTGTGGAGAAACAAACAGAGACAGTTTTGGTGAATTATATGTAAAGTTTGAGTGAAGAATGTTTAATGAGGAGTAAACAGACAATTTAGCTTGTTTAAGCTCTGTATACATCTCTGCGATACATAAACACAGTGCGCAGACATCTTTTACATGGTGTCAAAACTGTTGTTTTTTTACATTTTGATGCACTAAGGTACATTTTTGGATGTTTCAAACTTAAATTCTGGCCTTACCTAACCTATTACTCCTTTAATCAGAAATCATCAAAAGTGTTACTTGGTGTTTTTGTGGCTATTGGATGACTGACTACATAATTTAGAGCTTGACAGAAATGCAATTTACTTCACGTACACACCTGTCACCATGGATTGTCTTATTTCTTAGCCATCTATGTTCCAAGTGCTTTTTTAGTGATGTCATTTATTTAAATATCCATAGCGACCAAACCAGTTGAAGACGGTATGGAAACTCTCCTAGCTGTGTGCAGTTACTGAATAATGTTTGTGCATTCAAGAGCAGATTTTTTGCATAATTGCCGGTCTAACAAAATTGGCTTCTTTGTCCCCATAAGTGACCTGCAATTGCAACATTTTCTGATCAGAACTGAGATCTTAGGATGGAAAACCACATCTATTTTGCTCAACTAATTTGCTGGTGACAGTTTCTGTGTCTTGCACTAGCGGCCCGACTGTGACAACTGATCCTTTTGTGCCAATTTCACACCTCCCTTTTACAGGTTCCTACATGTGCTGCAATCGTCTTGGGAGGCTGGTATTGTGAAGCCTTCGAGAGCTGAATGTAGCCTTCAAGGACATGGAAAATAAGTAATAGATGGGCAAAATAATACGATTTTACACATGATTTGGAAAGAACTGAGGTGCAGAAATTGGTTTAATGTGTCCACCCACTGTCTGCTGAGATTTAGTCATTTTGGTGTTTATAGCTTGCAGTCTATTTTCTTTTCCCCATTATTGCAGTGAAATAATACAAAAAGCAAAAGCCTTTTCTACATTTTCATTTATAGTTATTTCTGCGATAGAATATAAAATAAACCCCAGGGGAAAGAAGCCTTACGTTTCTCCGTCCAGTCCCTCTTCACGCTCGGTGATGGTGACAGTCTGGTTGTAAATGGCGGTCTGGAACACACTGCCCTGAAAAAGAAATCAAAATCTTGTAAAGAAGAACCTCAGACTCTCAAGAACTTTGGTAAACGTTTTGAGAGCTGTCCTTTACACATCACAATACCAATATGACTCAGCCATTATCAAATCATTCGTTAACAGCACAGAAACAACAGTCAAAGCTCAAAGACAAACTGCTTTTCTGAGACTGACTTCTTCAGGTGTTGATTTTCATGAATCATCCAAATTTGAGGTCGGCTGTGAGAAACCTTCCTGCAGAGCATCTCGACAGTCACTGTCTAACATCATCACACTACATCTTTTCTCTAAAAAGTTAACCTGCACAGACCTCAAGCATCAGCCACCAATATTTTTCTATAAAGTCTTTTTTTCCTTTTACCTCAGCGTCCACATAGTTGAGGAGGATAACGAGACCGAATGGACGTCCTGCCATGGGTTGAGCTGGGATGAAGGAGTACTCGAAGGAGGCCTGAGCCTGGGGCTGCACCATAGTGTTCAGAGGCAAAGCTGTGAACTACAGAAAAAACACATCATTAAAACACAGATATGAAACTGTGACACTGTTAGCGTTGCAGCTATAAACCAGGTCAATGGCAGGAACATTGGTGGCTTTTATACCATGTACATTAGCTTATTGACCATATAGAAATACAACGTGAACGTTTGTTAAATAACAATAAGCATTTGTTAAACCAAATAAACCCTTCTGCCTTTATTCATTTCAGGGTTACTGCAACTGACGATAATGTTAATAATTGCATAATACTGTGATATTTTCAGCGACAGTTTTTGGACCATGCAATCTCCTACTGTTCCAACCGAAGACATGGTAAAGATTTCTTGTTGTATTTATTGTGTTAAGTGAAAGGAACCACTTTATTAACAAAGTGACACAGGGATGTATTTTTGTAGGCTAACCCAGAAGTTTGCATTGCCCTGATTCACCCATGAAAAAGCCTATGGGATTTTTCCAATTGGATTTTTGGATTATTGAAGAAAATAAGCTCAGTTGCAAACACAAAAAGTTAAGCTAAGGCTGTAAATGAACTACATCATGATCGCATGACTTCAAAGTACCTACCACTAAGCATCCTACCACACTTATTTATACACACTTAATTATAAATTAATGAATCTATAAGTTGCTAAGTAAGAGTTAGAAGAGTTTGCAGCTAAAATCCACATGTAACTTCAGTTATTACTGTTTATTTGACAGTATGTAAGGAAACTGTTGTTGTACATACTTTGCTCAGTATGGACCTTATAAGGTGGTAACACCACAGGAATAGTAATTCTCCCTTAAAAGCACTTCATAAATATGGTCACATATCATGGAACAAAAAACAAAACTCTAACTGTTAACTAAATTAACATTTAATTCACAAACAAGTCTTTTCTAACTTAAAATATGTTCCCCAGTCTAAAGTGAGGTCCTGCTCATAACTTATTCACTAGTAGAACTTGTTTTTGGGTTAATACATGTCAAAATACTGGTGAATTAGTTATGAGCAAGACCTCAGTTTAGAGCGTGGAACATATTCTGATATAGAAAGACTTGAAAACGGTTCTGTGTTTTGTTACATAAGAAGTTAAAATAAAGTCCAAAGGTGGAGAAGTGTCTGTCTGTTGTTATTTCAGATTCAACTTACGTTCTGAATGTAGAACTGGAAGTCTTGAGGGTAACGGAAGGAGGCCTCCAACGACTGGACGTTGAAATCCTGACTTCCTTTGTTGGTGAAACCAACCAGGAACCTCACAATCTCATTGGCATGAAACTCTAAAATTAAAAAGCATGTTACAGACATAGTATGAGTGGCACACTGACTTATTAGTTCAGGATGACATTGAATTTTCTTCAAAAACCTGACAAATGGAGCCAAACCAACCTTCGCCTGTCGTGAAGATGATGGTTGTGTCAGCTTCAGGATGAGATGCCAAAAGTTTATCAGCTGCTTCATCGGCGTCATCTTCGTCTCCTTCCTGAGGAGGAACACAACATGACATTGTTACTTTATCACCTGCATGTAAATCTATGGTTTGCCACACTGCTGTGTGATGAAAAGATACATACCATAGGTTGTATTTGATCTTCCTCAACAAGCACTTCTTCCTCATCTTCCTCCTCCTCATCTACAGCAGCATCTTGGTCGTCAGCAATATCCTCAGCAGAGTCAGAGTCTGCAGAGACGTGGCCTGTGTGGGTCGGAGGACACAAAGGTACATATGAGTGATGATTGAATAGAGGTTGATTGACATAATGGTTGAATTGCAATAACAGATTAAACACATCAGGATTTTGGTTTCTTCTACATTATCATACTAATGGATCTAGGGCTGCAACAAGCAATTGATTGTTGATGTATCAGTTGATTATTAATGGGTTTGGTCTTTAAAATGTAAAAAAATGGCCAAAAATGTTGATCAGCGTGTCTCAAAGCCAAAGCTGACATCCTTAAATGTGTCATTTCGTCTAAAATCAAAAGATATTCAGTTAACTTTCATATGAGAGGAAAGAAACCAGAAAAGAAGGCTGACGATATGGATTTTTTCAACTGATACAGATAATCAATAACTACACATTTTTGTACCTTTAAAACCTTTCGTGCCACCTGAGGGTAAAAAAAGCTGAGATGAAGTGAGCAAAGATGGGAGATTTAATATTCAAAAGCTCAACGAGAGCATCAAAGATTTGGTGTGTTTGTGGAGCGTGAACTTTTCCAGTCCTCTCTGAATCCTTCGCAATTGGGGTGCTATTTAAGGTTGATAGCCAATAAAATAAGTTTACCATTATCTGAATGGTAACTTATCCATCCGATGTATATTGTGCATCCCCAGTAGTATCTGGTAAAATATTGACGGATTTTGTCAATATCACCGAGCTCTAACTAAAAAAAAACAGGAAAAAAAAAACAGTGTGGCTTTGAAAAAATGTGTGAGATCAACATGATGTGCTATTTTGAAAACAATTCACATGTAGGCTCTCTTTAGTTGGTTGTATAATTGGAATTGTACATAATACTAAGATAATTTGTCATTCATTAAGTAATGAATGCAAAAAAGACGAATCAACCAATGAATTAAACATTTTAAAGTGATGTTGGAGCTGGATTTAATTGGTTATTAGCCATGTCGATAATTCACATCAATAGACTTCTATTTTGTATCAGCTTGTAGCCTAACTGTTGCTACTTTTTCATTGTTGCCAGGTATTTCCTTGTCTGTAGTGAAACTTGACTTTTTATTGCCAGTATGAGTGGGCCTGTAAAAAAGTCTCCATTTTAATGTGTGTCAGCGGGAAAAAGTTGTAACGTACCAACACAAACACAAGTTACCATCTTATCTATGGTGACGTGTCCCAGCAGCCGGTCACTGTGTCTGCATCCACACAGACTTTTGTTTGACTAAAATCACCTCTGAAAGCCCCAAAACTGACATTTTAACTTCACATTTAATGGTCGAGAACGTTTTTTCACACTTTTAACTGCAGCAGCTGGACGACGACTTTCACCTTCATTCATTTCAGAGTACGTTTATGAGATACAAGCCTCTCATAACTGAGCATCACACTGTGGATTAAACGTCCATACATCCAGGTTAGCAGAGCTGTGTTGACGACGTACAGCAGCTATGTGACTGTGCCACGTCAATATGTTTAGTAAGACTCTCTAACAACTTTTAAACTTTTAGCCGAGGAGAAGCGACGGCAGACACGTTCAAAGGAAGCAGGAAACGTGACTTACCGATAGATATGAGGCCACAGGGGAAGGCCAGGAGGAAAAGCAGCAGCAATTTTGATCCGAAGTTGAACATTTTGGTCAGAGTTGGAGCTGAAGTTAGTAACACATCAGCGTTCAGGAGAGGAGAGGACGGTGGCGGAGCAGGGGGCGGGACAAAGAGCCTGGACCCGCCTGTGACGAGCAGCTGTGGGAGGTGCCATAGTGTGTGTGTGTGTGTGTGTGTGTGTGTGTGTGTGTGTGTGTGTGTTTAGCGTGTGTAATAAAACAAGAGACAACTCGTACCAACATTTTTGTTCTCTTACAATTTTTGTGCAAACTACTGAAATGACAACAGGCTGCTTTTGCTCATGATGAAGTTGATGATGGTTCTCAGTCATCCAGGTGATGGTAATTCTAGGTGCTGTATTGTAGGCATCTGGACTTGTCGCATCCGAGACACTTCTTCAGTTCTAACTAGCTGGAGAGGAGTTGCAGGCTTTTTATCTCTGTGTGGGAGTGTCCTTACAGAGTCACTAAGGACACGCGTGAGCTCTGAGATTCAGGGTCATCAGGGACACTTGTGGGTCTTTGACTTAACCGGACTTCAAGTGGGTTGCTGGGGCTAGGTGAGCCCAGGTGTGAATGGTTGTTAGGTTGTCTTCGCTGCACTACATCAGCTGGCCGGCTGGTACCACCATCGCTGAGACCAAACAAAGGTCGCTCAGCGAAGTCACGACTCTTCTCTGTTCTGGCGCCTCAGTGGTGGAATAAACTCCTGACCAATGTCAGGACAGCAGAGTCACTTGCCATCTTCCGTAAAAGACTCACCCCGCATAGCATGACTCCCTCTCACCAAATTTAATGAACTTGTCTTTGCCACAGAGCTTATTTGTGGCAATAACTGAACCAGGGCAATGCTAACTTCCAGGTTGGCCAGAGATATTAAGTATGTCGACATATTTTGTTGTCTTGTCTGCATGAACAATAATGAGGTCAGGCGAGAACATGTTTCTTAACATAGTAAATCTAATAATTTCAGGCCTATTCATTTTCTACTGCTAAAAGTGATACATTGATCTAATGCAATACTTTTGGGAGTAGATGGGTGAGAGATTGTACTGAGAAAGAAGAGCTCAGAGCAGCTGATTCAAAATCAGGAAATGAAAGGGACCGCAACATTTTTGAAATTGTGAACTTTAATCATCTCTGAACTAGTTCTTGAAATATGAACTGTGAACATGCACAAAATTTGCTCCAGTTTGTGTGAGCTGAACTTCAGTGGCTGAAACCACAAGGAAGGGTGTAAAAAGACCTAAAGACCTCAAGAAGTCACTGTAGCTTATATAAATTATAACTTACTCTATATATTTACATCTAAGTCAGACACTTAAATCTGACAACTAAATCTGCACAGTGATAAGTGCAGCTCTAGTTTTGGTTTCTGCATCAAACACTAAAAACAACAGTGTACATTTTGTTTGCACCTCGACCTGAGATTTTTTCCGCTCTCATGGAGGTGCATCTATTTAATTTCTCTAACTATTCCTGATCTCTCACGTTGCCATAAAACCATCTCAAGAGCATTCAGTAGCACATCCTGACTTCTTACTCATGCAGATCGATTTCTTGAAATACTTTGTTTGTTGATTTGAAGTGTGGACAAGGCTTGACCTATTAGCCCACACACCTTGCAGGAAACTGCTCATCCGGTGTTGGTGGGCAGAATATGTCAAAAAAGACCTGACAGCTAGGATGCATCAGATCTGTGTTGCCACTGGATTGACCTTATTTTGAAATGTGAAGAAGTTTCCAGTATGCATGTATGAACAAAGAAAACAAAAGAAAAGAAATGTAAAGAAACCAGCAGAAAATTACTCACAAAGATTAAGTGGTTATCTAAAAAGATTAATTGATTAATTGAACAGTTTACAGCCAATTATTTATTCAAATCTATGACCAGGACTTACAGCCAGCATATTATCACATATGTCTTTAAATGTCTCCTAATTTCTGGTTTACTGTACCTTTACTTCCTATAAGACCTCATTTGTTTCACAGTTGCAAATTTAAAGTATCTTTTTTCAGGCTATAGCTCAGCTTTAGCAGCTCCACCTACACATTGAGGTTTCCTTCCTTTTTTATGAGGTCATTATGATAAAAGTAAAAAAACAGAAAAAACAAAAAAAGACGGTATATTCTTCTTCAAGGTAAAAGTGCTACACTTTTTTTGAATAACTTTCTGGCTAGTCTCAGTCATCACTGGTTTAGCTTTGTCCGAGCAGCTCACAGCGTACTTTATAAAGAGGTCTGTCTCGGTCTAACAGCAAACGTGTCATTGCATCTTGCTGATGAATTAAAGCATAATTTTCATCTGACATAATGATATAATTTCTCTGAAGGTTGAGGTTTGAAAAGGATTTCACCCATAGCCTTTGTTTCTTTCAAATATATGTTACACAAAAACATGACAAAATGATGATATTTAAGAGGCTTTATGTAGCAATATGTTGCAGTTTACATGTAGTAATTATTGGCCATATGTGAGTGGATTGCAACACGACCCGTCTCTCTTGGTTGTAAAGGACTCGGATTTTCTACCACATTCCAAAGGATGTGACTTTTACACATCCTCCACCAACAGAGAACAACAGTAACTTACATTAGTTTGGAAATGGCGTTGTCTAATGTAAAATTAACAACCGGCTGCCAGCACAACATACAAATTGACAGGGCCTCCATTCTAGATAATATGCTATATGTTAGATGTGATTTTTATATTCAAAATACTAAATTCTGCCCCCAGAATTTATCAAAAACTTCTGTTTTTTGGAAATTTCGGGAGAAATTGTGTCTAAAACAAAGCATTAATGAGATGATTCCTGTTGTTTTAATGGTGCAGGCATAAAAAACCCACAAAGAAGGGGTTCAACCAAAGAAATCATATTTAAGATCAATACCAGTTTCAGCATTTGGTTAGCTTAGCTTGTTAGCCTACAAAAACTGAAAACAGAGAAACAACTAGCCTTCCGTTGTCTAAAGCTTTTTCTCTTATAGCTTTGAATAAATTAAACAAACAAGATATAATTTTTTAATGTAGCTTTTTTTTTTACCCTTGAAAAAGTTTCAAATGTTTCCAATATTCTAAATTAACTAAACAACTGCTGGTGTTAATGTATGGATCTTCCCTAACCCTCAGGAAGAAAGCAAATCAACATACTTAGTAGTTGAAACAAACAGGTGTATGTGTATGTATTTTTTTTAAAAAGGTAAAAGTTTTTTTTTCATAACCTTAAAGTGAGCCAATTTAAGAAGAGATCAAAGAGTATACAGTTTTTTTCTGCAGAATTTCAGTGGAAACTTAAAGTTGTATCTTTTTTTCTGTAACAATATTCCTTAATATTGTCTCAATAGGTTCACAGTGGGACTGTATGTTGCCTCGTGTTGCACTCACTCTAAATAAAGTTTGTGGTTTTCTGCAAAAGCACACATCCTGTAATGTGTCAACAGCTCTTTGAAAAACAGTTTCTTCTCTTGAATAGCGTCACACTGTGTGAGCACAGACAATGCTGTAGCCTTGTTTGTCACATAAACAGTTCTGTAGGTGAGACAGAGAGACTTGACTTGGATAAACTTCATTGCCATGACAGATAATGCAACAATACAAAAGCCAACAGCACCACCAGGTAGGTCTTAATAAGATAAATGAAGGTAAATCATCTCAATGAGCCGTAGCATGATCATTCTTTACGCGTGGTTTGATGTGTGATCGTTTGATTGACTTACTCTAAACGGTCAAACATGTGCAATATTCATGATTAAGAATAAGGCTATCAGATAAACATGGACATTTGGCAGCAATCACATTTGATAATAAGTGCAAGAGCTGTGACTGCAATAGCTAGAAGCCGATTGTTACCTACACTGGATTTACTGATATATAGTTGTACATTTGTTGTAGTGACAGTGGGAAAGAGTTATGTGCAAGTCAGCCAACAAACATTAAGTACAGCAGCATTAAGTACAGCTTATCTCTGTCTATGGAGCTGGTGGTTACCGAAAAGGACTAGTTAGGTTACATGGTATATTCATTAGATTGTATTGACATGGGAGAGGTCTCAGCCCAGGTTTTTTTTTTACTAGAGCAGAATTTATCAAGACAAATAAATGTGGCTCTGTGGTGACAGAAACCAGAGCCCACCGAGAGGGTGGCTGCTTTTCCTGTTGAGTGTAGGTAGGATTCATCTTTGACAAACAACATTGAGCTTTTCCTATTAATATCTTTAAATTAACACTTGGTCAGATGTGTCTATATTGAAAACGGTCACTTGTAGAGACTATCTTGCAGAACTTGTAGTGTTTATCAGCTGACTGCAGTTCTCTTGAGCTCTTCATGGTGCTTTTAGCACCTTTTTAGCATTCAATTGTTTTGGTTTTAATACCTGCAGATTTATCTTCAAATGCTGCGTCACCCACTAAGCATTTTTTTCAGTTGCTGCAGGCAGTCACAAACCTCTACAAAAAGCTTGCTGAACACTACTTGACCAGCACCAAACAGCAGACAGACAATGTTACTGACTAGCTGTTGAACATAGTGCAATATTTAGCTGCTAAAGCCTGATATTTTTTTTATATTTTTTAAAAACATTTTTTAGATACTATTATAATCCCAAATTGGGAAATTCTTTTTTCCACTCACATTACACACAGGTGGGAACACACACACAGTGTAGAGGAGATGAGTGCCACACATGCCGCGGCGCCCAACGAGCAGTGTTAGGGTTCGGTGCCTTGCTCAAGGGCACCTCGGGATGTGACCTAGCATTCTCCAACTGCCAGTCCACGTCGTACTTTTTTGGTCCGAGGGGGACTTGAAGGTTGCTGGTTCAAGTTCCCCTCGGACCAAAAAAGTACGACGTGGAGCCAAGTCCCTACGGACTGAGCTATTGCTATGAGAGCTATATCTCTCATATTTGGTAGTGGAGACCAGAACAGACCAGAGCAGAGCCATAACTTAAGGCCATGTTACATGAATGTGGTGTCTACAGCTAGTTCTACTGCCCCCCCCCCCCCCCCCCCCCCCCCAAAATAATTAATTCTACTTAAATAATTTATGTCTGTACCAAGCCAAAAGAAAGACACCAAAATTGTGTGATTGATGTGTTAGAGTAGCTCATGAGTGCAAACTGGACCAATTTAAAAAGGCACAAATAAGAGGTTTCCACTTGAGTGTTATTCCTTTTATTCATTTTACAAATTTCCAGGCACATTAATTATTAAATATCAAGTATCAGCTCTGTAGGGTCGGGCTAAGTACACTTAAAGGTCAGCTTGTGTTTAATGCATCTCTCTCCCACTCAAAATATCTTCCTCGACATCTCACACACAGATTTTCATTCATGAACATCTTCATAATCACCAACAGAACTATGTGTACTCTAATGCGATGCTACCATGGTTACAATGGGATCTAATTATTCATTTCAGAAACTCTCAGATGAAACTGCGACTACATGAAGGCAGTTAGTAAAACACACCCACATTTTCAAAGACACCCAATACATCCTGTCTCGCTAAATTCAATTACAATTTGTATGAAATGTTGCACTTTACCTCTAGAATTTTCGATGTAATGTTTTTACGCAGTAAAATATAAAGTGTTTTGATTCGATATTTCACTTTATTCAAGCAATATATTGGCTCAGTGAAATGTTAGTTTAGTCTCTTACTGTATGTTGGACTGAAACCACGTCAAATGTTTTTTTCAGGTAGGAAACGCACGCATCCAACATGTTTTGCTGAGCTTGTACTCTTGCAACAAAAACCTACTGCACTGTGCAGTTATGTAATTCACACATCCATGTATGAGAGCTTCTCAGTAAAACCACATCTTCTGCTGCAGACGACTGAGCAGATCCACTGAAGAAATGTAAATCTCTTGCCCAAGGGCCCCACTGCTGCAGCATCTTTTCATAATTTGTTTTGACGCCGCATTCAGTCAGCTGAAGCTCTCTCCAATTGTGTGTCCAACTTACAACCTACTTGCCCATACTGTATAATGAGGTCACACATGGATGGTATTAGAAAGTAACAGCAGGTGAACAAAAAACTAACTTTTTTCCTGAAAAATTGATGTGTGGACAATCAATTTCAATGTATTGTCAAATTGTTTTATAAATATTTTATGCTGAATCAATGTATTATACGTATTATTGCTTCATACTTTCACCTGTAAGAGTAAACTTTCCAGACTTGCCCTTATTTCACAAGTATTTATTTTTTTTTTTAAATGTTTGTTTGACAATGCGGTGTTGCAGCAACACATTCGGCAGTATTCATGTTGCCAGTGTTTCTGCAAACAAGGGATATGTTGAAACTTTAACTTTCTTTATGTTGCAACTTAACGTTTCTTTGGATTTAGTGTTCTGTTTTATGTTGTGACATCACTGTGTTTATGGTCTGTTTAGGCTTAGGCACAAAAATCACCTGGTTAGGGTCAGGAAAACTTCATACCTTGGCTTAAAATACCTGTTTTGTTTGATGATATCCTGATGTCCTGGTGAAAAATATCCTGAGGTTTCAAGCTTAAAAATGTTGAAACAACATCTCGAACAGTGGTCTCTGCCATCCCCTCCACCTCACAGCATGAATATCTGATGATATTGTGATAATGTGAACCTGATATTACATATTGTAGAAATGTTTATATGGCATGTATGACATACAGATTAGAACATATCCATGGTTTGCAGAGATGCTGTGCTTTTCCTATATTTAGGTTTATACACAAAAGACACTAGGGTAGGGTTAGGAAAACTTCATACCTTGGCTTAAAATACCTGTTTTGGGTGCCACAAACATAGCAACAGGAGGAGTTGCGGCACCTTCAATATTTGGATGATCCACGATGAATACAATTATTTTTCTGTGTTTCTCTAGATTTGTGGTGTAAGAATCCTACCATACATGCTCTGTTGGGAGTTCTTGGTACACTGCTGTTGCTCTCACTCTTTTGGAATATTTTTTGCTGTGTATCACGATGCCGCTCAGGTAATAACAAGCTTTTTACAAAATCCACTGAAAATAAATCAATTTCCGGCATCTGATGCTGAATGTATTATTATTTATACTGCAACAGGAAACGGGATGTGTCCAAAAAGGAAAAGACAAAGGTATGTAGCCTGTATATTCAAAGCCTGTTCAAAGGAAAAGGCAAAACCATGATGTCCTCTGTAATGTTCTGCATTTTTAGAAAATCTTTCCAAACAAAAAAATAGAACAAATTCTGACTGTTTGTTTATTTTAAGTAGGAGTTCAAGGCAGATGGAAGATAATCCTATTTATGGAAACATAAGCTACATGCAGACTGGTAAGTGCTCTGTACTGTACATGTGTATCTCTCTAAAGCTTCATCTGTGTCTTACAGTGTGTTGTTGTTTTCCACAGGCTTGACTTTGCTCACTGAAACGGATCCTCCACACTCAAGGGATCAATCCAGGGTCAATTATGACTCACAGGTAGAATCTTTACAAAGACTGGTGGTCCACATCATCCTCTGCACCTTCACACACACAACTCTAACCTTCACAGCAACAAAGCTGAAAGCATTGAAAAAAAATAAACAGAAGCAGCAACATGAAGATGGTTCAGACAGGACAGTGTTGGAATAAACTGGATAACTTTGATAAAATGCTCATTTTATACCTGACTTGTACATATAATGTTGTGTGAAGACAATAAGTCATTTGTTTTGTGTTTCTCTGTCCAGTCCAAAACTCAGGAGTGCTATGCCAACTTGTCCCTGAAGGCTCCCAGGCTGCAGTCTGGCCGCAGCTCTCCACAAATCCAGTACTCAGATGTGGTTCATTTAGAGGAGCCGACTGAGTCAGAGAAGGATGACGAAGGCAACACGGACGCCCTCTCCACCATGTCTGATCTGTATGCATCTGTGCAAACTCAGCGCGCCAAAACCGTCGACACTGCGGACGGTGGAGAGGGCTACGCCAACCATCTCTGAGGGCAGGTTGGCTGCGGATGCTGAGATCATCTTTGTGCAGCTCAAACCTGTAACCACAAGATGGCACTGTTTAATGTTTGTCATTATATCAAAATTCACAACCCTTCTGTGCAGTGATGCAGTGTAAGTCAAACCTCTAACGGCTAACTATCTGAATTGTTTCTACTGGAGAATGTTAAAAGCATTTTTGGCCTTGTTGATGTTGCTGTAAAAAAGCATTTAATTGCAAACCTCCTATATATTCTTCTCTTGGTTCTGTATTAAGTCACACTGGTATTAAGGAATTGTGTTAAATAATTGTATCTTTACTGAAATGATAACCATGGTTTATTGAAGCTCCCCATATTTATGACATAATACTTTGCTTTGACTAGTTGTTTGTACTGGATATGTTTTTTTCAACCAAAATGTTTAATTTCAAGTTCCAGCTTTTCTCATAATTCTTTCAAAAAGCTTTTACACACGTGTTAAACTCCGATTAATGAGAAATGTCCAACTTTTTACATAAAATGATGTTACACAGTAATCATCAAACACAATAAGAAAAACCGTGGTAAGACTTAAAAAAATACTTTCTAAGATGGATGGATGGACGTTTCATGACTGCATCAAAAGGAATGCAAGGGGGCTTAAAGTGTGAGGGGGCAACCCCGCTAGTTTTGGCCCCCTTGCTTGGGACACGTTCGTCATCCAACTTATCCTTCATTTTGATCTCAACTACACTCCCGTGAAGTTTTGTGACTATATCTATCAGACTGACTACATCTGTCCAAGACAGCCAGATGGATCAACACCTGGCAAACTACATAAAATTGCTTCGCCATTAGTTCCTGCTAGAAAAGTGTCTCCAGGACCTCACTGGACACACAGTGGTAGAATAAGAGTTACTGGTTTAGGACTAGGGTTGCTGTGGATACTTATTAAAAACAGTACAAGAAAAGGAAATTACAAAATACAAAATGAAGATAAATGAATACAACTGCAAATTGTCCATCAATATCTTTTAATCCCTACTCATAAAGTCAGTGGTGTTATAAATGCCAGTCCCTCCTTGCTGGAATCTTCCCAGAGACGTAATTAATGTCACATTAATGTTTAAACCTGACAAATCATCGACCAGATAAAAAGGTTACTGAGGTCATTTGTAAGTCTAAAAAAACCCCAGAACGATAAAAGTAGCAAAGTTTGTTTAAAGAACAAATTTGCTCATTTGATAGTGCGTGCGCCCAACGTACAGAAGCTGTGTCCTCGCTGCAGCAGCCCAGGACACGATTCCAGCAGGCGGCCCTTTGCTGCATGTAAACCCCCCCGTCATTTTCTCTGTGTTTTTTCTGCCACAAATCACTTGTCCTGTCAAAAAAGCCATGAAACAGCCAAAAACAAAGAAAGTCTTTATCATTTATCAGTTTTGTACTTTGCATTTTACTGAATCTTACATAACGTTATTTATGATGGTCAGTGATAAAACAGTTAAGGAAGCAATAATCAGTGTGGAAGACAATAAGCTTTTATAATGATTAATGGTTAGTTGGAGTTCATGTGTGACATTGCCCTTGAACAGAACGAGGTAGTTCATATGGTAAGGACTGACACATCGTTGTCTACTTCTAAGCACTATTGCGACGGCTGTACAGAGTTTCTAAATAACTATGAAATTCAATACAGAATCGGTGCTGTAACTGTAAGATATAATAAGTAGGTATTCTGCATAAAAATGTGACTGGTGTAGTGGAGGACACTGCAGTCCTCAGCAGCAACCCGAGTTTGAATTCAGCCTGTTGTCCCTGTTCCCCATTTGTTTATTACGTCTTTTTTAGTAACATAACTTCTTAATCTGTAACTATTTATTTACTTGTTAAAGTTTTTATTGTAATTTTGAATGCAATTTTAATATTTTCATAATGTCTTCCAACCTTCAAAAGGAGCTCATGCTTTCGCCTATTTGTTAGTTTATGTTGGTTAGTTTGTTTGTCAGCAGGATTACACAAAAACTACAGAAAGGATTTCCACAAAACTTGGATGGAGGATTGGTCTCGGCCCAGAACAGACCCCATTAACTTCAGAATCAGAAACGGAATCAACTTTATTGGCCAAGTACATGAACACATACAAGGAAATTGACTCTGTTTTTATTTTTGCTCATGATGTACATAGACGTAAACATGAACATAAACATTAACTTAACAAAACAAACATTCAACTAGAAAGAACAATAACAACAAAGAAGAGTAAGTTAAAGAATGGTATAAAAATACATTACAGTTACATTACATTACAGTAGATAAGTAAGTAAAGACATATACAGTGCAATTTAGTCTGTAATTGTAAAGTCTGTAAGTGGATGATTTTGGAGTCAGGGGGTTACTGACACTGTGTGACCGATCAAGTGTTCATCAGTGTGACGGCCTGGGGGAAGAAACTGTTCTTGTGTCTGATTGTTTTGGCGTACAGTGTCCTGTAGCACCTGCCGGAGGGGAGAAGTTCAAACAGGTTGTGTACAGGGTGTGATGGGTCTGCAGAGATGTTTACTGCTCGTTTCCTGACTCTGGATAAATATAGGTCCTGGATGATGGGCAGTTTAGCACCAATGATTTTTTCCTGCAGTCCTGATTGTCCGTTTCAGTCTGTTCCTGTCCTGTTTGGTGGCTGATCCAAACCAGACGATGATGAAGGCGCCGAGAACAAACTGGACTATTGCCGTGTAGCACTGGATCAGCAGCTCCTGGGGCAGGTTGAACTTCCTGATCTGACCCCGGAAGTACATCCTCTGCTGGGCCTTTTTGATTATGGAGTCTACGTTGGGTGCCCACTTAAGGTCCTGGGAAATGAAAGATCCCAGAAACCTTAAGGTTTCCACAGCAGACACAGAGTTATTTTGGTGCAGATCCACATAAAGGGACACAGCCAATAATTCTTTCTGACTTTCTTTAACATTGCCAATTAACAACATTTTTATTAGTTTCTCAGGGGATGATGCATGAATCTTGATGCATCGGAAGAGCTTAAATCATGGTTCAAAATTAAGTTTGAAAGCAGAGGTATGCACGCTACTGAGTGCCACTGTAGTTTTAAATGAATTTCTATGACTCTGGGAAGCACTTTGAATTGCCTTCAGTCTAATCAGTGCGATATGATTAAACTAGCTGTGCTTTGCCTTGAGTGTGATCTCAAATCTTTGTAGGCAACCACATAAAGCAGCAGGGGTAACAATGGTACATCCTACTTTTACATATCAGACAGTTTTTTATTAGAGGTCAAATTTCTAAGTAATCTTGGTCGAAGCTGTGTTAATTTCTTGATAACGCTGATAAAACTAATTGAGAAAAATGTTGTGCTAAATGTGCTAAATCCTCTAGAAAATGTGATGTAAGTGCTTATTTAGCAGATTAAATCATTATTTGTCTATACACGAGACACCCAATTTTTCGATAACGTATTTTCCATGAAGAGGACTATCAAATCAACATCAAAGTATGTGTCAGCGCTCTGGAGATAAACTTTAAAACACAGAATGCAGTTAACTGGAAACTGATTGGAACATGATTGATAAGGATTAGATGATTAGATAAGACACTTTGTTGTCTCTGTCTTTAAATAAAAACAACAGTGTAGTGATGGAGAAAAATCTTCAACCTTTGTAACTAATAGCATGTGCTTCAGTGCAGGCAATCACAATCCTGGCTGGACAAACTAACACCTGTTATCTGAAACTTATCGTCTTTTTGTTAAGGACACAATAAACTTTTTATTGACTCGAGTGTGTTGTTTATTTTAGAAAGCTATGGCTCGTGGTTGACCCTTTGTAACTTTGCCAAATAGTAATAATGATAATTAAAAAGAGCTGACATGACAGAGTGGACATATCATTTATGACAGAATGTCTCGTGTAAATCAACAGACTTTCTAACTGAGGAATCAGACACAGACAAGTTCACTCACTTGTTCCCCAGAAAAGTTGTAAGGAATGACAATAAGCAGATGTATACAGGTTGCTGAGAAAAATACATCTGCTTGATGTTTTACAATTTATTTTGTTTGGAGATACTGTCTTATCAAGACTGGGTGGCATATAGGCAGGACCACCCATAAGCGAGGTAAAAGGCAAGCTGCTCGAGGTGGGCATGGAAGCCAGCAAGATTCATGTTCATCTGAATTAGCATATCATTTTTTAACAAAAATACCTGAGTCACAACTCACAACAATGATAAAAAAAATATGTATAATTGTTTTAGTAGAATGTTGCCTGTTTCAGAATGGTAATTAATAAATTAATTCAGTAATTTCTGTTGTTGGGTCTACATATATGAAACACTATTTTAGTAAATATTAAATAAACAAATGAATATGCATATTAAAGATATGACTAAAAATTCATCTTAAATTAAATAAATGGGGCAATAAATGTAAAAACATATACATAAATAAATTACTCTCTACAGTTCAATAAATAAATAAATAATGTTTTTATTTTATTTTAAAATGAACATTTGTAAATTACACCTTTATAAAATAAATGTGGTATTATGAAATAAAAGTCCCCTGAAATAAATACAAAAATAAAATCCTATTCATTCATTAATTGAACTAAATTGACTCATTTATACATCTGTGTTGACATTTTTTCATAGATGTATTACTCATGTGATTCATTACAACGCATAATAATTAAACAATGTATTTATTTTGTTATTTTACAGTGACTTAAATGTCATTCCTTGTGTATGTAGTTGAAAGTGCAGTGAAGTGCAAGGAACCAACTCAAGTCACAAAATGTAACAAGATTAAGATAAATATTATTGATCCCACACTGGGGAACTTTCCTTGTTACAGCAGCTCATGAGTCAAAAACTAGAGGAAAACAGTAATAATATTGAGATAATTAATTCCTGTATTTGGAATGGTTCTGCAACAAGATTCAAGCACTCACATATTTAGTATATGTACTCAGAACACTAGTTTCAAGCTTATTCTTGTTTACGCATTAGAACTGTATCCCTCTACTACTTGGAAATAATAAATGGTTACGGTTCAGAGAAGGAATCCATACAGCTGATGTGTTTCCAGTGCAAAGTGAATTAAACTTAACCATGAATATATATAGACATCATAAGAGACACCATTCACTCTTAATTTAATCCAAATGTCTCATGACTCACTATAACCTTAAGTATAGATCTTATTTTTTAAGTCTAATTTAATAAAATCACCACTGGATTTCATTGTTGTAATGCACTGACATTCACCTTACATTTAATTCTACAGACTATAAAATAGTTTTAGATTGTACATTAGTGTGTTACAGGATCCTTGAGATTACCACATCAAAAACATTACGTTCTTCAATCGTCATGTTTTCCACTTTTCTTCTGCTTCCTTTTTTAGTAGCATTAGATGTTTAATATATTCATTATCTTTAAGTGCTCCTCTATATGCCCATTTCAATTCTTTTTTTTTCTTTGTAGCCCAGCCCTGTAATTAAATATGCAACACACAGGAGATGATCCATGTTGGATTTACATTAGAAAAATTCTAACAGCCTTTTATACCACAAGGACAATGTTGAGCAATTAATTGAGGAGGTAGTAAGCAGGGAGGTTGCCATTAATTATGTATGTGATATGAAAGCGAAAAATATAATGAAGAGGACAATGTTATTAAATCAACCCATGAGAGCATGCCTTAAATATGTGTGCTATAAAAAAAAAATGACTAAACATGTTTTGAATAATAAAAAAGATACATCAGTGCATTTTTAAATTTTTTATTTTCAATTTATAAAACACAACATAAGTGCATCACACATCTTTTCTATTTATAATTAAACTCATAATTTACACATTTACTACTACTTACTGATATTTTACATACAACACATTTGGAACACAAAACATATTTTGCTGAAAAACTCTTCAGCTCAAATCCCCAACACATTTTATTTCATAAACAGGCACAATACCCATAATACCAAAGTACTTCAATAGTAGAACGTCTCTGATAATACCCAATCACATATCTGGAACACTTTCAAACAAGTGTAAAACATATCCACATTCTCAAATAGCTGAAATAACAATAATTTAAATCTGGACTGACTTATATGACTCTCTGTGACAGCTTAGACTTTTGAGTTCGTAGAGCTCATTTCTAGTTTTTCATCAGAGCTCATGTTGGTCTTGAGCTCTTCAGCACTGTCAAAGTCAGAGGGCATGTCAAAGAATACCTCATCGTTGAAGCAGCCCTCATCAGATGGGGATGCCATGAAGGACAGATTCATGACAAAACCAGTGAGCAGCCCGCCGACTGTCGATACTGCAATGGTGGCGAAGATGGCTGCCACCTGGTAGAGCGCTTGTTCCTTTGCAGTGCGACCCAAGCCCGGCTTCAGCCCAGGAATCAGCTGCTGCAGTTCCAGGAGCTTTGGATCTCCCTCAGGTGGAGCACGATGGGAAAAGATCTGGTACATGCTGGGCCCGTAGGTTTCCTCAGTGGCTAAGAGGATGGCGCAGATCCCTGCTGTTGATGATATAAGGCCGGTGAGCCCGTGGAGGTTGTGAATACCACACTGGTCTTGGATCCTCAGGCGTCGGGCCATAAAGGGGGTCAGGTACCTATAGCCAAAGAAACAGGCCGTACAGCCCATTATGCCCAGAACGTACGCACCTACAGGGGAAATCATCATGTCTACAGACGCCCCAACAGTCACACCACCTGCCAGAGTCACATTCTGAATATCAGCCATCGTCAACTTCCCTCTCTTATTGAACACTGCAGAGAGTGCAAAGGCGGTGATGGTGGATGAGCTTAGGCCTATAAAGGTGTGGAGTACTGCTCTGTGTTGGTCGTCACCCTTTAAGGTCAGAGCAGAGTTGAATGAGGGCCAGAACACCCAGAGAAACAGGGTGCCCATTACAGAGAGGATGTCAGAATGATAGCTAGTGATCTCTTTAGCATGTCCCTTGTTCAGGCTCGGTCGGTACAGCACAAATGTTGCCCCTAGACCAAAGTAGGCGGCAAACAGATGAATAAGAATGCTGCCACCAGCATCGTTGATCCTAATGTATTTCAACACAGCCCACTCTGTCACAGCAAAGATAGGGACCTCCAGCAGAGCCATAACCAGGAGCTGAACTGGACCTGTCTTCCCAATCACGGCTCCAAAAGAGATGAGCACCACAGCACAGGCAAACTCTGCATTCAGCAGATTGATCACCCCCAGGTGGATTTTACCATTGTAGTAAAACTGGAAGAAACCTTGCATCAGGATGGCCCACTGGATCGAAAATGTAGCCGTGAGAAAGTTAAAGACCATCCCACTGAAGCCGTAGAATCGGAAGAAGGCCAGCAGGCAGCCGAAACCGACGAAGATCATCACCTGCACGTCAGCAAAGTAGGGATAGTCTCGATACAGGGAGTTATCCATTGGGTTGGTCTCATTGTTCTGCATTTTAGCATTGGCATTGTCGTCATAAGTTACAAAGACAGCGTAAAGAGCTATCATTACAACCTCCAACACGAACACGAACGCCGGCAAGCGCACCCTCAAACTAGTAGACACATTCATGATGTACACAACTCACAGTTTCTCCCCAGCTGCAGCAACATCCCTTTATATTGCTATTTTATCAGATAAGAGCCGCTAATAGCAGTGGGTAAAGAGCATGAACACTATAAATCAACTGGACTGGACTTTATGACTTTGTCCTTCCTAAGCTGCGCTAAACAGAAAAATTATGCAGTAAACATGGTAATATGGTGCTCTCGATGAAATGAGCCCATAACTTTTCCAGTTTTTCTGCAGTGTGTTCCAATATTAGTTTGAAGCTGGACAAAACAATTTAGAGATTTAAGATTGTGTCTATTTTTGCATTTCCTAGCTGGTGTTGGAGAAAATGGGGAGGGCCATGCAACAAATGTGTTTTGTGAGCTCCAGGTTATGGAATTACCTTTTAGTTAATAGTAAATAATAAATAAATAAACATGTGTGTGCATGTGTGTGCTTGTGCATGTGTGTGTATGTGTGTTTGTGTGTACTGCTGATTTTATTTATTTGCCATTACAGAGTAAGCCATTTGGAATAAGTGTGTTTACAGGCGAGATCAAAAAGTGGAGACAGTGTCAGAAGTCTGGTGGGAGAGAGTTCCAGAGGCTGTCGGCAGATCTGCTGAAGGGCCGTGACCCCATGGTGGTTAGGTTGGCAGATGGGGCAAAGAGCTGGATGGTAGAAGACGATCGGAGAATGCGGGAGGGTGTGTGAATATGGATCAGTTCAGCAAGATATGATGGTGCCAGGTTATGAAGGATCTTGAAAGTTAGGAGTAGAATCTTGAAATCAATGCGGGATTTGATAGGGAGCCAAAGGTGCTGCTGTAGGGCTGGAGTGATGTGTCCATTACAATTGTAATTGCAAGGCAAGTGTATTTGTAAAGAACCTTTCAAACACAGAGTTATTGAAAGCGCCTTACATGAGTCAAAGACAGTGATACAAGGACTCTTTCTCACAGAAGACATTTTGTCATTTGACAGCAAGAACACCCCAGGTGTGAATAATAAAATAAACCATGACTAAATTAATTTTAGCTCAGTTTCAGGGTCCTGTTTTTGTGCATGCTAGCTCAGTAACATTAATGGTTGAAACACCTGAACAGAATATAGCCGTCATTAAGGTTATTCATATTAATATCAAACATCTTTGCTTTCCTAAGATGTTAAATTGCTGGCTGTGCTTTACTACTCGAAAAGGTCATTAGGTAATTAAAGTAGTAGTAGTTTAAGTTTAGCCCAGAAAAAGCTAATTTCTGCTAACTCTGGCTCACAATATGTTTAAGAAGTGTCACTGAGGGTCGGTAGCCAAACTTAATTTTGATTTTATGGGTTGCTACGACGTAGTCTTTTTATAAAAATGTAGGCTACCTTGATGCAGTACATCATGGCCTGGTTCACTTTCGCGTTTACCCTCCGAAGCAGCGGAGGCAGCAGGGACGGAGTGCATAAAAAGAGACGAAGAAGAAAAGGGACGCGGAGGAGAACGACTCCCATGATGCATTGCACTGCCAACGTATGCAAACAGGAACATGGCTACCGGTGTATAACATCAGCAGAGCAGCTTTATAATACACCTCTGTGGGCCTTACACAGCCTGTGACAGTATAATATTTGCTGTGCCTCCGCCACAGCAGAGAAATCCTTCATAGACTTTACCGGCGGAGCCAGCAGAGCCTCTGAAAACAGCGTCTTCGTTGCCCATCAATCACAGACAGGTAACGGATCAGATAGCTAGCCACGGCTAACGTTAACGTTAGCATTGCCAGTCAGTCATCACAGCAGTTCATGCTAATTTGTGCAATTTGGCGATATGTCCAGTTGAAAACAAGCTCTCAACAATAAAGTGAAGCAAGGCATCTCCAAACAATCATAATGCTATTGACACACATTGTTAAATATACACGGAACAAGATGTATGCCATCTGTAACGTTACTGTTTGTTAGCAACGAGTCGAGGAGCGTTGACACGACTGCAGTTCTGTGGCGAAACCTTTAATTGTTCAAACATTAGTGACTGATCTTTCTAAGAGAGAGATGGCCACACGATCTGGTAGACTTTTGCAACTTGTTTTTTGTCTAATAAGTATAAAATCACGGTTATTTGCATCTAGGCCTTCAAGAGACACATAGCATAGTAAAATTACATATTAAAACGATCTGGTTTGTTTAAACAGCAAGCTTTCTTTTGTTGACAAATAACAATTGTCATCTGTCCTCCCGAGCTGGACTTTTGTTAAAGGTGCCCTATGTAGTTTTCGGGAAGACATTTTAAACACAAGAGAAAGATCTTCATTTACTGATTTTTAAAAAAAATGCTTAAACAAACTATCTCTGTTTTTATGACTGAATAAATAAACTGTCCTTAAAGGACAACATGATTTCATGATGTTGTACTTGTTTATATTTGGCGGACCCTGTTACTTTTCTGGCTTCAATTATGGAAAGTTATGGAAAAATAAATATTCCTGAGTTTGACTATAAAAAATCTGAATTTGAACTTTTACATACATTACATAGTGCCCCTTTAAAGGAATATACATCAAAAGCAATCAAATGACTGCCAGAAATCACGAAAATTTGCCAAAGCTGGATTGAGATGAGAAACATTTTTTTCTGTATATAGCTGAAAGAAGCATTGGTGGTGACTGTAAAAACACCATTGTGTTCCCTCAGATTCATGTGAACGTCTGTGTGGACTTTTGAAGAGTGCCTCCCTGTGAGAACATCACACATGTCACACATTATTTTGGCCGATTGCCAAACTTAAAGTCTCTTGTGTTGTCATTGGCCTGTCATATCAGCAGAGATGTTGATTTCTCTCCGAAGTCGGTATTCAATTTTAATGCCTATATTAGTGGATAAGATGATGTACTGATATTACTGTGCAGCCCTAGTTTAGACAAATCGATCAAATCAATTTTACTTATGTAGCCCAAACTCACAATCACATTGTTTCAGGCTTTAGGTGACATGTTTTGGTTTAGGTCCATTTACTCTGAAGTGATGAATGACTGTCACCTGCCTTTAAGGGTATTAGTATCACCTGTGCTTTTCCTACTCTGACTGCTGTGCCAAAGGTGGGGACATCATTCCTGAATGTGTACCTGTAACATCACACTGCTGCCTTTGAAGTAACAATTAGTGATGCAAATTCTAAACAATTTATTTTATTGATAGTCATCTGTCTTAACAATCAACCATCGCTGATTTCTGCTAATTTAAGAAATATGTTTTAGGTCTCTGCTGACTTGCTGTAGTTGGACAGTTGTTAGAACAAAACAAGTGCTGAAAACATCACCATGGAGTTGTTTTTACTATTTATTGACACACTTTATACACACAATTATATAAATAATTTAGTAACCAGTAAATATAAACCAAAGATTAACTGAGTGTCCCAATGAGTAAACAATTACTTGTGACCTTTTTTTATGTACAGGTATATAACAATCTTTAAAAAAATATATTTTCTTTTGGTCAGTAGTAACTCACAGTTTAAATGAATATAAAGCTGAATTCCTGTATCATTCTGGGAAGGTTTGCTGCAGCCTTTGTCACTTCCCATGGATGCAGACTGCTGCTTTCATCCACTTTCCAGGCGAGGAGCAGTCCATCTCAAAGCCTGTTGTGTATGGAGCAATTCCAAATTAGTTATAGATGGCATTATCACAACAGTTTCTTTTGCTACCATCCAGATTTTGGACTGGCTGGATCAAATTTATAAATTAAAACTGACTTATATAACACAAATAAGGTGTCTTTTCTTTTGTTTTTTCATTCTCTTTCTTAAACCTGAAAAGGTGCTCTGGTTTTGCTTCCATTTTTTAAGATTATTCCTTTAAGATGTAGCTTGGCAACATAAATTTGGGTTCAGTTTAATTCCCAGGAGTATAATTTGTTTCTAATATTTCTGTACTATGCTTTATTTACTAAATAGAAATTTATTTTCCAGTGTGGGCCAAGATGGCGAGTCCAAGGACCAGAAGAGTTCTGAAGGAAGTGAGAACCCAAGATGAGAATAATGTAAGTCTTCAAGGCAACTTCGTTTTATGACTTACATTTACTTCTTCCCTTCACAATAGTGTCACCTCACTGGACCATTATTATTCACATAGAAGGTAGCAGGTGCTTGGGAGGCTTGAAATGTAGCACCTTCCCACAAGACTTCACAGATTTCCCCGCTTTCATCCTTGTTCAAATAATGGCAGGAATCATTGTAATGGAGAATATCGCTCCCAGTGAACATCTTGTTGGCATGCATCTTTGGCAATATCAGTAGGATAGATATAATGTCTCCTGACCTAAAAATAGATGCATAATATGTGTTTACTTGCCACATACTTGGACTAACTCACTGTTTAACCATCAATCAAGTACATGATTACATTACAGAGATTTGTTTTTATTATAATAGGATAAAAAGATCTTCACTCTCAAGAACTTCAGTCAGTGTGAAATAATCTTGTACAATGTTAAAACACAAAGATGTTAATAAATTTCAGGCTTTCAACTAATTGCCTTTTTTTGTAGTGTCAGTCTGCTTGTCATTTTATCTACTGGAAATCCTTCTGTGTAGTTTTTACTCAAGATTAGGTCAACTAATTGATTTTCTAATATGTCTTGTTCTTTTTACAGCTATGTTTTGAGTGTGGGGCTTTCAACCCTCAGTGGGTTAGTGTGACCTATGGGATCTGGATTTGTCTTGAGTGCTCTGGCAAGCACAGGGGCCTGGGAGTACATCTCAGGTAAGAATATTAAAAATGTATTTAGTGTTGATGAGGTTGCACATGGTATACAGCCTACACTGTATGGTGTCTATTAATCTCACATAACCATTTAGTTAATTGTGCATTTATTGATGTTTCCAGATTTGTATTGTTTGATTCGACAAACTTTAAAAATGAAATCATAAGGGAAAACACTGAGGCTTTATATAAACGTCTCACAATTCACTATATAGAACTCAAAAGTGTCGTTGGAACACCAAGGTGAAAGATCACGTGGAAATGCATTGTTGAACAGCCCACAGAATTCGGGGTATGGCTTTCATTCATTAACGCCTGAACATTACAGCCTGATATCTTCTGCCCTGTCTGCAGTTTTGTGCGCTCTGTCACCATGGATAAGTGGAAAGATATCGAGCTCGAGAAGATGAAGGCGGGTGGAAATGGAAAATTCCGCCTGTTTCTTGAACTCCAAGATGATTATGATCCCACCTGGACTTTACAGGAGAAATACAACAGCAAGGCTGCTGCGCTCTTTAGAGACAAGGTATAGTGAAAATAATTAATGGTCTCTAATTTAAAGGTGTTTATTTGTCTTGCAGAAAGATGGACAAAATTGTAGTGTGCATGCTGAATCAATAGATCTCTTTATATTTAGATCTGTTGCCATCCAGTTTTGGATGAGGCCTCTGTGAGATTTCTATCTTGCCAAAGTTCCCAAGATTCCTCCTCATTCTTCATATACTCTGTATATGACAGGTTGCAACTTTAGCAGAGGGTAAGGAGTGGTCCATTGACACATCCTCTGCCAGAAACTGGACATCTCCTCAACCCAAGACCAGCCTTTCATCGACTCATCGGTAAAAGTGGAAGAAATTGTTAACAGCCCAGTATATGTCAGATACAGGACAGTTGTTACACTGTACAGTACTGCCAGTACTGACTGTTTACTGTACACACCACCTTCCCGGTTTCTTCCTTTCCACCTATGATGTCACCTCTGAATACTTTCCCACCCGCTAGCCCTATTGGTGTTGTTTATCTTTACCTCTTTCACCAGTTACCTTTCTCATGGAGACCATTATTACAGATAGACATACCTCACTACAGCTTACATTTAACAACGGTGTCCTCACTTACAGTCTCTGCCAGCTGTCTCACTCCTCTGCGTGCCCCTCTACCACATTACCTCCCCTTGTTATCCATGATCAATGCATGGTTTGGAAATAAGTCATTTATCCTAAATCACCTTTTATATAGTGAAAGTATGGACTTCATTTTTTGACTGAAATATGGCAGTAGAATATGTGATCGAGCTTTGTCTTGCAGACTGCTGTTTTATCAGTACTCCCTGGTCTACAGCTGTGGTGGTGGTCTTGCTGTAGTATATAGAACTGAATTGAATTGCGGCTGTGTGAATCGGTAAACTGAATCCCATCTTTTGTATTCTGATTTACCATCTGCCCGGCCCACTTAGCAAATTTATAACTGATAAAGATCCTCATGGTTTGGGATTGTTAATCTTTATATTAACAACACTAATTGTAACTTTGCTTCTAAAATTATAAATGTCAATGAGTTATATGATAAAGTCTGAGAGAGCTTCTTAATTCTCCTACTTGATATCTTCCAATAATAACTATAAACAATTTTGTTTCTCCCAGCACTTCCCACTCACCAATCTTCTCTAACAAGAGATTGTAATAGCAACAATCTCATCATTTACTAGAGACGGTTGCTAATATTAGGGAAAACATCTTACCCTTATCCAGTCCTCTCACTGAGTTTTTTCAACCCATCCATCTTAAACTCCTTTTCTCCTGTGTCCATAGGTAATATTGCAGCCTTGTTAGGAAAAATGAAACTCTGATATCCTACCCACCACTCTGTTTTTAAAGTTGTATTTTTCAACACAATAGGCCCATGCATTATCGGTATCTCTAACCACTCTCTTTTATCAGGATGTGTGCTAAGTCATTTTAAGCAGGCTATTGTCCAACATTTGTTGAAGACACCTAATCTGGGTTCTTCCATGCTCAGGAAAATTAAAGACTGCTATCTAAACTTTCATGCCCTTCTAATATCTTAGAAAAGGTTGTTGAAAAACTTTCCTTAAACTACATTTTACCAAAACGGCTATCATAAAAGTGTCAAATGATATTTCAGTGGCTGCAGATGCTGGTTATTGTTCAGTTCTGTTTTTTCTAGATATAAGCACAGCATTTGACACTGTTGATCAACAAACTTTATTGTGTCTGAGTGATTTTAGCGTTATCTTTGACGCTTAGACTACTGTAATTCTGTCCTCACCACCCTAAGCAAATTCTCATTACACTGCCTACAAACTGTCCAAAATGATGCTGCCAGGCTACCAACACAATCCAATAGATGGTCACATATTTCACACATTTTAATTTCCTTGCACTGGCTTCCTGTTAATTTCAGAATTCATTTTAAAATCTTGGTGCTCACTTAAAGAGCCCTACATGGCCAGGCTCAACGTTGCTTGGGTGACCTTCTATACCCCTTTACCACGAATTGAGCCCTTTGATCCTCCACCCAGGGTTTCCTTAAAGTCCTCTGACACATCTCAAGGCTCAGAGTGATCACTCTTTTCAATCAGCAGCCTCCAAGTTTAGTGATGGTCTCACAGCATGCTTGGGATCTCTGGACTCTTTTAAAAATCAGTTAAAACCTTCCTCTCCAGACAGGCATTTGGGTAGAATATTAGGTTTCATGTTTTACTACTGTGTTTTATCTGTTCTCCCTCTATATTTGATGTGGTATTTTTATTTTACTTTGATTGACTGTGAAAAATTTTGTGACTGGTTTTCTGTGAAAGGTGCTTTGTAAATAAACGTTGCTTGCTTGTTTTTCTTATTACAACAGTGAATACATTTTTCTCTTCCATAGCTCCAGCGGACCAGGACAAAACTCAGCGAAATCTAGCGACAAAGCCTTTGAAGACTGGTTGAGTGATGACGTTAACTCATATCAGAGGTAAGAACATCACACTCAGACTCTTTAAAATGTCTTATAATGCACTCTTCTGTTGTTTCTTTCTTAATAAAGTGTTCTTTTATGTTTCGTCAGCGGAGGGGGTTACAGTGGGAATCAAGAGAACCGTTACGTTGGCTTCGGTAACACAGTGACCCCAGAGAAGAAAGAGGATGACTTCATAAACAATGCCATGTCTTCGATTTATTCAGTAGGTCAACATGTATACAACTTTTGGTAGATTTTTACTTTCTGTTGTACTTATTCTTGACCTGTGACAGTCATTCTTTTCTTTTTTGTCCTTTTTTGGCAGGGTTGGAGCAGTTTCACAGTTGGAGCTAGCAAGTTTGCCTCCATTGCTAAAGATAATGTAAGTGTATTTACACAATACATTTTGTATCATATACTCACCTTTTGAGAAAATAAATCTTATTATGATAATTTTTCTCTTTTTTTCCCCTTATACAGACATCAAAACTGGCAAACCAGGCGACCTTAAAGGTAAGACTGACGCTGCTAACAAAGGTTTTTGTCTGTCAGGATTGCATTTAACTGTTTAAATGTACTGTCTTTGTAGTTCCCTATTACTTGATTACAATAGTAGTGTATTTACAAATTTTATGACATTTTGCTTGGTAAATCTGATAACATGTATGTGCACTATCAAGCTGTAATAACTGTATTACTACCTTCAATATCTCTTGCCTTCTCTGGACGTAGTTAAAGGGCTATAAAGCGCCCCCAGAACCGGTAAAGCAGATAATGGGTGCATGGCGCTTTTTTCAGCATCTTGTTTATTTTATTTTTTAACATTTTTATGATTTTTGTCAGCTTGTTAGTTTTTTCCATTTTTTTAACAACAAAATGTCATCTTCACATGCTTCTGCTTGGATATCTTGAAACAAAGCATTGTGTCTGTCTTGGTACCTGTAATTTCAGTTTATGGATAATCTGTGAAAGACAGTTGGTAACTGTATTGTGGGTTAGGGGTCTTTTATTCCTACCCTTAATATAGAAACTGTTTCATCCACTGTTCATTCACATCCATTGATAAAAAGTTATCCATTCACGCATTAGTTTTTTTTTGTTGACTGCTAACAGCGCTGTAGAGGTGTAATGGTGTGTAAACAAATTAGGATATCAGTGCATTTCCTTGAAGGTTGGCGCTTTATGGAGGCTTTTTTGGTGTTTAGGCGTTCGTCAGTTATTTAATTTTTTTCTAAAGCCAACACGTCAACGATCTGAGGAAAGATGATAGATTATTTGTACAGGCAACTCTGCCAAGCTTAGCGAGTAAAAAAAGGAAGCATGAATTCTTTTACTGTTCACTGTTGATACTTATTTATTTGAACCATTACACCCTCTAGTGCTCGTTCAGTGTCATGGTGAATGGGGAATGATCAGTCACTTCATCTAACTGCAGAACAAGCAGCTCAGTGTCTTGCACTCTACTGTGAATGTTAAACTCTGTTTCATTCAAGTGAATTCTCCCTCTCACTTCCTACTAGGCCACAGAGTTAGGACAGACATTAAATGAGAATGTTATCAAACCTACCCATGAAAAGGTAACATTGATGTTTGAAGTTGTTGACTTGGTGGTGGGCTAGAGCGCTTTAGAAAAGACTAAATAAACAGCTTCAGATGTGAATGTGCTATTTTCTACACCGCTTGTCTGTGCCAGTTTATCTGCTTCATGCCAGCTTACATTAAACGACAAAAGATGCGATTTCAAGGTTGCAGAAAAAAATCAAACCTTTTGTTTCTCCCAGTTTGTGACTCAGCAGGGGCATTGCAGAAGCTTACAGCTGTGAACTGTTTATTTGGGAACGGATGTGAGTCAGTTTAAACTCTCGGCACAGTCACTGGACAAGGCCTTAAAGAACATTTATATATTTTTAGGAGCAGCAAAGTCATTCTTCAGATATCATGCCTCATTTCAAAGGCATTCAGTGTTCACTTTATAGTTTCAAAGTAACGGACTGAATGCATTTGTTTTTTAAAAGGTTTGGATGTTGATTAAGTTAGCCAGCTTTTTCCTTAGACATGTCAATTTGGCATCATACATTAAGTAATCCTAATAAAGAATAAAGTATTAAGTAATCCTAATACCAATTATACATAAAAAAGAATCTAATTTAGCTTTAAAGCTGGGCCACACTCATCTTCACAAATACAAAAATCTATGTTTAATAAAAAGATCTTGACCAAATGTATTTTCCATATATCTGGCAAGGTAACTGAATAAAAAACAACAACAACAACCTCTCATTTGGCTAGAGGGGGACTTAAACCAAGCTTCACTGATCCATGGCAAATGATCTTGGTCCTCAGGTTTCTTAGTTTTGATTTTTGTAAACATTAGATGACATAGCCCGGAGCTCCTCAACTGACAATTAATTGCTCACTGGCTTTGCAGATTCAGTGTGTTTGAGCTTTTGCATGAAAATAAGCTTTGTTTTTAGCAACACGTGTAAAGTGAAAAATATGTCACCATCCCTGAGGTCATGGTGAGTGTTTTCACATCAACGCTTCTACATGACTGCGCTAACTCTTACTGTCAAGTGAGCAGCTCCCGGATGAGTCTTTTAATGTTGTGAAATTAGTTGTGTGTTGCTTTAAGAAAACATTATACATCTAAATGCAGGAAGATAAATGTTAGTTTTTAATTAGTTAAAAATCTCTTTCACCCTGTCGTGTACTGGTTTACTTTCTAGGTGTGATTGAAGTAAGGCCAGTGACTGAGAGAGACTGGTATTAAACATGATGATTTTGTCTTTTAATGTACAGCTGGCATTGGTGATATAAGGTATCTGTAGAATGTGCTTTTGTAACAATCATCTTACTCTTTTGGAAATTGTTGTAGCTGCATTAATTGGGAGATATTTTCTCTCTTTGTTGTTTGGCTCAAACTAAATGTAACCGTCTTCTCACGTTGATTATCGGTAGAAATCACTTTTCTCACAATCAAATACAAAATGTTGCTCACTAAATGTTCTATTTTAAAAAAACATATGTGGATGGAGATTGTTGTTTTTATTCGTCTTTAATGATAATCTGGCTCATCCAGGTGAAAGATGGCAAATTGCTAGATGAAGTGGCAGTCAGCATGACTGGGCTGGCAACCAAGGTAGGATGGGCAGACATCTGCCACGCTGTACAGAGGCAAAACCAGTCTCCTGAGCAAGGAACAGTCGCTCTGATCCAAAGTTATCTGGTCATACCTGGGCCTCTTACTGCAGATATGTTTAAACTGCAGATGCACTCATAACCTCAAAGGAGACTGGTTTTGTTGTGATGATGAATGTTTGAACAATGCTAACTTAATGTAATCTCTCATTTTTCTTGCTGCCATTTAAAATCTGGTGGTGAGTACTTGGTAGCCAACATCTGTGTTCAGTTTAATTATTACTGCCTCTGTGACTGTTGCTAATATTAAAATTGCAGAATGATCTGTTGTTTTTTCAATATTGATAGTTGATAGTATTTAGGTTCTTTCCGTTGTCACATCTATAAAATGTAGTTTTTGCTTTGGCATTGAGTTTTCTGTTTCAGTAAAACACTGTGTATTAGTAATTTGTTTGTTTCTTTACAAAGTCATGATGTTTTCACTCTTGAAGAGTCAAATATATAAAAATGTTGTCAGCTCAAGTGTTCTCTGTTCTTTAGGTTCAGGGAGCTGGTGCAAAATTGACTAATATGTTCATGGGAAAACCAGAAGATGGGTAATAATAACAACTTCAGAACAATATAAATCTCCGACATACAAAATCTTTAGCACTGTGTTCTTTAATGCAGCATGATGTGTTCAAGCATTTCTTTGCGTTTTGACTGTTCAGGTCTGCTGGAGAGAGCTACCAGAACATGGATGCCACTGAGGGATATCAGGGCAGTTCTAGCCAGCCTGTCTCAAAGGACTTTTGGGAAACCTTTGGCAGCAACACCTCCTTAAAGGCCAAGAAATCTCCCAGCAGTGACAGCTGGACCATCGCAGATAATTCTGCAAAGAAGAGCTCTGATAGTTGGGACAATTGGGGCTCCGAAGCAGCATCCAACAACAAACACAGCACAGAGGAGAGCTGGGAGGCCTGGGACAACAACTGGGAGAACGCGGATGGTAAGACGAAGAAGAGTCCCACGAAACCTGCCGAGGAAGCCTGGGATAATGCAGACTGGTAGTGACCTCACAACTATACTCCTCTCCTTTTTCCCCACTCTGGCCTTTTCCCCTCTGTTTCTCCCTCTGTTATCTCACTGGCACTTTCAGGGAAAGCGCTGCGTCAGCGAAGTTCCTTTCAGTCCATTCAAAATATATTTATTGTAAATTCAAGTAACAGTAAATGAAGCCCAGGGTTAAGTTGATCTCATTATAAAATTGGTATTCTTAAAATGTGCAAGTGTATTGACTTGCGGTCATTTATTTTATTGTAAATTACCATAAAAGTAATTGAGATAAATCAGTGTAGATATGATTATTACTTGCCCAGATATAGTACTCTAAATGGTGAATGAGCCAGTGTTCATACTGTGTCAGGGGTTTAATGATACTGGTTATAAATCCACCAGATAAAAAATGCTGCATGAAAGAGAAAATCTGACATTGTAAATATAGATCCTTGTAGATTGACTAAACCCTATGACATTATTTTCTGTGTGTCAAGTTGATTTGTTGTGCTCCTGGACCTTTTGCACATTTGTTTTTGTTAAATTGATTTGAAAGTGTTAAATTAAGAAAACAAATAACCACTGGAACAAATTGGATGCTCTTAAACAAAATTGTTGTGGATATGTACATTTTAAATTAAAATAGTCGAACGTGGACTGAGTTGGGCTCAGTGACCTTTATGATATTATTTGTTTGTGTGGGTGTTTTTGTTATAAATGTGCAAATTGTCCAGGTGTTTGAAAGGCAAATAGCTGCTGAAACAACATTGTCACATTATCAAGACCAGAAAATTCATGCTTAAAAGATTTATTCAGTATGTCCTGATCAAATGAAGTTTATCAATATGAGATCCTCTGTTGGTTAGATCGGCTTATGATAAATAGTGTATTGTATCAGTGTCATTGGTGTCATGGAGACGAGCTGACCTAAAACGTAGCTTGTTCTTAAAATTGATATATTGAATTAAAATCAATGAGCTGTTTAACTTAATTTTGATTGGTTAATACAGTACTGTGGTTCAACTTTTTTTGTCTGTGATTCACATTTAAATATTCATGGCAAAGTTTTTTACTTGCAGTCAAACTAAATTAATCATTTTGTGTTTAAAATATGACACAATTTGCTAAAATGTTTTACTTCAGAAGCATTTATTTATAATAAACTGTCACAATACCTGAGAATGATTATTAATCAGCTTGGGAGGCAAGAATTTATTGTAATATTATGCAGTGTTTTTTCCCTCTGACCTCAATGATTTAATTTCATTTAAATATAGTGCAGGCCAACTTTTAAATTACAGTTCTCACAGTGAGCACAGGCTGACTTGACTAGTTGTGAAGTCATTAAACCCAAGCATTTTGGCAAAATTGCATTCTGTCATAAAAAGATGACAGTGAGTAATGGCAAAATGAGTAAAGGCAATTATTTCATCCATAATTTCAAAATATTATTTTCAAAACTTGCGTCTGAAAATTGTATATACAGTTTATTGTAGATAATGTCACACAGGATCCACACATTGCAGGGTGATATACTGTATACGAGTATGGCAATGTGTCTCAAGAATTGGATGCAGATGGGGACCGTAGACTACATCGTTAACTGCATGGTGTTGTGTGTGAGCCGGTAACTTGTGACCTCAACTGAATCGTAAATTTCATCTCATATGAAGCAACTCTGGGTGAGCTGCTCTCTATATCTGTGTTATCGCACCCTGGTCTTTATGTATCATCATGAATTGGTTTCACAGATATCTTCACACTCATATTAACATCTGAATCATCGAGCAGGCTCATTATACGCTGGCTGCTTGGATCATCATAGCACTCGAACACTTGTGTATTTATTTTCTCAACCTGGTGCATCCCCTCAGTCAGATGAAATGGCAGCTGGACTCACATTGTTCATTGTAGATGCAAATGTATAATAAGAAGCTAATTGTTTGAACAAATAGGAATGTATTCAGTGTGAAATTGGGTATTGTAGAAGCCTAATAGTCTGGTAATCTGAAATTCAAATGAGCTGTTGAGGTTTAGACCTTAGCAAATTTTGCAGCTCCTAACTTCCCTATGTGGCCTTTAATTCCCTGTGACATAAGGTGTTCTAACTTTATCATATTGTAAAAGACTCGAAGGTTTCATTTGTTTGTACATGTTATAGCCTACAGATGCCCAGTCTTCATAAATGATGCAAACCACTCAAACTAAACTCAAGTTAAGTTATGCTCATACCAATTCCAGTGCCATGGTTTGATTTGTCTTCATTTGTGTAAAACTTTACAACATGATGGTAAAGTTATTAACTAATATCAGAAGACATCTCACAGCTCCAGGTTAATTTGTCACACTGGTTGCACTGGTGCGCCTAGCTTTTTCATGCAGGTGCAGACGATAATACATATTGATTTAATGTCTTTACGTAAATTATTATTATTAAAAAGTTGCAACTATAATGCGATCATCTCAATTGTTTAATAGCTGAAAATTTCAGGTGCGACAGTGCAACCAATGAAAATGCTTTGTCCCACTTGACAGATTTTTGGGTGCAAGTGTGACCAACATAATCAGAACCTGGAGACCTGCATCGTGATATGTTTGGTTTGCATCTCATTCTTTGAGGCTTGGTAGTCAGTTATTAACTGCCACACAGAGCAGTATACCAGTGCAATAAAGCTGCTGGATGTTTTTTTCTGTTGTTAAATGTTGCTGTACTTGTATAGGCTGACTCAGTGGGCCTCATGTTGGTAAAAATAATAATTAGCTGTCACCGATTTTAGCGTGTGAAGGATAAACTTTAAACCTTGCCCATTTCCTACCTCTAAGAAACCTTTAGTTTACTGCCAGTTTCTCAGTTGTGAACATGCATTTTTTACCTTGACCTTTCAGCATTGTTTTGATGTAGATGTTTCTTACAGCAGGCTCAGTTTGCTGTGGCTCATTTTGTCTTTGCTGAAAGAAGTGTGTTAAAGCAGAGCAACAAAGATGGGTCTGCGGTGCTGGTGTGTTCTCAGTGACGATGTAAAAAAAAAAAAAAAAAGATCACTCCTGGCTGATTTGTGTTGCTGAATCTCTGCAGCTGTGCTCATGTATGGTCATGTGTTTATAAACCTGAAACAGCTGTGATTGCTTTCAGTTGATGTCAGTTTGCCAGTGTGTCTCTGATGCAGTGAGGTGTACATGTCAGTAAATCAACATCATAGATAATGTCAAATGATATATTGTCACCCTCAGCTTTCCCTATATTTCTGAAGCGTTATGTCAGCTATTTTGTTTTTGTATGAATGAGAAAAGTGATGGGATCTCTCACATTATAAAAAAGGGAAATATCTGAAGAGTCACTGATCGGAAATCTGTAAAAGAATTTATAGTTCTGAAATACTGTACAATTTTTTTTTATTGGTGAATGTCCTGAGGTGATTGGTACACTTGAATCATGGATAAACTGCAGAGTGTGTCATTGACTAAAAATGCATCCCATAGGTCTTGATATAAGATGATAGTTGTTTTTTGTTTTTTTTCATTTTTATAAAGCTGATGTAATCTGATTCTAAACTTTAACTTTCCAGAGCTGCAGGTGAACTCTGTCTGTGCCTGTCGAAACATTTGAGATTGGGTATGTCTGTGTTTGTTGATGAAACTATTGTGTCAGAAATACTATTTTTGATGTCATGCATGAGATGTAACATGGAGCTAAATACGTTGAGTTTAAGTGCAGTCATCTGCTTGCCCCTTCACCAGCAGTCATCTCATGAGGTGAGCCAGTGTTACCTACTCAGTTGAGGCTGTGGATATTTTTCCTGTACACATGGTTTCTGTGCTCAATAAAAATGTATTGTGCCGTGATTGGAATGATATTTCACTTGTTGCTTGTGTCGTGCAGAACATAGAGCCATTTATTGACCTTATCGTAAGGGAAACTTGATACACAATATAGAAAAATGTTAGGCGAAACAGGTTGCTTTGGTTCAGAAGGATAAATTATTAAAGGGTAACTCTACTGCTTTTACACACTAAACTAGTATAATAGCGTTTGCTGCTTAAGAAGAAGCTTCATGATATCTGATAAATCCAGTGATGTCGCTCGGTGACTATGTTACATTTCAGGATAATATAGGCGCCAGGTTTCGAAAAGCAGTCTGCTGATCTAGAACTGGACTGGATATGTATAGGAAATGTAAAGCCTTGTATTGCATTTAATTTATATCAGTTTTACATTTTACATTAATATGCCTCTTTACATTCTCAGATTTCGATATTTGAATGATAAGCTTCCATTTACAGATGATTTCTCCTGACTTTAATGTGGTGAATGTTTATATTAGAGATTCCAATTAGGTTTTTATACTAAGATATTTTATCATGTATTTTAAACATTATTTAATGTAATTATTTGAATATGTCCCCTTTGTCGGGGTTACCTAGTGGTGAGGAGGCGCTAGACATGTGACCATAGATTAAATGTTTAAAGGGAAACTTCACCATTTGACACATTTCAGTTTATTTACAGGTCTTGGGGAGTACCCCTTCACATGTGAAAAAGTAGTATAAAGGCTTCTGTTGTTATAGAGGAAGCCACATTTAATTGATGAATAGCCTCCACTGATGCACCCAGTGGCTACGTTGCATTGTGGGAAATGTAGGCACCAGGTTTTGGAAAACTGGTTGAGCCTTGCACTGCTATAACACGCACTCATGATTGACCATTTAAAAAAAACAAATGTTTAAAATTGTCCACATTGCCCAAAATGCAACTTAGCCACTGGGTGACATCACTGGAGGCAAATCATTTCACATGCAGTTTGCTTTTTCACGTATGTAGTAGTACTCCCCAAGACCTGTAACTATGCTGTGATGTATAAAATGGGTGCGGTAACTCTTTTCTGGATCATTAAATATTAAGCATTTTTGCCACACATGATTGGAATTTGATTTGGTAATATTCTCAGTTTTCAATTTTCTTTTAAGGGACAAACCTCTTAGGAAGAAAATAAAAAATAGATCTAGATTAAATACTCCTCAATCATGAATAATACATCCTATGTATGGCAGAATGCTTTTAAACCTCACTAATATACCCCCTGTCAAAGATCATTAATCATTTACTGTACCTAATAACACACACGGAGACCCTGATGTCACATCTTCCCTACTGTAGCAGGCTGTATTTGAGGAAGCTGTCAGTGTGAGTGTGAGGGATGATGGGGATGAAGGGCCTGCCTTATTTGCAGATGGTGACATTTACATCGTGTCCCGCCTACAAGGCGTGGAAACGTGTCTCCTTTCCAAAAGTGCCTCACTTGAGAGGGAGAGAGGGGGATACTGAGAGCATCATCGATGGCCCAGTCACAGGGTGAGTAACACTGAGCACCGACATTAGCAGTTAAGTAGCATACAGTAAAAAAAATAAATCACACAGGCGTTTAGAGTAGAGCCAGAAAACATCAAGACATCATCTGAACATCCGCCGAGAGAGGCTGCGTCCTGACTGACTGCAATGGAGGAGCAGACGGGGACTGATGACTGAATAACATTAGCCGCCTTTTGAGGGATAACGCTGCCACTGACTGTATTAGCGAGTGAGTTTTGCTGTTTGGTGTCACTTTCATAGAGAGATTAACGAGGTAATGCTGTCGCTGCTTCGTCTATCGATGATATTTTGAGTTGTGATTGATCTCGCTGAAAGATCTCACTAGGTCGCATTTATCCAGCCGTTGCTGCATCAGTCTGCGGGCTCCCCCTGGTTACAATAGCTCCAGCCTAGCCTGATCAATCACCTGTAATCAGGCATTTAAACCTTTTTAATAAGTTGTGTTTGAGCTTCTGGTGGAAGTAAAGTGGACTGACATCGGTATGAACAGTGGCTGCAGACGTCTGGGTGATAGTCATGGCAGCAGACGGTCCATCTCTAACACGCAAGCGGATGACTGTTCGTGAGACATGTTGAAAGACTGTCAATTTTATTTTGATGAAATCATTTTTTTTCCACGTTCAATCATTTTTTTTTTCTTTTCATGTTGTGTTTTTTCTCTCCTCTGACGGAGCGGACACCCTCTTAATACGCATCGTGTAACCAGAGGGGGCGCCAGTCCTGCATATTCAACTAGTTAGCCTAGCTAACTAGCTGCTCTAAAAGTTAGACGCTTCACATGTGTGGATGTTTTATATGAGGCAGCGCAGACAGGAGCCCCCAAACCACATTATAGGAAAGTAAAATGGCGTCAGAAACATCCGGGTCGCGGTGTGAAGTGGTGTGGGGAACACAAGAGGAAGAAGTTGGGAGTCTTCTCAGGCTCACTGTGGGCTTCCTTTCATGCTGCTGTTGCTATGCTACCAGCAGCCCCACAGCGCGTGCGGCTAACTAAGTGAAAACCTCCCAGTACAGCAGACCAGTACCAGTCTGATTCCAGTCTGATACCAGCTCAGTACAGCAGCCCAGTACCAGACCAGTACCAGTCTGATACCAGTCTGATACCAGCCCAGTACAGCAGCCCAGTACCAGACCAGTACCAGTCTGATACCAGTCTGATACCAGAGAGGTGACTGGGCTGCAGGGAGGAAACCAGACAAATACAGTGTCAAAGATGGAAAACAGCACCCATCACTTCTGCAGCTGTCGTCATCAAACACACGTTCCACCCTCGCACTGGGTCAAGTGAGGGAAATTTGATTTATACAGGCCAGTATCACAAATTTGCCTCAAGGGGCTTTACAATCTGTATGGGATATGACACACCCAATTCAGATAAGATTATATTTTCCCCCAATCCATTTATACAGGCAAAACTTTGAGAGAAACCTGAGGGGGAGAGACACCCCTCCTCAGAAATGAAATGAATGATGTTTGCGCAGAATAGATCAACACCGTAAAATCACAGCATGGACAATCAGCATGACAGCATTATAGATGAACTGTAAACATAAATACGATGTGAATGGATCCAGGAAGGTGTCAGACTACTTCCTGGGCCACATGACCTCCTCCTCTCCATCATAGACTTCCAACAGAAAAAAAGGCTGAACTGTGAACAGAGCCATCATTGATATTATCAGTAACACCTGTGCGTTTCCCACTAAGAAGCTGAAATATGTTGCTGTGCACACCTGGTTTCTGCTTTCTGTCCACTTAGTGTATATGTGGCTACAATGTTGGCTGTACATTTGCTTTATTGAGATAGTACAAGTTGCAAAAGTTTCCTAGTTCTCCATAGTGAAAAGTAGAACTGATTACAGATGTCAATCAAAACCGCTGCAGCCATGTTTTACAGGATATCCCAAACGAATGATTAAAAACATACACGATTTTAAGATAGTTTTTAGTCAGATGTTGTGATTATTGGTTTTCAAGCCTAAAGAAAAATGGCTTTTGTGGCTTATATTCTTCATTCTGTTGTACTAATAGCCTTTTCTTTATGCTTGGCTTTCAGCTCTGAGTCATCACTCATTGTGCTTAGCATGTGAGTTTTTCATTAAGTTCTGTCGTGGCCTCTGTGAGCTGCAGCAGGGACCTGACAGTGTTGTGATTCCTCGCTGGAGGGTTGATACAAGTCAGATTACTTGGTGACCTTTTTTAATTTACTTCGTGCTCCCTTCAGTAGTTCTGTGAAAGTCACGAGTGAATAATGGTGGACCTCCAGTTTGATCTATTGCAGGGCTGTCAGATATTATTGGGAAAGCTATGGAAAAATCTGAGGGAAATTTTGTTTTTCATAAATCAAATACATTTTATATGTAATCCAAAAATCCCTCCTACTCTGGTGAGCTAACTTTTTTTGGCTGCATTTAAGATAGTGTCACTTTTGTCGATCATCTCCTGTGACAGGAGCCACACATTGTTGTAGAAGCTATTCCAGCTTGTTGCTTTGTTATTTTCATGGTGGGTGGCAACCAGCTTTAAGGTGCCCACTGTGACGGGAGGGAGGATGAAAGTAATGGAATATTATCATATGGTTTTATTAACACAGTATTAATATTTTATGTTTAGATATCACAGTTATTGTCAATATCGGTTTAGTTTAACACATCTAAGTGTGGCACGCTCAGTGAAATAATTCATATGAAATATGAATATATGAAAAACAGAATACACTCATGTCTCCTTTTAACTGTCTTATTGATGTTCTTCACAATTGACGACACGGTAATGTTGGAAAGTCAAACCTGAACTTTGATTTTCAGCTGCATCCTATTACTTTTGTAAGTGTTTTCGACAAATATGCATGAATCATTATTTGTAGTGAAAAAAATGCAATATGATTTAGTAAAATATTCCCAAATCTATATATTGGCCAATGCACTCACATTTTTGCATTGATTTTTCAGATGCGTTCATTAAACACTTGTGACAGATATATAATACGGTATGAAATGCAGGGAAATATGACTGTTTAACATGTGATAAACCTTTTTGTCTAGAATGACACCAGTGCACTGTAACAGTAAACTTCACTGGGAATTTAGTAATTATAGATCACCCCAACATCTCTTTATGCAAAAAAATAAAAAATGAAGGACATTTTCATATCATCGCATATAGGACACCATATATGCTGATACCTATAAGATCTATGATCAATATCAGTCATCTGATATATCGGTCAGGCTCTAATATGATTCAGTTAATAGATGATAAATCATAAATGCCAATAGTCCTACATATTGCACAATTGTATATGTATACAGCTTGGGAAAACAACTGTGTGGCATATAGACAGCAACATATTGTAGCTTAACACTGCTTAACATCGTACATATCTTAAACTGTCAGTGCAGAGAAATGTAGATTTGTACCAGAACTTCTAAAATATGTAACGTCTTTGTACAGGAACAAACTTCTCCAGCAGGGCAGGCTCAGAGATCACACATTATGTGAAGTGATTGACAGTCCGCTTGAATGTGCGGGGGCGGTGCGCTTTCTCGTGCAGATGGCTGGTTAGAAACTGAATTTGATTGGCAGTTTTCACTCTATATCATTTGCAGAATCAACCTTTATTTATGGTAGTTGATGTTAATCGCACAATGATAGCTCGCCTTATCTCAGTTAATCCGTCTTGATTTGTGACAAATTGTGTGGAAAATGCAGTGCATCGTCCCCTGTGGTTCAAAGTCATCGAGATAAAAAAGATTCAGGCTCGCTTATTATTCATAGTACCACAGCTTCAATATTTATTCCAACTTTGAAATGTTTTCATCACGGGGAGCCGGAGCTTGAGCCTGTCATGTCAAAAGAATACACTTGTGTTTGAGAGCAATATATCCTTTATTTTCTGGAGAGATCAAAGGACCCAGGCATCAGACGTCAGAGCTGTTGCTGATGTGAACTGGCAGGCGAACATATTTATAGAATCAAACAAACATTCAAGCTCCTTACAAATTCACTATAACACCAGTAAATCTCCAGGGATGACGTCTTTCGTTCAGGCTGGTTCAGGTTGGTTTGTTTCACCCGATACAGTTCGGTAATGATCAAGATGTCTTTTTCGAACTAGCAGCTGTTAACCGTACAAATGTGCTCAGCGTCTGAAAGTGTCCTGAAAGTAAAGAGCCATTTGGCGAACAGCGTTGTCTTTTTCTTCTTTACCATCTTCTTCCAATCACCAGCAGATTTTTATGCTCACTTCATGTCAGGGCGGAGAAAACAATGTCTTTCTGCCACCGAAGAGCGGTTGCTGCCATAGCTCCTCATGTTACAGATCAGTGCACTAACAAGATTTAGTGTTAAATTTGAGATAATGGCTCATAAAATAAGGAATATTTCTGGGTAAATAATACTGTGGTGTGCCTTTGCAATTATTTGAATGAACCGGTTGTAAAAATTGAATTAGTATAAATATGTTATAAGCACGAGAGTTTGCAGTTAAATCGCAGAGCAGATGGCCAAGTCCTTTATTTTCCATTTTGTTCTGATTTGTCACTCTCCCTGCACAGTTTTGTGGGCATATGCGACATACAATTTATTGATGAATTCATTGCTCAAATTTACTTAGAATTTAAATGTGAATACAGTACAGTGACTTTCTACTACATGTGTGGACCCTGTATTATCAAGTATGGCGATCCCATATAGTGCTTATTTAAGGCATGTAAGGTATACGTTTATCAGGCCAGTGAATCAGTGTTTGAAAATGCATATAATTTCCCAATTATGGGTATCAATTAATTTTATAGCCGGTTAACAGAGAAGGGAATAAGTAGCCAAATTGCTTTCATTGACCTAACAAGTGCAGCATCTACACCTTAAAGTGTATTAGGTGGCTTTATACACCTGGGGTGTGCACAGACACTTTGGGGAGCAGGGGCTCAAGAGAAAAAGAGGGGCTCTCACCCCAAACCAAAAGTTTTGATGTGTTTTCATGAAATTCATTTGTTGTTCAGTTAAAACTATTTCAGTAACATTCAACTAATGGTTTTGTCTGTAAAGGAAAATTAGGTTTTGTTTAAGGCCAATACGATCAGAGTGTAATCCAACTGGAGATATGTTAGAGCGAGTACATTTATGAGCTGGACTGGTAAAATAAGACCTATGTGGATTATAACAATTCAGCCTTTTCTACTGGACTTAGTTCTCTCTCTTCTTCTTAAGTCTGTACTTACTGTGCATTAAATCAGATGATGATCAAAATTAATTACTGACCCTGTATGTATCACAACTGTGGCCCTTTCTCTGTTGGAAATAAAAACATCATGGTTGGGCGAAGATACAGAGGAATGACTGCAGGTTTTTTTTTCATCCTATAAACGTCAAATCATAGCCGACCAGTTTGTTGTGTACAAAACTGAAGAAGTCTGTGTACTACTGAACGAGCATGGTGCTGGTGGCATATAATTGAATTGAAGTATCCGTCCTGGATGACAGGTGCTTATCTGTGCACTGTTTCCTCGAACAAGATAGAAGCATATACCCGTCCAGCTGCATTCAGATGTGCCATGGACACATCGCACAGCCTATATGCATGTGAAGAACACACCCAGCTGTGCCACTACACCTGACGCTGGCAAGTAACCCAAATCTGCAGAAACATAAAAAGTTTGTGATACATGCTCCTCAAGGATTCTGAGAGGAGGGATAAGGTCTGCAATGTTAACAAATCTTGTCACAGCTCAGGTGTGCGTAAACTGCAGGTTATGAACTTCTTTTTAAAAAGAGAAGCATGTAATTATCAGTTATAAGCAGCTTACTGGGTGAAAAAAAGAAATCTCGTGCATCTTCAGTCATAATCGTGGGATTTTCTTTCACGGAGGGAACAATGTCAATATATAGCATGAGGGTTTTACACAAACTAATGATAATATATCAGTTAGTAGTGTTACAGCTTAATTTTGTTTGTTAAAGAATTGTGAGAAAGATAGAATATTTGCTAAGTGTGACACTTTATAGTTGAAAAATAAACTTGTCCCTGCTGTTTGGTGGACTAACAGACACATTTGTTTTGAACAGACCTCAAACATGACTTTGGCATTTCGGTGCTGCAGTTGTTTGTTATCAACCAACATATACGCTATATGTGCTATGGTCAAAATAAATGCACAGACTTCACTTCACAGTTATTTAATGACAAGTCCCAAAATGAAAGATCTGTGTTTCCTGTCAAGTTTTGTCTTTTTAGTTCTCAACAACAGACACACAGCTCAGCTTCTTAAATCTGTACCCGATGCAGCAAGGACTGGAACAAAACTATTTTAGTTGGACACTCAAAAGTCAAAAGTTGGTGAAGAGAGTTGTTACACAAATGAAATGTAAAGATATTGTGCATTTTGACTGGCAATAATAATAACATGTCGAAGGCAACGATGTGCAGCAAATCCAAAGCCTTGTAGGCAGGAGGCTTGGCCCAGTCAAGATCTCTCTGTGTGTGTGTGTGTGTGTGTCTGTGTGTGTGTTTTTGTAAAACAGTCATGCTTATTGATCCGTTCACTGACAGATTGAGTTCAGAGGAGGGAAAAAAAATGCAGGGGTGGAGCAAAACTGGATCTTTGGGGCTTTAAGGAAAACAAGGTTTTGCACTGGCAATGACGGCTGTGTGGGTTTGTGTGTTCACAGGGGAGCTGACACAGTGGTTTAAACAGCTGAGCTGTGAGAGTGACTGACCCCCTCAACACTTATCCATCTGGTGACGTATTACAATAATAATTCATATTATTCTGAAGTTAATCAATCAGACTGAAAACCAGAAAACGAGGGTCCAAACATTGTGACATACTGTAGGAGTGCATAATGATATCATAATACTCACAGTCTGAATAGGTGAGTTATCATCATTTAACATGTAATGGTATTTAAAGATGCAATATGTAATAATTTTAGCTTAATACATTCAAAAATTGACTAAAATTAAATAAAAAAATAAGAAGAAATAACAGTTTTGAGGGAATGTCAAAGACATGTACTGTAGTTATTGTATTGTATTGCAGAGACATCTTCTAATGTTAGCATGCTGTCTAGCTATCCCTTAGACACAGCAGCAACACTCCCCCTCAGTGCAGAGTAAGCTAATAGGAGCACTAGCTGCATGGCTAACTGAGCTAACTAGCTCATGGCAGCTACAGTTGGAAGTAGTTTGCGGTTATTCTGATGATATGCTGCCTCTTATTTGTTTGGAGTATGAACTCGACAGGTGGCCTATTCTTACATGTACTGTAGCTCTTGTAAATGTGATTCAATGTTCAAGTGGAGTAAAAAGTGTTTTAAAATGTGTCCAACAGATGAATGGCCGCACGGGAAGCAAAACTAATTTATTTTTTCTTCTGCAGGGTGCTACTGTTAAAACAGCCATGCCGCCCCCTGCTGACATCGTGAAGGTGGCTATTGAATGGCCTGGTGCTAACGCTCAGCTTATAGAGATGGACCAGGTCTGTGTTTGCATACAACTTGACGTTAAGTACATCTCCAGTTTTCCTCTGATAACCTCGACCTAGTGGTAGTTGTCAGTGGCTGAACCTTCAGAGAGTAATGGAATGCGATTGTTTAATGAGTTATGCAGCTTTAATTTGTTATGAATGTAGAATCCATGTAAGTACCTTAGTGGCTGTCATAATTAGTAACTCTTAATGAGTAATAGACTGTAATGAAATACAATTGAAAACATGGCAGGGAGACTAACAGTTCTTGATTAAATTCTTTTATGAATAGCCATAACATCTTTAGAGAATGTTGGTCTGCTTTAAAGTTCACCACAGTGCAGAAACAGCTCTGGTTTAGGTATCAGATGACTTGCTACTGTTTGGAGACTCCTCAATTTAATCCTCCTCGATCTTGGTTCGGATTTTGATAACTATGTTTTAATCTATGTTTTGATGTTGTAAGTTTGCAATGTGTTTTGTCTGTTTGCAGAAAAGGCCTTTGTCCTCAATAATTCGGGAAGTATGTGACGGGTAAGCATTAGCTTATGACCTTAAATATGAAGACTTTCCTCATCATTTTTATTGACTTTCTTGTTCCTTTATCAAATGATTGAATATTCGCACACTTGCAATGTGTTATGATCTCCCTCTCAATTTTATCCAAAGCATATAAGAGGTTTTATTTAGGTCACATGTAGGAAGCAGCTATAATTACACACAAACAAGACCACAACTGAAATGAAAACTGACGTATATGTTACAGTTTGGAGAGTAACATTTTTTTCTCTGGCTTCAGCTGCAAATTATGTAAGACGCTGACAGTGATTTCTTTTGTTATGTGTTGCCTCCAGCTGTCGTTGCAAAAAAACATTTAAAGGTCTGACAGAAGGACAGCAGCCCAAGCCTTTGCTCTGTGCCATAAATCAGCAAAGAAATGTCTTAATGTCATCAAATCCAGAGGAACTCTACTAAAACTTTGAGTTATTGTTTATCACTCTTAATATTAATATATTCAATAAACGCCTGTCGAACTTGTTTATTTAGAGGGGGCTGTGCTACCTGCTGGTTCTGTCAAAACAACAGCGTGTGTAGGCAGAAGAAAGACTGCCTGTGAGACCTGTTCTTACATGAAATCTACCTTATAATCTTTCACAGTTGGTGCACAGTTGTGTAGACACATAGTACTCAAGGATACAATCTGACTGTTGACACCTTACATAACCATCCTCTCCACTTTTTTTTCTCATTTGAATATTCTATGATTTCTCCTTAAGTCTTAAACTGCGATTTTTGGTGCTCTTTTGCTTTCGCTTCAGGGATGAATATTGCAGGATTTCATCTGGCCCGTCCACCTCAGTGCTGCATCTACCCACTGCCTCCCTTTCTCCATTTGAAACTGAAAATCCCTTGCACTTCACTGTTAACACCCACTGAATAATTCTCCTCCACAATCTCTCAGTTTTGCCACTAGTGTAAATGCTGGAGGGAGCGATTTGAGTTTCAGCAACGTTTTGTTCTTGCATACTAGAGAGTGCTGCAGTAAAAACACCAAATAAAGTTTAGTTTACGTCCCACTGCTTCTGTAGTAGGAGTCCAACATTTTATTTATTGAATTTTTACTTCTTAACTTTCTCTCTCTGTCCTCAGCTGGTCTCTGTCCGGCTCAGAGCAATTTGCTCTGCGTTACGCTGACGGCCCTCAGCTTTACATCACGGAGCAGGTGAGCTTCACTGTTTTCTTCCTTGTACAAGCTTGTGTCAACTGCATTGTAAACCAGTGTTGAACATGCAGAGACATTCACGTTTTCTTATCTTTTAGAGCCGTGGTGATATCAAGAACGGGACCATCCTTCGATTAGCCATTTCACCTGTGAGTCACCTTTATTTGTTCGCGTTCAGTTGAGTCTTCCCAGTTCTTCAGTGACTAATTGATGTGTATTTTGGCACCTCACTCAAATTTAACTCTTATTTTGTGGTGCATTTTGCAAATTTCTTCTTACTTGATACAAGACCACTGCTTTCTGAAAGAATGAAATGAGTGAATTTTATAGCAACATTCTAACACACTGGTAATGTATGATAATATATTCTCACTAATCCCACCCTGCCTCCAAGCACGTCCTACTCAGTGCACCGTTGAACAAGCTATCATAGCTTACACGCTGACTCTCTGGTTCAACTTTGGCCGGTCGTTTTTATAGTAGTTGAGCTTGTCTTGGAGCTCTCTGTCTGTATTTCCAACAATAGAGTCCTTTATGTTTTATATTGAAGTTCTCTTTTCCTCATGTTTTATATTCCTCTGAACACAATGAACGCAGGTGTAATTTGTATCATATAGGCTTCTTTAACATGTCGGGTTGAAGCCCACCTGCCGTTACATAGTAAATCATGTAATTTGTGCTTTTTTTTTAAATAGATTTTAGTCTCATCAAATTAACTGGACCAAAAATGATCCTGAATTGCAACAGAAGACAAGCTTTTAAAGGTCCAATTTGTAAGACAGTTCATTATTGAGTCTCACTGCCAAACTGTCATATTGACACTTTTGGTTGGTCAGTCAGACCGGCCACCTTTGACAGTTACATACAGACAGACGTATCTCGGTTGGCAGATATAATCAGCTAATAACAGCCTATGACAGGTTTATTGGTTAAATACAGATATGTTGGGAAAAGATGCTTAGGGTGGTTTATAATTACTAAATATGTTTGTCACGTGGTGTTTGAAATCCACATTTTATTGATCATTGTGAAAAAAGATCTATATTACATTTTTATTTATATATTGACCAATTTACCTATATTGAAATGTTGTACTCTGTAATTTGATCAGTCGGGGTCTATTAAACTATTAGTTTTAAAAGTACACTGAGACATTAATAAAATTAAAATATGAGTGAGTCTCTAAATACAAATACAACAACAAACCGTTGGGAGGAGCTTTGCCTTGAGTCTTCATCATTAATTAATCATTAATTGATTTACATAATTCATTGAACTCGTGGCTCAGGTAAGCTTATCATGAGAGATGTGTTTTTCTCTGGCTCATAGGCCCGTGCTGCACGTCAGCTCCTGGAGAGGATCCAATCCCACGGCATCGACGCTCGCCTGGAGGCTCTAAAGGAGCTCGCCAAGCTGTCCGCAGACCCAACCTTCGCCACAGAGTTCATCAATATGGAGGGCATTGGGACGCTGGCCCGTCTGGTTGAGAGTGGCACCCAGTGAGCACTAATTGATTTTTTCTGACAGTGATGATGGTTGCTAGTTCTACACCAGGCTCATGCTGCACTGAGTGCTGTGATTGCTTAAAGCTATGCCACTGAGGGGGAGGTTGAATCTGGTTTGGACTGTCCAGGTCAGAGGGCGGGAAACGGGCCGCACTAATTGTTCTTTGCTCCCTTCAGCTTCGGCGAAATGCTGGCCTTCACTCTCACCGCTTTCCTGGAGCTAATGGACCACGGCATTGTGTCCTGGGACCTTATCTCCCTCTCCTTCATCAAACAGGTACGTCCTCCATCAAAAGAACAGCTCATAATCCCACACAGTACAGCGTTCACATGCAGCCCACTGGACAAATCTCTATTGTTTAAAATTCCAAGGTCTGTATTTTTTATTCTCTTTTATTCATAAGCTTTAATTTAATTACTCTACCTTCCTTTCTTCCTTCGTGCTGGAAATGAGTGGGTGCTGTTGCCTAGCTACTCTTGAGCGCTGTGCCGAGCTCCTTCAGTGTGTATGTGACTTAGTTTTCTTCTGCAAACTTCAGCTTGGCCTTGACTGTCTCTCAGGGAGAAACTTTCTGAACTTGTGTTTTCTTTCACATTCAAATTCATTTTTTCATTAGGAGAGGGATTTAACTTCCAATGGATCACAGGCTCTTGTTCGGGCGACTCAGAAACTTTCAAGCCCACTTGAGTTGACTCAGAATCCTCTCCTCCTCTGTCCTCCTCCCCCAGATTGCAGGCTACGTGAACCAGCCGATGGTGGATGTGTCCATCCTGCAGCGCTCCCTCGCCATCCTCGAGAGCATGGTCCTCAACAGCCACAGCCTGTACCATCGAGTGGCGCAGGAGATCACCGTGGGACAGCTCATCGGGCACCTGCAAGTGTGAGCACACACACACGCACAGGGGCTTCACGCACTCTGATATGTCGAGGGGGGGGGCCGGGCAGAGGAGTGAATGAAGTGGCTGAATGAGTAAAATGTTAGAAATATGCCACAGAATCTGGCTCGTGGCGCTGTTTTAGAAGAGAGAGTTAAGGATGCTGAGTTCAGGATGCTAATCCCATGAGATAATCGCAAACCAACAATGTGTTAGTCCTCCTCTCATAACTTTCCTACTTCTCTATCTTGCTTGTGGCTCTCAGCCCAAAGTCCATTGGCTCATGAAGATGTAGATCTTTAAAATAAAAGTCACACGCACATTTCATGTACATCATTTCCTGAAAACAGCTGAGCTCTGGTTTTTTTTTTTTTTTTTTACGCTTTTTTTTTTCTTTTAAGCAAACATTACTCAAACTGAAGTAAATAGTGTTGAAGAACAAGCTATATTTGGTGTGATTACTCAGGAGATTCTTTTCAGGAGGATCCATTCATTGTTGGTTCTGGCCTTTTTATGGTAGTGGAAATATTTCTTTACATTTCCAGTAGAGTAGTTCAACTGCTTTAAAGACAAAATTAAGAATAACATAATCACTAAAAACTGTTAGTGTGAAAGAATGTCTTTTAAAAATTGTATGACATTGCTCAGATTTAGATGAATCGTTAATGTAGCGTAGTCGCCCGTAGTTTAAACTTTGTATGGAGAGCACGAGGCTTCTAACTGGTTGTTACATTGCTTGGTATCCCTTCAGGTCAAACCAGGAGATCCAAACCTACGCGATCGCTCTCATCAATGCTCTTTTCCTGAAGGCCCCGGAGGACAGACGGCAGGTCAGTGCACAGCAGTGGAGAAAAGGACTAAATACATGAAACAGATAGACATAGCTAGAATACTAATAATGTTCCATCCTCACGTTACACTCTAATAAAAGCCACCCGCTGACATTTATTCATGACAGTCGTGTGTTTGCTGCAGATATTGCCTCAACCTGGCTGCAGCGGTAGGTTAGTTACTAGAGCTAATCCCATGAATAGGCGTCTGTCTGCCAGCTGTCATGTTGTGGATTCTGTCACCACTGTAATGACACACTCACTCAAAATAGTGCTTGCTTTCCTTTGAAGTTTGCACATTTGTTATGCTGCAGTAATTTCCGCATCGCTCAGCGAGGTAGACGTGCCACCCAGCTGTAACTGAGGGATGAGTTGATTATTAAGGATTTATTTGCAGGCTTATTTTAGCGAAAGGTGCTCATTTCTAATCATCTCAAGGATCGGACACGATGCCAGCCACTGATACTGGATATCATATATCATCATAATGTGCTCATGATGGAGAGCAGAGTGTGAAAATATGACATCCTGGCATTGTTAGCAGTGTAGGCAGGATTTAACAAATGTGGCATGAAAAATCATTCAGGTAGGTCCAAATATGCAAAATTCTGACAGCAAGTTCAGTTTGATTGAACGTAGTCGAACAGAAACATCCCAAAACGGATGCATTCTGAGCCTGAAATGTCTATGCAGCACAGCCAAATGCTCAGGAACTAAAGGAGCGAGCGCGGCTTTGTTTCTCCGTCCAGTGTGTTACTCATCACTGTCATAACGGCTCATTTTGTTCGACTCACCCTGCAGTGATAACTTCAGTCCCAGCTCACATGCTGCACCGGCTCACTGTTTCATCCCGTCTCATACGCTGTTTTGTCCTGTGTGTGTGTGTGTGTGTGGGGTCACGTTTATAATGACCGGTCTCCATGTTAGAAATCTCAGTAAATCAAGTTAACTGATGAGTAACTGACGGTGTATATATTTAGTTTTGGCCACAGAAAAAACAGATCACTTTTGTAGTTTTGTATCACACACAGCATTTACCTGAGAACCTCTTGTTATTCCTAATAGTTGCGGAGGAAGTCTGTGATCCTAATCTGCCATGTCTGTATATATTGACGTTTAAAAGTGATGACAGAGAAAGTTATAAGCAACAATGGCTTTTCAAAGTACAGTACTGCCACAAAGCATCTGTTGCTTGATCTAAATGAGCTGCAAATGTAAATTTATGCTTGTAACACTGCAGAATGTTTACAAATCAACTCTAAGCTATATTGATGATGTGGCTGCGGAAGAACAGAAGCTTCAACCCTGAAATGTCAATGTCACACGGCACTGGTTGCAGGAGGGGGAATTGCAAATAGTGTATGCAGCTCGTGTTGGATTATTCTTTTAATAATTCGTCTGAATAATGTGATCTTGTGTTTTGTGGTCATTGCTTAAAATATCCCAAGATAACAACATCGAGTTGATGAGGCAGTGACATGTCAGCCTGTCACTCTTTGACATTTTTGCTTTAGTAGCCCAATTGTAAATTTCTTGGAAATGAAGCCCCAGTTACCACAATCATTTCCTTAAAATATATTGAAAATTACCCATAAGGGGTAAGGGCTCCTCAGATTGTCAGAAGAGTCCTCACTTGGTTTTGAAAGTAATGAAAGAGAGTGTGTGTGAAGGCGGAGGGTTGAAAGACACAATCAGAAGAAGAGGTGTATTATTCACCGTTTGTTTCTGTGAGTTATTACATTTCCTTTCTTCGGGCCATCTGATGTACTGCATGTTCCAACAGTTGTCCTCGAACATGCATTCATCGCCTGCTGCTGTCATTGACCACTGGAGGGCGAACTTAGTCAATTCTTTTGATATGAATACAGCAGAGGGACACAGAGTACATACTGTACTGCTAAAGTGATTATGAACAGGACTAAAACTCCAGATGCATTGAGTGCATCAGAGTGGAGTTAACCTTACCGTAGATACACAGATATTTTCACACAGTTTATGTTCTAGTTTTCAGAAAAGTTGATGCTTCGATGTCTGTCTTGTGCATAGGATTTTCTTTGCAGTGAAAAAAACTGTTTTACAGATCCAGCGTTCTAGATAAGGCAGCTTCCAGAACACCACATTGATTTTCATACATGAATGGTGGTTAGAATAGCTCTTTTTCCTCTGTGGGTTGATTCAATTTCCCAGTTCTTTGTCAAATGCTTTCAAACCCAGATGAATAAAGCAATAACTGCGTGGTCATCCTACATGTTCTGTGATGTTTTAAAACAGCTGTATGTCGTGACCACTTAAAGTCCATATTTGACTGTTGTTTCACGTTCTTATTCCGTCCTTATTGCATGCTGTGCCGGTGATGTATCCCTGTATCTCATTGTCTGTGTGTGCGCTCTCTGTTTCCATTGCTGTTACACCCACGTCCCTCCTCCCTCCCTTCAACCTGTAGGAGGAGTATACTAACCCGCTGGAGCAGCACCTCACTGTGAGTACACATCCCTCGCGTCTCATACCATCCTCTTCACCCCACAGTCCTCCTCCTCCCCTCCTCCGCTCTCTCGCTCTTTCTGTGCCACCGCATAATCCACCCAAATATAAGATAGAGTCGTAGCTCGCTGCAGCATCAGACAGACTGTGTTGACAGATTGACAGGAGTTAGAGCGTGTCGACATGTCTGACAGAAGATGTGAAGGGCACAAAGTCAGAAATCTAAACCAGAGCCGCTAAAACTACCATTTACTGTAGGTTGAATCAAGTAAAGTCTCTTCTGTATAGTAAAGCATCTTCCCTTCATATTTTGTGTCTAGAGTAGCCCTTTTTTTGGAGAACACAGTGACATGGCACACATTGTAACCAAACAACAGTATCAATCCCAGATCTGCATACACACCAAGAATAATGCACGACTCCCCTCTCCAAAATATTTCCTGACTACTACATCGAGATATTGCACATATGTATCTTTGAATTTCTCCTCAGGAAATGGCGAGCACTTTGGCTCAGAAACACCTGCGATCCATCATCCTCAATGTGAGTATCAAGTCCGAGCTGCAGAAGTATTTCTGGAGATGTCAGCTGCACATCGTAGTTAACAGTCTGCTCTGCCGGCTATTAGCTGTGAAATATCCCTTTGTGAGATTTGAGCAGCAGTTGAAACTAGTCGCTACTAAAAAAATCTGAAAACCTTCTCTATACATAAATATTGATACTGGACTGTCCTCTGTCGGAGTTTGGTGGCTGTCAGAGGCTGGAAGTTTCATCCCAGGGACCAGCAGTTCAGAATGTGGAAAGATTTACTCAGAGAGCTGTGACACAGAACCGGCATATGTGATATGGCACAAGTTCCGTGAAGTGGAACGAAATCTTGCTCTGAAAATGATTCCTTTTGCCACCGACTCTACTGAAAGTGGCTGAGTGACTGAGCGGGCTGCAAGTGTCGGCTGCAGTCTTGCTTCCTGGAGCAAGGAAACATGCTGCAGCATTGTGTGCTCTGACTCTCTGTTCTGTTAACAAGAACTAGTTACTTGTCGGGTTTCATGATGCTACATTGCTTGTCTTTGTCATTATATTTTCCTTGTATGGTTGCCATTGATAACTGCAACAAACATATACAGGGTATGCAGTCCATAAAGCCAAGTTGCATTGGCAGTTTTCTGTCTCCAGGTGATTTACCAAATGTTACAATCATTAGCTCCCCCGTCAGTGGAGGAGAACAAGTTATTTGACTTTTTCTTTTTCTATTTTTGTTATGTTTTGTTTTGTGTGTCAATATTTGATATAACCATAGGCTTTGCTCCTAACCTGGCTCTTTTCCAGCATGTTATTAGAGGAAATCGACCGATCAAAGCAGAGATGGCGCATCAGCTTTACGTGCTGCAGGTACTGACCTTCAACCTTTTGGAAGAACGAATGATGACTAAAATGGATCCGAATGACCAGGTAAGATAAAGATGAATGTGTTATCTGTTTGGCTGTTTCATTATTGAGATGATTATTTTCACAAATGATCGAATCATTGTCAATAAAATGAAAGAAAATGAAAGAAAACCAGTAAATCCTCACATTTAAGCGGCTGGAATCAGCAAATGTTTGGCATTTTTACTTGAAAAATGAATAAGTAGAATAAATCATCAACTAAGTTTATCATGTAAATTTAGTACAAGTGACCCAAACCTTGTTTTGTTTATTAAACCCTTGTGTTTTTAAAGAATGATAATGAATTTTCCTTTTACCGTCGATCTGTTCACACATTCTCCCACATTGAGTGCAATATACAAATTTCTTTTAAACGTATATGTATAATATAAGAAGTCATCTATGGCATGTTCAATAATGTTTATTAATCTGCAACCTTAAACGCTGTATTGATCAGAGACCTTTGTGTCGGGTTTACTCTCTGATAGATCTTCTTTAAGTGTAAAAAGTGGAATAGAAAGTTCAAATTTTGTTGCTTGTTCTAGATGGGTCCTTTTGCACGTGCATGCACAAAGTGAACTTACTGTATCTCATACAGTATAAAGTGGAAAAAGCATTTTAGTACATAAAGTGACTTCTCATCTGATTTTCCTGAGATTATATTTGTTTATTTTGAATAAAGTCAGTCTGTTGACTGCTGATTCATCCAAACCTTTGGGGGGTTCGTCATTATTTTGCTGCTGTAATGTTAAAAGTGTCTCTTTTTATGTTGGTAACATCTTTGCTTGCTGTGGGTCAGGCCCAGAGAGACATCATCTTCGAGCTGCGCAGGATTGCCTTCGATGGAGAAAATGACCCCACTGGTACAGAAAAGAGAAAGGCCATGTACACCAAGGACTATAAGATGCTGGGCTTTACTGTGAGTCCCCACTGCACATCTCAGTTTTTCCTGTGTAGCAACTGTAAAATCAGCTGTACAAGTACATTTAAATAAAAACATTTTTCTCTCCCAGCTGATGTTATTTCTGTTTTAAATGCAGAACCATGTGAACCCAGCCATGGACTTCACCCAGACTCCTCCGGGGATGCTGGCTTTGGACAACATGCTGTACCTCGCCAAGGTTCACCAGGACACATACATCAGGGTTCGTTTTTTGCCTTAGGCGCGATGTTGCTCATCTCACAGGGGTGGAAAAATCCGTCACACCTAACATGTCGTCTCACTTATGACAGATCGTCCTGGAGAACAGCAGCCGCGAGGACAAGCACGAATGTCCCTTTGGCCGCTGCGCCATCGAACTCACTCGAATGTTGTGTGAGATACTCCAAGTTGGAGAACTGCGTAAGTAGATCTGTGTTTGACAAGTAGCTGTTGTGCGTTTATTCATAAAATGTCTCAAAAAGCCATCAGAAACTGTTGTATGACACTTAACACTCCAGCAAAGGATAATGTGTGAGTGAGAGAGAGAGAGGAAACATGTGTCTCATACTGACTTTCACCTCTGTTCTTTTACAATTGAAATATTTTCTTTCGTGCAGCTAATGAGGGCTGCAACGACTACCACCCCATGTTCTTCACTCATGACCGGGCATGGGAGGAGTTCTTCTGTGTCTGCATCCAGCTACTTAATAAAACCTGGAAGGAGATGAGGGCCACAGCCGAGGACTTCAATAAGGTCTGAGATTAAGGCACTCACTTTATATTCGTCTGCATGCAGACATTCCCTGCTTTGACCCAACAATCATTGAGTGCTTGCCACCTAAGCATACCGTATATATTTATTTAACACTGATGGATATGACAACCTTTACAAAGTAGAATTAAACTTGTTTCTCTCTTCTTTTAGAAATCAAAAAGAGGTGAAATTGGGACAGTATGCTGATTGTTTTTTTGGCCGCATCAAACGAAACAGCCAAAAACCAGAAGTGCTGACTGAATAAATGAACTGCATAACTAACAGTTTTAATCAAACGTATCGCTCTAAGGGCCAAACAGCCAAATATGGGAACCATGCTGCTTTTAAAGGTGTTTGAAATCTTTCATTAGAATGTGTATACACATGACCAACTCATGAAAGAGAGCTGGTGTAACACACTCAAAGTCTAAATAAAATTGTTCATATTGACCAAACATATTGAGAAGAGGCAATGCAACCCACTATGTTCATGATAAACTGCTGTAGCTGGGTAGAGTCCCACAGGTTAGAAGAGAGGGCCACATGTTGTTAACAAGTCGTCGCTGGTGTGGACGTTTCAAGACAAAAAAATCTTATTAGAGGTGCTCAATATTGAATCATCAATCTTTGCTCACTACATCTTAGCATTTCTTACTCTCAGGTGTGCACAAAGTACAGATTATAACTCATTATGTATACAAAAACGTTATGTTTTCAGTTATTGTATCAGTATCAGCCATGAGAAGCAGGTAATTATTGATTATGGTATCGGCTGAAAAAAAACAAAACATTCGTGCATCGAGATTTTTAATCTCATTAGAATAAAACTTTTTAATTTGAATTTTTCTGGGATATTTAAACTGGTTAAAATTCACCAGTTCCTATAAAAAGCGAGAGACTGACTGTCTGAAGACTCTGACACTCTGACAACGGAGGCGACTGAAGATGAAACATTTAACTTGCTAATTACTCTGAATGAAAAACACTTTAAGCGTTTACAGTGGCTGATTGTCCTTGACAAGTAAACACCATCCTCCAGTCAAGGTTTGCTCAGCATGAATGTGGGTTATATTAAGCTTAACATTTAAAGTCATTTAAGAGACAACTACATCTACATTGTTCTGCTGTGTGACCGAGCATCCTGTTGAAGTACACAGATAAAAGGTTTTTGGTTTGTTAAATAATATATGACAATTATATTCTTAATGCTGTCTATTTCAATTCAGAGTGTTTTGTCCGGATGATCACATTTAAATACATTTCCACTCATACTGACATTTATTGTTACAGAATACCTGGAACCATCTAGTGTATTTAAAATATTCATGCCCTTAGTTGGGGAAAGATGTCTGTCAGCAGAACGACTCTCTGAATAGGAAAAGAATGGCTCTATGAATTACAGCTGTAACAATATGTGACAGTAATATCGCTGACAGTTGCCAACGGTTAAGGGATTCTGGCATGTTTTTATTCCACCTTTCCCCACTCATTCAGTGCATATGGTGTGTGTGTGTGTGTGTGTATGTGTGTGTGTGTGTGTGTGTGTGTGTGTGTGTGTGTGTGTGTGTGTGTGTGTGTGTGTGTGCGTGCTTAAACCCCGACCAGGTGATGCAGGTGGTGCGTGAGCAGATTACCAGGGCTCTGGCAATGAAGCCGTCATCCTTAGACCAGCTGAAGAATAAACTGCGAGGCCTCAACTATTCAGAGATTCTGCGTCTGCGGCAGTCTGAGCGAATGAGCCAGGACGACTTCCAGTCTCCCCCAATCATGTTAGTGTGTGCCTACACTACCTCTAATTGTACTGTTAGAGTTTTAACCTGGCCATTTCTAGACTTTGCTCTGAATTTAGTAACTTTTTCTTTGCAGCAGATTATGTTTGTTGCTGCAAAATTGATTTCAAATCCCAACCCCTCTCTGTTTTTTTGTAATGGTAAATTGTACACAATAGTGTGTGTCCCTGTTACTAATGCGCTGTTTGTGCTGCAGTGAGCTGCGGGAGAGAATTCAGCCCGAGATCTTAGAGCTCATCAAGCAACAGAGACTCAACCGACTGTGTGAGGGAAGCTGCTTCCGTAAACTGGGGAACCGCCGGAGGCAAGGTACGCACAGTATCAATACAATCACTTCTTTTCTACAGGAGCGCTGTTGATAATGAGATAAACTTGTGTTTTCTGCCTGTTTTCACAGAGAAGTTTTGGTTCTGCAGACTCTCACTGAATCACAAAGTGCTGCACTATGGGGACCTTGATGAGTCACCTCAGGGTGAAGTGCCTTTTGAGCTACTCAGTGACAAGAGTAAGATATTCTGAAACCTTTATTTCTCCAGGTGGCGCCATGTCCCAGCTAATAACTGTTTCATAACACACGATGAAACATTCACTAGCAGACGTGCTGTGTGTGTCAGTAGGCTGACCTTAATAAACTTGTCAAATTATGAAGTTATTTCTTTTCTATTCCTCCTAGTCCCCGTCTCTGATATCAAGTCTGTGGTGACCGGGAAGGACTGCCCTCATATGAAGGAAAAAAGTGCTCTGAAACAAAACAAGGTAATATGATTTTAATTTGTTTTTTATTGTCATTCCACTCACACGGCTGCTCTTTTATTCTTTGCTGCCTATGAGTATAACTGTGTTGTTTGTCCCGTATGTTTCTCTCAGGAGGTGCTGGAGTTAGCCTTCTCTGTCCTGTACGATCCTGATGAGACACTCAATTTTGTTGCGCCCAATAAGTATGAGGTAAGTGTAGCGACAGCTACACAGCTGCACTATTCAACATTTTTATATGAACAATGGATCAAATATGTGTAATTGGAAAGTTGCTTGTAGGGAAGAACCAACATAGAATTATCATGCATCTCTGCAGATGCCATCAGGTCATAGGAGCACTTCAGTGTCGTTCAGCTCATTGTTTTAGTTTTCTTACTGTTTTGGATTACTCTCACAGCATTTTAACTACGCACCCAGCTGCACCAGATGGCTGATTTTAGCTAAAAACCCACACTCCTCTCCTTAGCATGTTTCTGCTACCCTCCAGTGGCTGAAGTTATTCATGTGAGCTTGTGACCAAGAACAAAAGACAATTAGCTGCTCGGTCAGGACCATATACATTTAAATTCATGTGTTTGATAATTGAATGAATCTGGACGTCCAAATCAACAATATGACCTACAACTTGTTTCAGTGACTTGTTGACTGTTGTGTTGTGTGTGATGTTTTTGGAGCAGTATTGCATCTGGACTGATGGGCTGTGTGCGCTGCTGGGCAGAGAGATGGGCAGTGACCTGACACGCAGTGACCTAGATACTCTCATCAGCATGGAGATGAAGCTCCGCCTCCTTGACCTTGAGAACATCACCATCCCGGAAGCCCCGCCCCCGGTGCCGAAGGAGCCTAGCTCGTACAACTTCACCTACAACTACAGCTGAGATGTGTGTTTGAGTGCGTGTGTGTTTGTAATGCATGTGTGTGTTGGTGAAGGATCTTTTGATGAGTTTAGCCGCAGATGTGTGCACCAGAAAAGGTTACTTTGAGTTTTTTATTTACCTTTCAGAGCCCTGGAGACTTCTCTCCATACGTGTTTGTGATGCTGTATTGTTCGTCAATCAGGACTAATGTGTTTATAGCTCCATAGGGAGCTCTGAGGGTAAGGGTCCGCTACAGAGCAGTGCACTTGGAGCAGGTAGAGATTCAGTGACTGAATCTGTCAGTCCAGTCTTCAGGCAACATCTCGATTTGTATTCCCCATTCTTTGTTATTTAAAGCTGTATACCTGTTAATATAGATGAGGAATGCTTTGCCTGATGGTGGAAATGGACATGTTGTACAAAACTCCTAATTAGTCTACAGTCGAGTATATTTAAATCAAATTGTAGCTTAATTGATCGATTAAGCCATGTACATGTTCACGTGCACCCTGTTTGTCCCTCCACATTACATCTGTTCGAGGAAACGTCACACAAAGAAGACTGAGTGGGCTGAGAGTGCACAGACTCGCGCGCTCATGAAATGCGATTCAGCTCAATAGATGTCTTGCTCAAGGTCGCTCCAGTTGGAGGGAGAGTTTATGTCACGGAGGATCGAACATGAAGTTTCTTTCAGGGTTCAGAAAACAAAAGAAGCTAAATATCAATGATAAAGAGAGCTAGAAGAGTAATTTTAAAAAATTGACGGGATTGACAGGATCACTGTCACTGAACTGATTCTGAGACACAAAAACCTAGGGCTGCGTCTAACAACTATTCTCACGATTGTTTAATCTGCAGATTATTTTCTCCATGAATTGATCTTCTAATCTTTAAAATAACAGAAAAAAACATGTTTACATAGCCTGTTTTGTCTGACTTATGAAACCTAAAAGAAAACCCAAAGAAATTCAGTTTGCTATGATGGAGGACTAAGAAAACCAGCAAATAGTCATATTTCACAAGCAGGAACCAGATGAATATTCCGTGAACGATTGTCAGCATATTTGCTGATAATTGTCTGTCAGTCAACCAACCAATTATTACATAACTATCTCAGCTGCATAAAAGTGGTGCCGTTGGCATATGCACTATTTTGCCTAGAAGTATTCACACACCCATCCAAATAATTGAAATCAGGTGTTCCAATCACTTCCATGGCCACAGGTGTATAAAAGCAGGCACCTAGGCATGCAGACTGTTTCTACAAACAATTGTGAAAGAATGGGTCGCTCTCAGGGGCTCAGTGAATTCCAGCGTGGTACTGTGATAGGATGCCACCTGTGCAACAAGTCCAGTCATGAAATTTCCTCGCTCCTAAATATTCCACAGTCAACTGTCAGTGGTATTATAACAAAGTGGAAGAGATTGGGAACAACAGCAACTCAGCCACGAAGTGGTAGGCCAGGTATAATGACGGAGCAGGGTCAGCGGATGCTGAGGCGCATAGTGGACTCTAGAGCAGTGGAGACACGTTCTCTGGAGTGATGAATCGCGTTTCTCCATCTGGCAATCTGGACGAGTCTGGGTTTAGCGGTTGCCAGGAGAACGGTACTTGTCTGACTGCATTGTGCCAAGTGTAAAGTTTGGTTGAGGGGGGATTATGGTGTGGGGTTGTTTTTCAGGAGCTGGGCTTGACCCCTTAGTTCCAGTGAAAGGAACTCTGAATGCTTCAGCATACCAAGAGATGTTGGACAATTCCATGTTCCCAACTTTGTGGGAACAGTTTGGGGATGGCCCCTTCCTGTTCCTGTGTGGATGAACTTGACTGGCCTGCACAGAGTCTTGACCTCAACCCAATAAAACACCTTTGGGATTAGAAATTAGAGCAGAGACTGAGAGCCAGGCCTTCCCGTCCAACATCAGTGTGTGTACCACAAATGCACTTCTGGAAGAATGGTCAAAGATTCCCATAAACACACTCCTAAACCTTGTGGAAAGCCTTCCCAGAAGAGCTGAAGCTGTTATAGGGTGGACAGACATCATATTAAACCCTATTGATTAAGAATAAGATGTCACTTAAGTTTATATGCGAGTCAAGCCAGGTGAGCGAATACTTTTGGCAATATAGTGTATCTGTCAGGTGTCTGTTTACTCAGTACTCATGCTGCTTCAGATCATTTGACTCACATCTCTCCTTCGCAAATATTTTTCGTTGAATTGAGTTTAAGTATGTGGTGTTAAGAATATCGACAGTGCTCTTGGCTACTTTATGTGTCTGTGTGTATTTCTGTGTGTGCAGATTTTTGAGATTTAGTGTAAGTTGTTTATGTCAAGGGGTGTAAGGAATCATCTCAATATTTCATGTGTGTGGAAGACATCCAACACAACAACAAAAATGATGAAGATTGGACCCTTTTATGTTAAATCACAGCCACTGCATTGCCTTATCAGTAATGAATTCTATATATTTTGCGGTAACATTTGCATTTACAAGCAGTATATGAATAGTCCATGACACATTATAACATGCCATGATGAACTTTAGAAGATATAAGGACATTTTTAAGTATTATTTTCTCTTCTCCTGGCATTCGTAACTGGTGTTTAAGCCAGTGTTAATGCAACTGTATATCATAGTTAGAATAATATATAATCATATATATCTTTACTAGTTAAAAATATATCATGTGTTGGCTTACAGTATTAGATGTTTAAAATGTGTTATAAGTGTTTCCTAACTCATGACCTGTATACTGATTACAGCAGGATTAAAACTGTAGGTGCATTTTAAACTACTGAAAATATATGATTTTGTTTGATTACAATGGTATACACCAGTTTTGAAGGCTTTATAGGAGCATTAACAATTTGTATTGAAGACATTATTAATGTAATTTTGCTATTGGCAGTGGATGAGACTAGGGATAGGGAAGGCCAGTATTTGACCAACGATCACACTGATTACAGCCCTTTTATATAGATTGTTTTCTTTAAAGATATACTTCAATGATTAAAGAGGCTGCTTTCAGTATTTTAAACTTTTCCATGCACACAGTAATGAAACTGTAGCTATTATCGTGGCACATTTAAGGTGTAAAACCAGAGGACACGGAATTCAACCTTCAGTTTCTGAAACAATATTTTTAAAACAGCTCTGATGGAGCTCAGGATTTAGCAGGAGGGCAGCTGCTTTACTCCATACTATTGTATTGCAAGAACCTGAACTCCATGTGGGCAGATTTGTTGAAGAACAATTAACATTTAATAACATTAGATCCTGACTGGCGTGACTTTCAGCATGTCGGGATATTTGAATAATCAATGTTAATGTTAATTTATCAAAATGCTGCTGTGCCTTGTGTGTAAGTTCGCACATGGGTCTCTCTTGATGGAGAAATGCACATATAATTTCTGCTGCTGGGGGATCACTGCAGGTGCTGTCATTGATTTTTACCTCATCAAAGACATATTTGTTGAGCCACTCTATTCCCATCTGCTCTCAGTCAGAATGTGTTTCATATCCAGGCCTGTCTGATCTGCAGATTACCCTGTGGATATGACTGAGATCTGCCCATCACTGTATATAAATAATAGCCTAATGCAGTGCATTTAGGGAACTTAGCCTTCTTACGCCTACATTACCCATGCCCCTGGCTTTTATCTTTTAAAACTGCATCATAGTGTGTTTGAAACTATTTGTTTATACACTGCTTATAAATGTTAAATTGGGTGTTACCTTAAACATAAAGGATACAAAGTGACATTACAGTCACAGTTGCTTCTTTTTAGGGCTGCCATTTTGTTTCAAACAAAAAAAGCTGACATTCCAAGAGAGTGTGATGTCCCTGGTGTTGGAATCCATCAGCAGTTTCGAGGCTTTATTTCAGACTTTCAATCACATTGTGCAAGTAAGCGAGACAAAAGAGCAGCTCTATCAGCCTGTCTTAATTAATGTGCCAGATGCACGACCCTCAAATCAATGGAGGCAGGCTAATAACAGTTGAGTGACACGGCCTCACTGCTAATTTAACACACAAGCATACAGTATTGTCTGTTCTGTATACACCGATATAAGTTATAGTACTATTGCTTGATATCATTATCTTATTTCCACTGTGTGATTGGTTCTAAACTTTTTGTGTGTTTATTAATGTCCTGTCTAAACCAGTACTAATCACTGCTGTCATTTGTTAATGCAGAATAGAAGTATATTTTTGTAAATGACTGTACAATCTTATCTGTGAAGAGAATTGGTATCGAACTAACAAAGCGTTTTCCCTTTGCGTCACTCTGTACAGTATATTCAACATGCTTATTACTGTGGACATTTCACACTGAAAAAAAAAAAAATTTTTGTCTTCATGTTTTTAAAAGTCACAAAAACATTTTCATAGCACAAGCACCAAGTATCGTTTCGGACACCTACGCCAGCACCTAATGATGATGTCAGTGTTAATGTATCTTATACTGCTAATGGGAATAATAGAAATTGCCATTATTGTTGACGCTGTTTGTGAAAAGGAATATATTTGGAAGTTGTTTTTTCAGATGTTTTTCTTTCGATTTTTCACTGATGTTGCAGATTTTAAAGGTTCCCTGCGGAGTTTTCTTTTACCTCTAGTAGCGCTATGGAACAGGTTTTCTATCAGAGGGCGTTGTTTGTCTCGTGCACAGGCGTGACACAATAGACATTCCTGCCAATGGTTTCACACTACTCCACTGGTGAACAGGTGGCAACAATTCACCAAGATATGCAGCAATGTGCCAACAAAGGTAGGGTTAAGGAAGGATAAACAGTATAAACAACACAAGATTTGAAACATTTTGAAAATAGTCATTGAAGGTGTTCACTTTGTTCCGAAGACGGAAATATATTATCCATTTTTCAGACCTAAAGTAAACACAGTGCGTCTTTCACTGAATGTATTTAAAGGAAATCCCACAGGGCGCCTTTAACTGCTGAAAAGGGTTATTTTATATTTGAGTAAGTCGTTGAACCCTTAAGCTGCTCTCAGAAAAAACACAGCTGCAGCTAAAATATATCAATAACACAGTGAGTAGAGGATTGTTGCATTGGATGTACTAGCAGTATGACTTGAAGTTTTTGCATCTGGTACTCTTTTACATGACTTGCTAACTATTTATTTTACACTTGCTACTAGTGATAGTAAAGAATGACATGTTGTTAGTTGAGAAATAACAACATAAAATCTAAATATGGTATACATATAGATCATTGTATGTATATACAGTATTGTGTTGCCTTATTGCAAAAAAAAAAAAAAAATGTATTATGTTTTGTGTGAATAAATACAAAGTCTAACTGAGAGGGTTTGTTTTTACTGCATGTTCCTTTTTTTTTTTTTTAAATCTCCCTTTTTCATTAATTAACCCAACCTGTGACCTAATCTCACAGTATGTAAATGTTGCCTTTTGGGGTCTCGATCGAACAAAAGACAGAAGACACAAAGGATCATGGGAGTTGTTGTCTTCGTTGTTATAAAACCAACATTGCTGATGAAAATCTGTCATTTGACTCAGGTGTAAATGTTTACAGAATTAACCAATTTTTTGATGTTCTAATAAGGTCACTTTTAGTCACTTTCAAAAACGTACTCTCTCCCAGAAGTCAATGTAACAGGCAACCAAATAAAAGTATGGATTTCTCTGGGTTTGAACATTGTTGGAAACATTTGGGATAATATTAGTACACAGAAACGTTACATGTATCCTCATGGTATATTGAAGTTTAAGTTTCAGGGAGGAAATCAGGATTTCTGTTTTTAAAAGATGACACATGAAAATATGGGGCAGCTTTAAAAAAACAGCTTCATCACATTGTGCGTGTCTGTGTGCGAGTGCATGTGGGGTGTATGTTTAGGTTGGGCTTTGGAGATTGATGTATGTGTGGTTTGGTTGTAATTTCAAGATATGTCAATAAAAATAATAATCAAAAGAGGAATAATAGTTTCATCTTCCTCAGTGATAAACATAGTGTACTTACACTGAATGTAAAAAGAGCTTTTGTTTTTTTCACAGAGCCTCTATATATAGAAGCAGCAATACCACGTAAAATATAAAAAGTACCTCAATTCAAGTAAAGGTTCAGCATTTAAGCAGCCACAAGTATGGAATATTTTTGTAATTAAAAAATCCTGTATTTATAGATTATTTTAGATTGTGTATGTATTATCATTATTTTGTTAAAAAAAACAAAAGAACTTGTAACTTCAAATCAAATAGAGTTAATGAAGTACATATTTTCCTCTAAAATGTGACTGAAGTAAAACGTAGCGTAAAATGGAAATGGTCCAAGTACAAGTGTTTATTTATTCAACTTCAGTACTTAAGTGAACATTCTTTACTGTTACCTCGGATCACTTAGAATAACATTCAGTTGCTCAGCTGTTAGACTATGTACAGGATCCTGTTAATCAGTTGAACAAACTGGTAATAAGATGAGACCTGTACCTACCGTTGTACCTAGTATCATCAGTCTTAGACAAATCAGGTGGCTTTTAGAACAAGATTCATAGTGCGACAGCTTAGACAGTGTTTGTCAAACCCCCAAAATAACTGTGGACTTTAAACTGTGTTACTTTGGAAGCTTATCCCTTGATTTGACTGACTCAGTCTGCTGAAACCTCATATTACCTGTGGCTGATTTCAGGAGGTAATTTTAACACAAAACGAGGGCTGTGGATTTATTCCCCCATTCTCCGGGAACAGTGACTAGTACCTTGAATAACAAGTGGGGATATTTGTATTGTAATGAGACATTCTTGAAAAATGTGAGCCTATCCTTTAACCCTCTGCTCAGTTCCAGGTCCTATCCAGCAGGGGACACACTGGGTCCTGTGTTTACTGAGTGGGTGTCAGATGTCCTGAGCTATTATCATACTTATGCCTGCTGCGGAGCAACTGCTACTGCATACAGAGAAGCAGAGAGTTGTAGCTGCAGCTGAATCCCTTATATATTGATTTTATGTAGGCAATTTGGGTTACGGTTGATCATCTGTCATGCTATGTTTTAAGGAACAGTTCACCCCAAAATTAAAATTCTGTAATAATCTACTCACTCATCGCCCATGCTGGTGGGAAGTCGGGTGAGGTTTTGTAGTCCACAATAATGTCTGGACTACAAATGGAAATGGGAATAATGTCTTTTCAAATTAATTTGAGATCTCTGGGCTTCCGTAGACTGGAATTACACCTGATCATTTCATGTTCTTTTTTTTACATTTTAAAACCAGCTCCCGTTTCCTTCAGTTGTTTTGGAGAAAGCTGGTTTGATGTGAAGCTCCATAGATGATGTGTGGACAACAAAACCTCACCCAACTTTCTATGAGCATAAGGATGTGTATTTAATTACTGAATTCCTCATTTTGGGTGAACTGTTCCTTTAGATAAATGTTAGCTGATTTTTCCCTCTATTACCATTTTGTTGTCTTTATCAGCTTAACTTAATATTGTGGTAAGAAGGCAGAAATAAACAATACAATTGTGTAAATTATAAAGATTTTATTGTGTAATAGCTCAAAATAGAATTTAACACAACCACTTTTAGATCACTTTTATACTGAAGGAGGATGTTAGGCAGGGGATCTGGATGAGTATACTGTATATGTACAGCAAGATGGACAACCCAGTCCAAGGTACTGAAAGCTAAGCAAAAATCTTGTTTACATCAATGCAGGAGTTCCATTCAGTATCAGTCTGAAGCTTCATCTGCTTGGACAAAATATGGTTCAGTCTGTGAAACACGTAGAGAGGAAACATGACGAATAACCTGGAGGTCTGAGCTGCTGTCCACTGGAAGCATCAGCCCCTGGATTAAATTAGGTTTTCTTTAGTTTCAGTCCAGTGGGCGTCGGCAGCTCAGACTCTTTCTCCTGTGTTCAGTCTTTGTGCTGCAGGAGTTTCTGATTGTCCAGTTGTGTTTCCCTGGTTAGGGTTTAGGCATTCTGTACAATACATCTTAACACAGAAACAATGTCAATATATACTTTATACGGTATATAAAATAAATACAAATCTCTTTCTTCACCTCCGCTCTGATCTCTGACTCATCTCTCCTCGCTGTAATTCACAAAGTGGATATTTGACATTTGTATGTATAAGTGTGTGTGTGTGTGTGTGTGTGTGTGTCACTGTTTCTCATCTGGGTTTAATGTGCTCAAACATAATTATCTCAGCAGTCCTGATGTAACAGCAGTTTCTCGTTCAGCTTTGGCTGGTGTTCGTTGCTCCCATCTGTCTTGTGACTGACGATCAGAGCCTTGGGGCTTTTGACTTCTTGCAGGATGGTACTGTGGTACTTTCCTGCCCCCTCACTGGGCTCACTGTCCCAGCCCTGACCTGCCAGCAGCAGCAAGATGAGTGCGAGGAGCAGTAGTGTGACTGCTGTGGAGGTGAGCTCTGGACTTAGCTGCAGGCTGGGCTGAGGCTCTGGGACATCCTTTGTCCTGAATGAAACACATTCAGTCTTTTTGCTCTCTCTTGATCTCCTACTGGCGCGCTTGGCGCCCTCACTGATCCCTAAATGGAGACACACTCGGTAAAATGTCTCTGCCTGCAGGTGGGTCAGGTTGAAGCTTTGTGTGCCCGCCAGGATACGTGTGGTGTATGTAGGCGTGTGTGCATTTGAGTATATGGCTTGCCAGGATAGACGTGTTGATGGGAGGTTACGCCCGCTCTGCCAGGACAGGATGGCATAGTGTTGTCCGACTTCTCTCACCTCCAACCTGGCATCCGCTCTGAATAGTGGGTTTCTCTTCATGTAAGCAGCCATCCCTTTCTTTCTCTTCTTTTCTCTGCCATGAACACCCACAGCAACACTGCGCGTATCAGCTCCCAGTGCATTCTCAGCTACACAGGTGTACAATCCTGCCTCAATGGGGGTGACCTTATTTATCTCCAGAGTTCCCTCAGGCAGCAGCCTGTAGTGTTTGGAGGGATTACAGGGAGTATCATCTGGAGCATGGCTGGTAGAGATGCTGGAGGCGGATGTGTGGTTGAATCCCTCAGAGGTTGACAGGCAGGGAGCGGGAACTGGTAAACTTTTGGATGCATGGCTCGGTGCAGGACCAAGTCTCAGTCCAGAGGGAGTCACCCAGTACAGTTCAGGCTGTGGATCTGCAAGGGCTCGGCAGTGTAAGATCAGTTTTCCTCCTTCTCTTACCCCGACGTATGAGGGGAGGGAGCTGGTAGGGATCATGGGGAGGCATGAGGCTGACATCTCCCTGGAGGACACCTCTCTCACCCTGCGGGCTCTCAGCTCTGGTGGCTCAGAGCACAGTGTGGCCTGGGGTTGGATGAAACGCACCATCCGGTGCGTTCGCGTGTCTGTTTGTGTGTCTTCTATGTGAGGGTGAGAGGCCTCCTCTGCAGCCCAGTGAAACAGGCAGTCACATCGTAGCGGATTGGAGTGTAGGCTCACCTCCTGAAGTCTCGGCAGGGAGAGCATGATGTGCTGGTGCAGAGCGCTCAGAGAGTTGGAGTTTAGCATTAGACTCTCCAGCCTGCTCAGCTGGAGGAAAGCCTGCGGATGAATGTAGGACAGTCGCGGGTTGTTGGTGATCTCAAGTTTTGTGAGCTCTGGAAGGTTCTCCAGGGCGGCTTTCTCAATGGACACCAGCTCCTCCATGTTGTTCAGGCCAAGTTCCTTCAGGTGGATCATGTCTTGGAAGTCTCCTGTCTCGATCAGTTTGATGCGGTTCTTGTTGAGGTCGAGGAACTTCAGACCTGGCACTCTCCTAAGGGCCTGAGTGGGCACCTTTGTTAACAGGTTATCATAGAAGGACAGGCTCTCCAAGCCTTCCAACCCTTCCAGGGCTTTTTCAGCCAAGCATCTCAAACCCATACCACCAAGCACAAGACTGCGGAGGGATTTCAAGGCCAGGAAGCCCCGCTCAGGCAGGACCTCCACAGGGTTTCCCCCGAGCATGAGCACTTCCAAGTGAGGCAAAGCCCTGAACCACCGAGGGTCAACAGTGGTGAGTCTGTTGTTGTTGATATGTAGACGCAGTAGGGAGTCCAGACCGGTGAAGGCTCCAGGTGCTATTAAGTGTAAGTTGTTGTGGCTGAGAAAGAGTTCCTGCAAAGCTGGCAGCGAGGAGAACGAGGCATCAGGGAGGCGACTGAGATGGTTTTCCTCCAGGTGTAGAGACAGCAGAGTTGGCAGGGTGGAGCTCTGAGTTATTGTCCTGACACGACTGAAGCGATTCTGGGAAAGGTCAAGGTCAGTGAGGTTGGGGAGTCCATGCAGCACCGCAGTGTCGACCTCAGACAGAAGGTTACTCTGCAGGCGAAGCGTGTGTGTGTCCGTGGGTATGGGCAACGGGAGCTTGGTCAACAGCAGGTCGTTGCAGTCCACAGTGGGAGCTTCATGGTAGACAGAATCTGGGGAGAACCACGGCTTGATCTGACACACGCACCGCGATGGGCAGGCGACGTGCCACGGTAGGGCATGAGGTAGCGAGCCCACCACGCCGGGCACACATACACCGACAAACACACACAGGAGACACTGTGTCTGTAGAAACACCAAAATCGGCCTCATAATCCTCACAGGTCACAGGAGTGGATTCAGACGAGGTGAGGAGAAGTTTATGAGGATGTGAGATTAATCATCTGGACCAGAAATTTAGGCCTGGTATTAACCGTTTCAAGGTGTGTGTGCAAACAATTAAATGTAGGCCAGATTTTTCAGTGACATCTTTCATAAAAGTGATTATATACAGTGGCTGCAGACACAAATGAAAAAAACTAAATGTGTTCACTTTATAGTAAGTGTTTTTATGTGTGACTGATTGCAGTGGTAGATCAGAGGGCGCACAATGGCTGTAGCTCGATGACGGGATTCTCAGCTCATATCCTGGACACAGGTGGAGGGCTCATGGCTCGCAGCGTGGCGGCTCACTGTTTTTATCAGAAAAACAAGAAGAGAAAGGAAGAGATTCAGTAAGAAACTAAAAAGACAAAACAGTCAAATTAGCTGTTTGATATGGTCTAATAAAACTAAATGTATCACTTAAATACGAACACATTTTGAAGCATTGTGCATGAGTTCCCATTCTAAACCAAATCTGTGTGAATTCCGAAGCAATAGATGTCTTAGCAAGCGGGGTTTTTCAAGGATGTTTTTTGCTGACTGAAAGCAGCCAAGCAGAGCGGTAACAGAGAGAAAATGGATGAGCCCAGAGAGAGCGTTTACAGGGGAGTCTCTTCTTTACCTTGACTGTAGTGGCATATTTTTGATCAGACCGAGTAATTCACGATTATTGTAACAACTGAAAGACCGAAAGAGGGTGAATAAGTATGCCGGAGCGATCAAATCGTGTAGCACTTCCAGTATATTTCATGCCAGTGCTTCTCATTCAGTTTTGAAAAAAACACTAAACAAATATCAACCTGTTCTTGACAGAAGATTTGAATTAATAAAGTTCACTGAACAAAGCCTGAGAGTACAGGTCTAAGCACGTGTTAGTTAAAGGTGCAGTATGTACGTTTTGGTCACCTGTCAAATTCATCCTCAAAACCATGGTTACCGCTTATTGCTGCTAACTGTAGCCGACGTTAGCCAGCTAGCTTAATTAGTTCAGAGCATCGGGGAAGTGTGGATTTTTGCACCGCTAGCACAGGATCACTGGACCTGGACGGGCCAGGGTTTTTAGGAGCCTTCACTGAAAATGTTTGTCTGCTTTGGTCGAAAAGTACATAGAGTACCAAAGTAATGGGCTGAAACATGACATTGGGCTCCAACGAGCTGCCAAAAAGGCAGGTGGTGCGACATTTTGAATTCCGCATTGTCATTTGACAAACAGTTTTTTTTAATAATGTGAATTTGGCAGCTTTAAGTTTCCACAGTTTCATTAAAAACAGCCATCTTTAATATTAAGAATATGCCGCGCTTAGAAAACTGCAGAAATGTTAAAATTGGCCATCAATCGTCATCAAGAATTCCTTTATTTCAAGAACAAATAATTGTGCTTTCATTAGACACAGACAGGGTTTAACTTTGAGACGAGACCAGGATCAGGACTGTTGCTAAAAGGGTTCGACAACATAAACTCCTTTGTTTCGAAGTTGTGGAAAAAAAGGCGGAGTCCTTGACAACTGGTTGCATTACATTATTATATTATAACATTGTTATACATTATGGCTGTTCATAAGTAATCATTTCAGTTTACTTGCAGTTGAACCACAATTGGCTGAGTGATGTTTTACCGGTCTTTCTGTCCTTAATGTCCTCAATATGATTCTTTTTGTCACCCTGATATGAAAAGCCAAATTCCGTGGGACACACAAGAGTTGTTTTATGTGATATTGGTATTACACACATGCCGAGAAGCCATGCAAGGCTTACTGCGTAGTTGCCATGGAAACAAATATCCCAGCCTCACTCCCTCTCAGTGTTTTGAGATTTACTTAAGAATTTGTTTTGGTCCAATCTGGGCATCAGTTGATAAGAACACAGACGGAACAACACTGACTGACTGGAGTGAGGACAGTACATGATGTCCATATTTCTGAAGCTGCAAAAGACTTCACTTCCTCTTCAATCAATTGTAATCTGTAAATCAAAGTTCTGTGTAATAACAATTAATGTTTTTATTAGGTGAACTGGTAACTATTTCCTTCCTGACAGCTGGTGCGATAAAACTCTACATCTGCCACTGAGGTCTGCATTCTACATGACTAACAGGAAGTACAGGCTGTTAGTGGATGAGGACAAAGTGTGGAGAGAGGCTTGCCAAGTTTTCTCCACAAACAGGAAGGAAAACGAATTGACGGATTCAATTTAGCATAGTTATAGTGATGAGGATAAAAGCTATTAGCAGTCAAACACCATGTAGTTTAATTGCGTGAGCAGCGCAAAGTGAGCGTATGTGTGTTTGCATGACTTTCTGTGTACTCTGGGAGCTGTAACAGTAAAAACATGGGAGCAGTTCTTACCCCGCGGGGCTCTTCTTACTCCTCTATCAGCCATTCACTTTCATCTCCACTCTCTCATCTTTTCACATGCAACCTGCTCAATAATGGATTCATCATTTAATTTTGATGTCCCCCATTTTTGTCACTCGCTCTCAAAAGCTCACAGTGTTTTTTGGCAGTTTCAGGAGAGCAGGACTATGTGCTGATATTCAGAAGGCCTGCGCTGCCTTGTAAATTAACCTATTCAAAAAAAAAAAAGCAGTGTAACATAGATCTGTATGACTCAGCGGCTTTCGTAACTTTTTGTCCTCCCAGCTCTCCATAATCTCCTTGTCCTGTGGAGAAATAGTGAATATTTCTGCCCTCAGTGGCCATTATTACTCCCCTGACTCATCTGACTCAGATTTCTTTGAAAGTATGTATGACTGCACGGTAGCTCACATTTTATCCGCAGCAGTTCCCCCGGCCATACCAGGATGAGTAATAATGGCAAAAAACTGCACTGACCTTAATCCAAAATCTGACCTGATCCTCCAGTCAACATCTGAGACAGAAGGAATGTGTTTTGAGTGATATGTATTTACTTAATAGTGTCTGAATATAACTAATCACATTTCAAAGAAAGAAGCAGATCCATGTCAGCGAGACAAGAGTTAATGTTTCAGGTAATCTCACAGTAAATACATTGCATTTCCCCTCTTAGTAGCTGACAAGACTCTTTCTTAAAGTGCTGAGAGTCAAATCAGTCAATCAGTCATGCACTAACATGAATATGAAGCCCATCTTATCCCAATAGTCCATCCATTTTGTAAAGACTCATAAAACAGTATACACAAAAGATTTAGCATCACACTCTTAAATTGTTTTTGGACTGACTCTTAAAAATGATCAAAACCGATGCAGCAGAAGCAGTTATATCATCGTTTTCATTTCACATCTTTTCTACCTTGACAAAACCTGGCACTTCCTTACATTACTCACAATACAGCTCCACTTCCAACACTTCAGTTTGAGATTTAAATATGTTATGCCAGTGGCTCAAGTAGCCTCAAGCAGACATGACCTATACCCATCTCTGGTAAACTTACTTCTTTTTAACTTCCTCTAACTTCTACTTGAGTTTCCTAGATCAAAAACTAAAACAAAAAATTAAAGCTTGTAGTCTTCATCTCCAACCGATGCACTCATGTGACATCATTTGAGGCAATTTATCAGTCTTAACACAGTTGTGAAAGGACCATCTTTCCATTTTTCCATCTTTAAAATATTATCATAAATATACTTAAAAAGTGAAAGTGATATTAAAGTACACTTGAAGAAAGTGTACTATTACTCCCGTTACTATGGGAATAATCAACTTTCTATCAGTATTAATTACCTTTATAAATATTGCAGTTTACCTTAAAAGTACTCTCGTGTACAATTTACAATACACTTACAAAAAGGACACTTTCAATTTTGCATTGCAGTATACATTATAGAAGTGAATTTAAATTAAACAGAAGAAACATACACTAACTAAGAATACTTTCCTTAAGTACACTGAATGACTACCTTAAGTATTTGCAATTCAGTAAAATTGTTATACTTATTATTAATTTACAATACACTTACAAAAACTACACTGAAATACGTGTTGCAGAAATAGCACATTTATTTTTAGCACATTGAAATTGAACTTAGTAAGATCTGTTTTAAAGTAGTCTTTTTTTTAAATATGTGTTAAATACACCGATGAAAGTCTACTTGTAAAACCGTTGGGTACTTGCTAATATAATAAATTTCCGTTTATTTTATTCATTTATTTATTTTTTTAGCTAAGCAGCCAGACTGAAGCCCTTATAAAGTTGTGTATTTTTGCATATTTTGGACTTCTTGTTTAATGTAACAGTCTCCTAAACCTTTATTTTCTCAACATGCCATGCTTCTCAGGCTACTACACAGTTTTCTGAAATATTTGAATTTCATATCCAACTCTACCCACCAGATGCATTGAAAATCTCCAGATCAATACTTAATCTACCCACTTTTCCTTTTTTCTTTCTACCCACTTTTCCTTTCCTTTACCAATTCTTGACACTATTCTGTCGCATGTAAAAAATGGATCTACTTCTCTCCCACACACCCACGCAGACAATACATATGCATATTTGCCAAACTTACTGCCCCTATATGTATCCTTGATGTGTCGGAGCAGGAGGGAGATTAAAAAATGGTATTAGTTTGATCACCTTTGTTATACTTTCCTAACAGTCTGTAATTTGTGTGAGTGCGTCACAAACTCCCGCCTGTCTGGTACTGTCATGACTAGAGGAAGGTAACAGACACTTAACGTTACATACTGCTATAAAAGAAGAAAACTAGCCAGAACTGAAACCCCTCGCTCACTATCACACACTTTTGTTTACTAGAGGGAAATATGTCAGCGTTTGGCCTTTTTAGCTTTTACCTTCAATCCTATTTTTGGAGAGAAAATTTGACATTTTATGCTAAACTAAAGAACTCTTTTGCTTTCCAGAAGCTCTTCTTGCAAAACAGCTCATGCCATGCAATTCTAGACTTAATCTAGACAATTAGGTGTGGGGCAGCTGATGAGAGAGTGGTCTCTAGCCTCCTATGGGCAACTACCAAGAAGTTAATGATTCGAAAGTTTTTCAGAACCCCTGCGGAGGTGAAACAGCAATTCAAAGTGTTAATTTCAGCAGCAGTCACATTAATGCTTCTGCAGAAGTTCAAGACAAACATGCCTCTCTGTGTCAGCATTTGACTCTGCTGTTTCCAAATCCAACAGAAAATGAGAGAGAGAGAGAGCCAGAGGAAAGCTTTTAAGTCTTACAATGGAATGATGGATAGGGGGAGAGATTTGGTATGGAGCAGCGGATACATGCGTGCATTAAAACGGTCCATTGCATAAGATTTGTTTGTGCTGTGCAGCTACGACACAGAGAGACACTGCAACAGGGCGGAATAGAGAGAGGGAGGATTTAGAGAGCATGGAGCGAGGGATGTTTGACAGAGATAGAGGTGCTGGATGCAGATACTAATAATAAACATGTATTAAAAAAAGCAAAACAGACGCATTGCAATGCGGCTAAATACGTTCCAGCATGCCCACACAGACACAAATGTACACAAACTTATGATTTATATACCCCCCTCTGCTGCCAGAGACCCCCCTTGCCTCTCTATTTCTAACACACCTGCTTCCAGCACCTTTGAATCAATACAGTCAGAGAAAGACACTGTGTGCACGAGTGGCTGCATGTCTGCGTGAGCGCTGTATTGTCCTGTTTGCTTTAAAAAAATGCAACATATCTCAGGTTTCCTTACCGCAACCGAAGCACCAGCTACATCTCTCCCTGTCGACTCTTCTCGTCTTCATGTGCTGTCAGTCTTTCTTTGCAGATGCTTCACGTGTCTGGATGTTTTTTTTTTTCTGTTTTGTTTTGTTTTTCTCTTCCTCTTCTCCCTCTCAGTTGTACGTTCGTGGATCTCTTAAGATTCCTGAAATATCACTTCCCTAGCTCTCTCCCCTCTCTGTCACTGGAGCTGAAGAGCAAATTGGCACAGGCTGGATCGCTCTCTCTCTCTCTCTCTCTCTCGCTCTCTCTCTGTCTTTCTCTCCCTCCAGCTAAAATGGAGATGAGGTGTGTTCTGCAGCAGAGCTTCTGTCCCTCTCCTCCTCTCTTTCTATTGCCTGCCTCGCTCTCTCTCCCCCCTTTCTCCTTTCTGTGTCACAAGCCAAAGGAAAGTCACTTGCGTTAGTTACAGTGTGTTACTTTTTTCTGCATGAGAAGTTTTCTGTGGCTCCTGGTGGCAATTTTTTTTGTTTGCTGCCATCATCTGCAGATTAATGGCTTGCTCATAGTGCCGGGTCGTGGAGAGCCGGTTGCAAAGCAGCAGGAGAGATGCATTTACAATGATAAAAGTGATTCTTTCTGTATTTCAGCGTCTTTATTGCTTTATCCATACACTGCTGATGTAACTTTCGTCAGCGCTAAAGCTGTGTCCCATCTCCTCATGAAAACAGACTTGTTGAGCCATTTCATTTCTGTTTCAGCAGTCTTGAAATCCTCACAATTGTACAGCACACACTACAGAGCATTAATTCCAGATTTCAGTTTTCCACTGGGTGAGCTCAAATCATTTTGTGAGCTTTGACAACTTCTGATTTCACTAAGGTTTTAATGAGCCCTATTCTAATATTGCTCTGAGCTCAATCAGGCTCGCACACACCTTGTGTCTTTAAGCCTGTATCAAAAAAACTAATGAGATACAGAAAACAGTCAACAGTCAAAACTGCAAAATTAAAATAAATGAAATCCTGTTACGAGACTAGCAAGCAACCATAGACAACAAAGTTGAAAACAATACACAAAAGAGGCATTTAGTTAAGATTCTGGTTCTGAAATCACTCTTTTTATTGTGTATTCACTTTCTTCAATTCACGCAGCGTTTTCTGCCTCCGTAGGTTTTATATTCTCTCCTAACAGCTCCTGTATAATACCAAATTGACAGGTGGTGGCTACTGGCAGTAATTTATGTATGAAAGAACAGTAATTTAGTCCAGTGCAGTATGTAGTCAGACGCTGAGAGGCTTACTGCACAATGCATATATTTTCAATAAAATCACCATAGCTCTGTAAGGAATAATATATGCCATTACTTTGACTGTATATTGAAATTGACACAGGCAATGTACTGGGATGTATGTATAGCTCTATTATGTGGATTGCTCAAGGCTGCAGCTCTACAGCAGTAACATGATAAATAGCAGGCATGCAGCACTGTAAGTATCATCCCATGGGATGTAACGTGGAAGCAAAAGACACTACACTTCATAAAAATGGTATATGGCAGGTGGAGACTGAAGTGGCACAATTTGTGTGCATAAGCCCTCCAATTGAAGATATAATGTGTGACATTTCTTATTTAAAACCCATAGAAATCCTCATTTTATTGGTCGTCTGTTGCTGTAACTTCCAGGCGAGAGTCAGAGTGTGAGGAAGGAGGCCAGCGAACGAGACAAAACATCTATAAACATGGAATCAAGTAGGTATTTTCATGAGCTCTAGTTGATGTTTTTGGCCACACATGTGAGTGCTGCACAAATAACGTAACTTGAAAGCAGATTGTCATTGTCCTTTGTTGCTACCTGTGTGCCAGTTACGGACGCAGAATCAGGACTTGCTTCTCTTTTGGTTGTTCATCAAATGTAACATCTAAAGATACTGTTATAAATATTTTTGTATTAACATTGGATCAAATGGCTACATGAAAAATAACTGCCAGAGAAATATCACTCAACTCTGGAGTTTCTCACGGCATCCTTCAGATCAATGCTTTGGTTCTCGCATCAACAACAAACAAGAAAAAGCACCTCTTAACTGACTTATCTGACTGTTTTCAATTGTATTAAGTATTTTAAGCCAAAGAATATTTGTGGTGTGACTGTTTTGGTTCAGACTTAATGCTCTCATCAGCACTTTTTCCTGTCACTGCAGGAAGTCCAGTGAAAAACTTTTAAAAACTCTGTGTTACCCTCCCAACACCAAACAACAGGCGATAAGCAACAAGTTACCATCTAGCTCCTGAACATAGTTGAGCATTTAGCCGCTAAAGAACCGCTTATTTTCATCAGGTGGTCAAAAATGTTTGCTTGGATGTTAAAGGGGCAATTTGTAAAATATGGGCATTATTTTAATTTAAAACCTTCAAAAAAATTATCTTATATTCTCAAAAGAGTGAAGAAACAACAGCGTTAAGGTTGTGTCATGAATGTCTGTGTATACACCAGAGATGTCTACCCAAATTAGCATGCTAACCAGCTAGCCCAGGCTCGGACACTTTGTAGTACAAGAGCAGAACGTACTATTGCCCTTGTAATTTTAGCTAGGAAACAGTGTTCTCAGTTTTTATACATGGACAACATGAATGCGTAAAATCTCAGTCTTACAGCTTCTTTCCATACTGAACACAAAAATACAACCACACATAGTCTGAATTCGAGTCTCTCTCTTTTTCAAAACAAAGTTGAGCTCATTGTAAAACACGCTTCATTGGTATGTGAGAAAAACTCACCAACACAGTGTTGGTTTGTCCTTCCACAGTCACTAGCTGCACATCTCTCCTGCTCCTGCTGCATCTTCTTGTTCCTGGGGTCATAGTCCTGGCCAGAGCTGCTGTAAATCACCTCTGTACCATATCCCAGATAGTTTTCCAACCGTCGGCTGTCAGTCTTGGAGGATATGTGAGGTTCCAGTTTGGTGTCCAGCTGTTTTTTATCCAAGTCTGGCTCAACGGCTAACTGAGCCATGAGCTAATTAGCTAACCGTTGCTATCTACTGCACAGGATAGCGACCAAAGTGGAGCAGCTGTTGGTTATGGTAGTGACATGCTGCCCCATATTTTTCTTTTGGAGCTAACTTAGAATTGTTTCCATACTTTACAAATGACAACTTCAACCATTTCAACTAAATGTTATGTTCACAGCTTGTTTTTTCTGCCCCGAAGCTGAGAAAAAATCAGCTGATGTAGGTTTAGATTGACTTCTGTCGCCCTCTTACTGTTACTACATTAAGTCTTGTGTGTGTCAAAATTAACCGCATTTCCTAAACTTTACAAATCAAAGCAATTTTTCTAGCCCTGCACAACACTACTCCGAAACTTGTACACAAAGCAGTAAAATGACTGTTCTATCCTGATTCATGCAACATGTTCTATTAGTAGAGACAGAACGGTATGATCAGAGGACACAGGGTTCTGCTACTTAATATGTATTTGGCCATTAGTGGATTCTGAGATTGCATATGCCAAATCACATCTATGGATTGTCAGATATTAAAACAAATGTCTGTGTGGATATTCTCCATGACATCCAGAGTTGTTACTCATTCTTACAGCTGCCAGAAACTTGCATGAGTGCATGTATTTTTTATTTTAGCACTAAGAGAGCTTATTAAACGTAGTGCTGTGAAGAGGCAAGAGAGGTGTATGGAAACACAGCCTCTGATCAGTGATGAAAAATACACCAGCGCTGATGTTGAATCATGCAGACTTTGTGCAGTTCCTCTGCAGTGTGATGACAACAGCTACGAGTCATGTACATAAACTGAGTGTTGCATTTGAGATGTGTAACTACAATAAAGTCGTCTTTCTCTATGATTTTGATCACCCACTTTCCCACCCAGCAGCACATGGTGGGATTTCAGGGCACAGTATAGTTTGTAATGGTGATGTTTTCACTCCTGTGAACATTTGAGGTGACTCTTTTTCATTGTATAAGATTCACCTTTTTTCTTTTATGATCACTGACCTTTTGCTAATGGGAAGAGAAAAAAGATGACAGACTCGTGCAGCTCCTTACATGTCCTCATCGTTTTCCTTTTCATTGTAGTTCACATCCACAGGAAGTAGTGCCAGAGAGGATATGTGTGTATTTGAGTGGGTGCATGTGTGGTGACTGAAAATCAGGCAGAATGGTTGTGAAATAAAGACAAAGAAGATAGAGAGGAGCTACTGCAGAAAATAGTGTGAGATGAATGAGCAAAAAAACTGAGAAAGGAAAGAGAAGAGAAGTGGGCTGACTTGGAAATATGAGACATTTTTGCAGCTTCATTAATGTATATTAATTGTGTGTGTGTGTGTGTGTATGTATACATCTCTGTGTGTGCATGTGTGTGCGTGTCTGACTTGGCCCTCTAATGGCTTTCCCCTTCATTTGCTTGATTCATTCAGGAGCCAACACACAAAAGCACACACACCCACATGCCCTGCTGACTGAAAGGCAGCGAGGATAAGTGGTAGCTCGCTGAAAGGAAGGGAGAGAGAGGAGGTCGCCATAGCAACACTGGGGGGTTGTCGCTTTTATTGGAGAAAGAAAATCAGCTCTGCCTATCCTCTTATCTCTCCACACTCTCGCTCAATTCTTTCTCTGTCTCACCTTTTTTCTTTTCCTCGGCGTGTTAATTTCATCTTCCGTGAGCTGACATCAGCTGCCCGAGACGAGAAAATTCAAGTCACGTCTGGTGTTTAATTCTTCCCTTCATCTCTTGCATAGTGCCGTAGTCTTGTAGTTCATAGTTTATAGTTCTTCTGGATGAACTAAATACTTGGGAGTGTAAATCTGCCCCAGGAAATACCTGTGTGTCTCATCAAGGATAAGAATTATGAGAATTCAAGTAAATCATCACTGCTGCAATGATGATACACAGTCAAACGCTATGTGACAAATTGTGTGTGTTTTCAGCTGTCAGTGAGCCAAGGTCCCAAATCAAATCCTCTGCTATTATTAATAAATTGGCTCTTTGTTTCCAGCACATCTGAACAGAAGCAACCATCTCTGTCAAGTTTAGGAATGTGGCTTATGTATCACATGCACACAGAGTTGTGTGTGCAGAAATCTGCCAAGCAATGCACACACTAGCACGTGATGTCATGCTGAAAATGTGGCATGATTTTACCATGTCATAGCATGTCGCAGCATTTGAATTCTGTTCACAGGTGAACTGTTCTCCAGCTGGACCTGGGAACACTCAAGGACTCAAGGACAACCCTCCCACATCACAGCTGAACGTGTATGTGAGCGGGTGCACATGGAAACGTGGCCGGGAGAAAATGATTGAGAATTTGCTGCCATGGTGACAAGCCCAGCAGTATCTCATAGCAACGGGTTGTTGAGAAGCCTGCCTTATGCAGGAGGGAGGAGGAGGGTGGTGGTGGGGAAGAGGGGGGGCCAAGGGACAGAGATAGATGGAGGGAAGTGAGCAGTGAGTGCTACTCGTTTCTCGTACAATATTTTCACAGAGATCATACTGCATGTATAATCTAATGGTTTATGACATTCTTCCGGACTGAAACTTAAAAATAAAAAACATTAGTTATTCCTTATACACAGTCTGCACTCTTATAAGTTAGCAGGATCAAAAGAAATCACACCGTCCCTGCTTATGGTACAACTTAATCACACCTGCTCCCTTGCTGTGAGAAAATAAAAAACATTACTTATTATAACTACAGAGCTCCACTTTTATTCAGTTTTATACACAAGCGCAGATGGCTGTTTTCAGTGACTTCACAAAGACAACGTGATTAGTCATGATTCATCATCATTTCCATGTGTCACATTTCAATTAACAAGCACAGTGTGTGTGTGTGTGTGTGTGTGTGTGTGTGTGTGCGTGCATGTGTGTGTGTGCGTGTGTGTTTGTGTGTCTGTGTGTGTGTGTGTAATGCGGCTGTGTGTACTGCGTGGGAGATGCAACAGGTCTGTGTTTATCTGCCGGTTCGCTGTTCACGGTTGCCATGGTGAAAGAGTTTGGTTTGTGGTTCAGCAGGTTCATTGAAATTTGTCTCACAGAGCAAGAAATCTGTTGTTTTTCAGACTTTAAGCTCTGTTTTGCTGGAAGCACAGCTGAAAGTTTTGACCATTCGAAAGAGCAGATCCCATTGCTTGAAGGTGAACTATATTGATCCAAGAATAAACTGATTCATGTTCAAGACCACCTTATACACAATGACACAAAATGGACTCTACATGGTGGTTGACTCCCTCTGGTGCTGTGATTTGGTACCGCATGTAACACGCTTTGAACAGAAATATCATAAGATTTAAATACAGAAGGATAATACGACAGAGAGTAGGTTTTATGAATTAAATATATGAAGTGATGTATGTAGAAAGTACTGAAATATTGAAATAAATTCAAACTACGTAGGGTAGATTTGATGAAGAAAACAAAGGGAAAAATGGAAAGAAATGTCCTTTAAAAATTGACCCATAGTGCTTAGCCATAAGAGTCATGATGCAACAGTGATGCAGTCACATAAAACAATGACAGTATATAGGCTTCAGAACGGGTCAAATGGACTGCAGTATGCTGAAACTCTCATGCAATAGGCTGGTATTTTTTTACTTTGTGTTTATCTAGCAGTTTAGCTTTGAGCTGTTGTTAGCATGGATAATACAACGCTGTTGACAAATTGTATTTAGTGGAAAAAAATTTAAATAAAGACCGGCTGTGCTGGCCAGAGGTGATTGTAGATTTACTGGGAATGAGATTTAATGGGATTGTATGTGATACTGGCTCAGTGTTGATGGTATGCCTTGTGTTTTTAAGTCATCCTAGCAGCTGGGCTCTTGGGATGGTCCATCACTTTGGTCCAGACTGAAATATGTCAACATTTTTGAATAAATTACCATGACATTCAGTATTGACATCCAAGGTGTTCAGAGGATTATCCTAATGAGTTTTGGTGATCCCCTGAAACTTTGTATTACTACCAGCAGGTCAAAACTTGTGCTCTGACATTGGACTAAAATTTGGGCAAGTCAAATCGAGTCATTAGCTAATAATACTGTAGTCTGACCTGCAGTATTTGTTTTTAATACAAAAAAGTCCAAATGGTCAAATATCTATGTACTTAGTGATTTGTGTTAAGTAGCAACATGTTGAAATGCTATTCTTAGATGGTGAGCAAGGTTAATATTATAACTACCATAACATCAGGATGTTACCGTGTCACTGTGAGAATGTTAGCATGCTAACTGTAGCATATTTTCACAGGGCTGCTCGCATGGTTGTAGACTCTATTGGTAGTTTAAAATATCAATCAACCATAAGATCTATTCAAGATATAACCGACTTCAATCAATCCCACACCAAATTCATTGTACCAGGACAATAAAAGCCACCATGTGACTGGAGCGCTGCTATTTTGAATCTTTGGCCAGGTTGGACAATGATAAATGAGAAAGACTCATCCCATCCACAGTGACAGGTGGAACATTTAAACTTTTTCCCCCTTTGCTTCTCTCAGCACTTTAGCTTTAAAGAAGTGATACTACTGTAGGATGAAATATCAGACAACTGAATAATAGGGGTCATTTTAAGGTAAAGTCCTTTGTAGTCATTAATTCAGAGTCTGTTTATTCATCAGTTTTCACAAATATGACGGCCAGGTTGCCCCATGAGCCTCTCACTGTTTTTCCTTGACTTTTATATCCCCAAACAATCGCACATTATCCATCCTTATATGGGCAATAACCAATGTGAAGAGCATGTCATGTTTCACTTTATGCAGATGATTTGTTGTGATTTGTGTGTAGTCTCAATTAATGCTGATTGTTACTGAAGGTACACAGATTTAGTTTGTTGAGAGTTTTATTTGTAGTCACTTTTTCTATTTGCAACATATAAATGAAACTTTTAAAATGTGACTGTTTCTGTCAAAATAAGTAAATCTCTCTATAAAAGCAAGAAATCTCTGTCTGTCTGTCTGTGTGTGTGTGTGTGTGTGTGTGTGTGTGTGTGTGTGTGTGTGTGTTCCTCAAATATCACTGCGGATCAGGATCAGACTGACCTGAGACTTTCAACATGGCTGCCGCGTGGTTCAGTGGTGTGCAACTAAGCATTTGCTTGGACTGCAATGATAGTGTGAATAAATTATTTCATAAATGCTTTACAAATTCTGCAAGCATTATCCACCGGAGCCACCACAGTCACATGCGCGCCAGAGCCAATCACTGCAGAGCTCAAGCCCACGACATACCTTAAAAAACAAGCAGATTTATACCTGCAGCGGCGCGAGCTGGACCGGGATTTTGCCGGCGGTTCTGTTCCGTTCTGTGCATCTAAACTGACTGTTGTGGATTAATGAGATTAAACAAGTCCAAGTCTGTTCGGGTCTGAGGAGATCCGGAGACGCGCGGACAACAAAGTGGGATCGGAATCTGTGGATGTTCGTGTACACGACCCACCGCCCGAGTCGACGGAGCAGACGCACTGGCACGTCCAAAACCGGATTTAGGGTAAATAATGTCCAACACGCTTTTTCGCGAACATTGCCGTTACGTTTGCTTTATGTCTGGTGCAGGAAGAAACAGTAAAAATGTGCTTTTGTCAGCGGCGCGAGCTGGACCGGGATTTTGCTGGCGGTTCAGTCCCGTTCTGTTCTGTTCATCTAAACTGACTGTTGTGGATTGTAATGAGATTAAACAAGTCCAGACCGAGTCTGTTCGGGTCTGAGGAGATCCGGAGACGCACGGTCAACAAAGTGGGATCAGAATCTGTGGATGTTTGTGTGTAGCTAGCTGCTAGCCGCTAACCGACCCACACGGCCCACCTCCCGAGTCGACGGAGCGGACGCACTGGCACGTCCAAAACTGGATTTAGGGTAAATAATGTCCAACACGCTTTTTCGCGAACATTGCCGTTACGTTTGCTTTATGTCTGGTGCAAGAAGAAACAGTAAAAATGTGCTTTTGTCACAAAAGTGTCCAAGTAGCAAGTTTGGTTATTGAGTAACAGGAAAATGTGGGAGGGACATCGGCGGATGATTGACAGCAGCAGTGATGTGTTGGAGACGGCGACAGAGATAGCGAGTTTTGAGAGTTGAGAGATTTGTGACATATAGCGTGTTTGGAGTGTATAGTTAGTGTGTTACGTAGTATTTGGTGTGGTGTGTTTAGTGAGTAGTGGAGTCGTGTTGTGAGGCAAACCAAGGAGGAGACAGCTGAATGTGGAACAGGCAGGAATGAGCTGAGCCCTGAGCCTGAGGCATTGCCTGCATTTAAATGTAAATAGTTACATATAACTTTGTAAATTTCAAAAACTTATGCACCAATTTAGTAAACAACAATTTATATTTGCATTATAACTAATGCAATTGGTTCATTAAACATATTTGTGGTTTTCACAGTAAAAAAACAAACTTTTTCTACTCTGATTTTATGTTATTTTGTGATTTTAGGTCCATAGTGTTAATATAGTACCTTAAAATGAAAAAATAACTGTACAGTCACATATGTGAGGTTGTGCTAAAAATAATTACACCAAGTAAGGCAAGGTAAATAGTTTTTAAGGTGAAATATAATGGTATAATCAAAAGTAGTCAAAAACAGCCAATTATATCCCTGACGTCCCACCTTCAAACAAAGCCTCATTTGGCCATCCATGAAAAAGCTACTTAACCTCCCACTTTTCTATAGGAATACATGCTTCCTACGGGCAATGCACTAGTACTACAAATTACAAATAAACTTGCATAAATATCCCCTTTAATGTGCCAACTAAAACTGGACTTTCACAGATGGTACATAAACGATAGCTTTGAGTGTAAATCACCATCACCAGTGTCTGTTAATTAAGATTTAAATGGCACAGCAAGTGTACAACTAATTCAATAATCCACATCTCATTACAAACACTGCTGAGCCACATTCAAGGACAAAAAAAAAATCCTTTATGTTGCAATAAGACGAACAACGGAGTTACTTACAGGGCCAGACTATCCATATTAACTGATATTTAACTATGTCTGAGATTGATAAGGCATGTCGCGGAGAACGTAAGGACGACTGAGTAAACATCCGTATCAAACAGCTTGTGTAAATGGAAAATGGTGCAATGTGAATTTTGCAGTCAATGTTTAAACCAAAGAACTGTTACCTGGCCAACAATAATAACCTTGACAATATCTCATTTAATCAGATCATATTATTATTATCTAAAGGCGCTTGAAGGTTATCGGTGCCTTCCGCCAATCCAACGTGACACTGGTGTTAACCAAACAAAAAAGTTTGACTTTTGAGTTTTGCTGAGTAGTAAGACCACATCAAATATGTTTTAGAGATATTGCAGATATGAGGAGGAACTCTCAAGTATAAAAGAGTCTTCTGGTCTTCAGTTCATTGTACAGAGGCACCATGGGCAAGCTACTTATCTGCATCGGTAAGCATAGCTACTCACCAATAAGCAATTTGGAAACTTTAACTTAATTCAATCTTGTGCATAATGCAGATTAATTCTCATTAACTACTCCCAATTCTGTCTCGTCTCTCTGCAGGACTGGCTCTCCTGCTGCATGTGCAGCTAGGTAATTATATCCTTTGTCACTCAATGGTTGGAGTCATATGTGTAGACTAGAGCTGCAACAATTATTCAGTTAATCTAGACGTTCAAAAGATAATTTATTGCCAACTATTTTGATAATTGATGCAAAAATGTCAAACATTGGCTAGTTCCCACTTCTTAAATTAAGTGTAAAGGGTTTTTTATGATGAGTAAATGGAGAGAGTTTTGGACTGTTGGTTGGACTAAAGAAAGCAATTTGAAGACATCTCTCTGAGCGCTTGGAAACTGTGGTGTGGCTATCAATCTGAACTGTCTGGGGTCTGTTTGTCAGGAAGTTCAAGATCCAATTGCAGAGTTTGGTGCTAAAGCCCAGAGTGGGTTGATTTCCAATCGGTTTCATGGGTGAGATTGTATTCAATGCTGAGCTGCTTAACCAAAAGCATTCGGATGTAGCTGTGTTTATTCTCCAGGTCTGTGCAAACTGAGTGGAGGGCAGTGGATATGACATCCTTTTTTTTCTTCACAAGTGTTTATTTTTTTTTACGGACTAAATAATTGATGGATTTATCATGAAAATAAATGGCAGATTAATTGATAATGAAAGTAATCGTTAGTTGCAGCCCCAGTGTAGATGTATTAAGTGGGTGACATGATGTAATTGTTCCACATCTTGCAGGATCATCCTACATCCTGTCCTGTTATTTCACTAACTGGGCACAGTACCGTCCCGGAGCAGGAAAGTATTTTCCCACCAACATTGACCCATGTCTCTGTGACCATCTTGTCTATGCCTTTGCTGGCATGGACAACAACATGATTACGACCTACGAGTGGAATGACGAGAAGCTCTATGGACAGTTCCAGGACCTGAAGAACGAGTCAGTACACATGTATTCTCACAAGAAAACACATGTTAGTATATAGCATCCAAACACCTGCAGGGATTAAGTGTGAGTTGATGTTGTTGGTGCTTGCAGGAACAGCAACCTTAAGACTCTGCTGGCCATCGGAGGATGGAACTTTGGTACTGCAAAGTAAGTAGTTTTGAAATGAGCATCAGCACTCTCACCTGGAGGAATGTACTGGTAAAAGCACTCTGACGGTATTTCTGTCGTCAGGTTCACCACCATGGTTTCCTCTGCTGCCAATCGTCAGACCTTCATTAGCAGCGTGATCACTTTCCTGCGTCAGTACCAGTTTGATGGTCTGGATCTTGACTGGGAGTACCCCGGCTCTCGTGGCTCCCCAGCTGCGGACAAGGAGCGCTTCACTGTTCTGGTCCAGGTCGGTTATGTTGCCTTTCATTCTCTGGTTACGGAGGGTTAGGGTTAGTAGACGTAGTAGACATTGTAGACGTAAACACTGTACATAGTTTTTCTCATTATAAAGGTCCAATGTGAAGGATTTAGTAGCATCCAGCAACCAACTGAACTGAATCTTAAATGATACACATTGGACCTTCTGTCCAGGGTATTCTGAAGAACTGGTTGTGTCCTGAAAAAACTGTCATCAAATGCCTTCAAAAAAAGTTTATCTGTAAAACTTTCTGCAATTAAACTTTAACTGTTTCTCTCTCATCGCCCATCTGTAGGAGCTGTTGAGCGCCTTCGAGGCAGAAGGCAAGAAGACCAACCGGCCCCGTCTGATGGTGACTGCTGCTGTCGCTGCTGGAAAGGGAACCATCGACTCTGGATACCAGATCGCCCAGCTCGGAGCGTGAGTACACGAGCAGACACATGCAAACATTACATACCCTCACAGTTGTTGTACAGAAGACAGCGATTACTTAACATTAATCCTCATGTCTGTATTGTCAGTGTGCTGGACTACTTCCACGTCATGACATATGACTTCCATGGTTCTTGGGAGCGCAATGTTGGAGAGAACAGCCCTCTGTACAAGGGCCCTGCTGACCAGGGATCCATGATCTACTTCAATGTGGTGAGTGAGGGCTCCTGTTGTAAATTAATACAGTTTTTTATTAAAAAAAATAAATTAATAAAAATACAGATGCTCACACTGGCCTGTAATCACCTGTGTGTAGGACTATGCCATGAACTACTGGAAAAGCAATGGTGCTCCAGCTGAGAAGCTGCTGGTTGGTTTCCCCACCTACGGCCACACCTTCCGCCTGGCTTCCTCCAACACAGCTGTTGGTGCTCCTGCCAGTGGACCCGGAGCTGCTGGACCTTTCACCCGTCAGACTGGCTTCTGGGCCTACTATGAGGTTTGAATTTCATTCTAGAGACCATAACAGAGGACAATATGTTGTATGTACATATATTACATGTATCCCTAACTTTCAGTCTCTCCCTCCCATCAGATCTGTACTTTCCTGAAGCAAGGAGCCACTCAGGCTTGGGATGGCCCCCAGCAGGTGCCATATGCCTACAACCAGGGAACATGGGTTGGATATGACAATGTTAAGAGCTTCCAGATTAAGGTATGTCGTTTTATTTTTTAAATCTAAATTCCTGTCACAAACCTAAAGGTTTTTTTTAACATTGGTTAACACTGATCTCATCCTCTCAACAGATTCAGTGGTTGAAGCAGAACGGTTTCGGTGGAGCCATGGTGTGGAGTTTGGATCTTGATGACTTCAGTGGTACTTTCTGTGGCCAGGGAAGTTACCCCCTGATCAGCACCATCAAGAGTGGACTGGGAACTGGAGCTTGTATGTCTGAACTACACATCCTCTGATAATAAACATACTGATGTGGTTTCCAGCCTCTTACCCCTGTCATTTCTCTCCTCAGCCTGCAGTGCTCGTCCTGACCCCCTGCCTCCAGTCCAACCAACCAAGCAGCCTCTGCCCGGCGGTGGTGGCAGCAGTGGTGGCAGCAGCAGTGGTGGCAGCGGCAGTGGTGGCAGCGGCAGTGGAGGATCGGGCTTCTGCGCTGGCAAGTCTAATGGACTCTACCCTGACCCAACCAACAAAAACAACTTCTACGAGTGCAACCAGGGAAAGACCTACGTCCAACACTGTGCCGTCAGCCTAGTGTTCGATGACAGCTGCAAGTGCTGCAACTGGGCTTAAACAATCCATGGTTAGACGTCACCGGTTGTTCTCAAGCCAGAGCTGGGTCAACTATCGTGTAACATAAGGTCCTTTAACAATGGCCCATTCTAAAACAGCTCTATAACACCTGTCACTGATGTCACTGAAATAAACATTGCATTTAAAGCTACTTAAGATCTCTGATGGTTTTGTGTGTCTCATGTATGCTTTTATTCAGAGTCAGTAATGTCATAAACTGAAGGTTTCATTGTAACCGTTGTTCTCTGAGTGAAGAGAATATCTCTTTCATCTCAGAGCATTACAGCAAGAAAGTGGACTGTGTATTTAACAAGTGAATACATGAGTGACAGTGATGGTCAATGATCTGCAATATACTCACAGCAAATAGAGACGCACACATGTACATATTGTCAACACCACTTTGGATTCAATCTTTTTTATGATTTTTTATAATCTGTCAACATTAATAACGTCTCAATATCAATTCCCTTTACTTTATTGCCCTCAAATGATAGTAATAATATTAAGATCAATTAAAATAGGATTGAGATAAAAGAAAACAAAAGAGAAAATTACTAAAAACTCAAAATCTGTGTGTCGATTACCAAGTTCTCCCTCTAATACTTCAACATAACACATGCAAGTAATATAAATACACTGCAAGTTTGTTTCACATGTGTATATTTTATCACATATGTAAAGGGAAATGGGACTTTAAAATACATCATCACAATTATAATGCTCTGGATGAATGTGCAGGCATGTTTTTAGTAAGTATATTACAAAGCCAGAGGACCTTGAATCAATCATAGTTTGTAATGCATCAATAGATGCTTAAAACCAGCTAACAGGTGGCAGGAATGTTGCTTCTTATCGTCACATCACATATTGCAGGCCTTTGTCACAGTGACAGTAATCAGAACAGTTTTATTTATTGGTCACCTCTTCCAAAAGTAGGAAACAAAACCAGATTCACAGTTCGTGCAAGCCACACGCAATGATGGTTCCAGAGAAGGCAAGTTATTTCTTTGTGAAATGACATAATTCACTGGCTTATTTGATCATATCAATGTGATTCTGAATAAAGGAATTCTCCAGAGGAAGAGATGTTCTTGTCTTGTAGAAGATATTAAAGATTATTTTTAGAACTTCTCCTGAATCATGATTTTGTGGTGACATAGGATAATTTGTTTTTGTTTCAGTATTCACTATTAAGTTTTTTGTTCTCTCCTATTGTATAATGCAAAATTGCTTTTTTTGGGTCATCCATAGTATTCGCGTGTTAAAACAATAATAACTGCATTTTTGGAGCAGTTGCCTTAATGTATTAACTGCAGAGCCAAATTGGAGAGTGGTCAGACACAGAGATTAAATTGGGCTGGAGCCCTCCGGAGCTCAGCTCCGCCTCCTCACCTCGTCAGTACAGCCAGCAGGAGCTGAGCTCCCTCTGCTTCAGTGTTTCATTGTAATCATGGGTGTAACTACCATTATATGACTTTTTAAAATCATTAATTTGGATCCCCATCAATATATCAGCCTGTTCACTCAGCGCTGTTTTCAGAGCGCTGTGTCAGAGCTTCATTACTGAATCCGTTCCGCTCGTTTATTGAGATAAAACCTGAACCAATGAAACTCCAGTCCATGTTTTCACTGCTACCGGCATGTTCTCGCATACCGCGCAAGTGCACGCACGCACGCACACACGGTGCTGCTGACGCACAGAAGGTGGGGGAAGTAACTCACAGCAAAATGTTAACTTTGTTAATTTACTGAAACTAAATGTTTGTATTTTTCACCTTTTTGTTTCTGTGACGAAGTCTCTACATAGCTAATGCTACGTTAGCAAATTGTGAAAAGATGAGGAGGGTGAGTAGTTTTCATCTGATTAACCGCCCTCCTCATTAGCTAAACGTAGACGAGCTAATGCTAAGGTTTCCCATTAATCAAGTCATTCCGCCACAGTCTCTCAAAGGAAAAAAAAAAAAAACCTTACAACCCGACCCCCCCACCGCTGCCACTGAAAAAATATGTATTACGCTGATGGTGCAAGGTAAAAAAAAACAAATATTTTGAGAGATAATGGCCGCTGAGTGAAGAAGGGCTCCCCCTCCTTACAAAAGCCAATTTAACCACTGGTCAGACATAAACATAAGAAGCTAACTGCTAAAGAAATAGAATTTTAAAAGGACAAGGAACTGTTTAACTAATTTCAAGAACACGATCTGTAATTAAAAGTACACAAAGTGTCATCTGCCTTGTTTACTTGATGACCACTAGGTGGCGCTTTTGAGAGAATATTAACTAGATGAGCCCTTACACACACAAGGCAGGATTTTATAATATCAGCAGAAGAATTTGAAAACTAACTACAATCAGCAGTTACCACAACAGTTTGATAAAAAAAAAAAATCTGTAAACTACTGTAGACATTTGGTGAATTCAGCACCATTGAGGTGTGCTGTTGTGCTGAAACCCAGGCAAAAAACTTGAAACAATGACAACAAACTTGATCAACATAAAATTCACGAAGGATCATATCTAACAGTTCAGTCTACATCAGTATAAATATAGGTGCCATGAACTAGAACTTAGATTCACATTTGATATTATTTGTTGACCCTGCTCTTCTTCGATGACAACGCTCTTCTGAGTAGCGTTCTCCTCGATGGATGTCCAGGTAGGGACGCCATTCCTCAGACGGAGAACACAACAACTTCAGACGCTGTAGAAAGGGTTATCACATCATTAGAACAATGAATATGAGTGCGCCCATTAAATGTGTGTTTTGTTTTGTTTTTTTACTTTCAAAATGAGTCCCCATCTTTTACGTCATTTGTTAAAGAGAATTTGCTGCCACGCTATTTTGCAGTGAAGCTCTTGAAACACTTTATGGACTAAGAAACGTCCCCACGGCAGGATATACAGACCGTTGGGTGAGTAGATTATAACTGAATTTTCATTTTTGGGGGAGCTTATCATTCAAATTAACATTACTGCCAGAAATTGACAGAATTAATACAGCCTGCTTTTAATGCACCCTGTATCATACAATAATTCAGTGTCATACACACCTTCCAGGGGCTTCCTTCTGCCCTCAACAGCTTATACACAGCGACAACAGGGATCCAGATGATGACGAACGCACTTATGCACCAGCCCAGAGCCACGCCCCAGTCTGGGTATTGGACCTTTCCATAGGTGGGGGGCTCAAAGGATACACAAGACCAGAACAGGATCACCTAGATGGTGAACATAACATCAAATCATATTCATACATAGGAGACCCTCATGTCAAAGTGTCACATTCATCTTCATAGCACTGAAACAGCTCTGCTTAGAGTGACAAACGATATCCTCATGCGGGCTGACAAGGGCGAACATTCAGTTCTGGTCCTGCTTGATTTAACTGCTGCTTTTGACACCATTGATCACTCAATCATGGTCAATCGCCTCAATAAGTGGGTTGGTATTTCGGGCTCCGCTCTTAACTGGTTCTCTTCCTACCTATCTAACAGAAAGTGTCAGGTCGTCATAGACAACTTCATGTCCTCTACTGCACCTATACTATGTGGAGTTCCGCAAGGTTCAATCCTTGGCCCCATCCTTTTCTCACTACATATGCTACCTCTAGGCAATTTGATCAGCAAGTTCAATTGTATATCCCACCACTGTTATGCTGATGACTTGCAGCTCTATTTCTCTTTTAAACACAACGACATGGCTAATATCAGTACCCTCCATGACTGCATGACTGCTATCAAGGATTGGATGTCTCTCAACTTCCTTCAATTAAATCCAGACAAAACCGAAGTTCTCTTCTTTGGTCCTAATAATCTCATCCCTTTACTGAGTCTGTCGATCGGCCCTCTAGCTGCCAATCTCAAACCCTCCTCCAGAAACCTGGGTGTAATCTTTGACCACAATTTACAATTTGATTCACACATAAACAAACTTGCACAATCCTGCTTTTTCCAACTCCGGAACATCTCAAAAATCAAAGCGATGCTAACAACCAGCCATCTTGAATTTCTAATCCACACCCTGATTTTCTCTCACCTCGCTGACTGTAATGCTCTTTTTACATGTCTCAACCGTGCAGCCCTGTCTCGCCTGCAGCTCGTACAAAACGCTGCAGCCAGACTATTAACCAAAACCAATCGCAGATCCCACATCACACCTATTCTTGCATCCCTTCATTGGCTTCCAGTAAAATACAGAATAGACTTCAAAACACTACTTCTCACATACAAGGCCCTTCATGGTCTTGCTCCTCCCTACTTTGCCGAACTCCTACAACCTTACTCCACGTCTAGACCACTCAGATCGTCCGACCTAGGCCTCCTATCTATATCCCACTCCCTCCTCAAATCTAAGGGTGACTGCGCCTTTGCCGTCAGGGCCCCATCCCTCTGGAACAGTCTACCCTATTCTGTCAGATCAGCTGATTCACTAAATGTCTTCAAACAACTTCTTAAATCCCATCTTAATCATCTAGCATTTCCTACAACTGAACTGTAATTATTCTTTGCAAATATCTGTACATGTATGTTCGTTTTATTTTATCTTGTTGTTTACTTTTATGTTTGTTTTTAATTCTGTTTTTACTTATGTTTACTGTACCCTGTACAGCACTTTGTGCAAACTTTATTTTGAAAAAAGTGCTATATAAAAAAATAATTACTTACTTACGTACTTACTTACAGTGTATTGTACTGTAACTCAACTCAGAAAAAAACAACAACTGTTAAATCATCATATTTACAAAGATGGTTACTAATGTCACCAGTTTCGTGCTGGGATGTTCTGTCATCTTCTGTTCTTCCATCGGCAGCAATTAACATTATATTATATATTATCTTTCAAATTGGATAAAGTTATTCTCTTCAACACCAGTTTGGTCACTACATATATAATGCAGTTCATGTACTTCACTTCACTTTTAGAGTACAATTTTGTACTTTTATTTCAATACAGATTACCTACAAAACCAACTAAAAGATATGGGCCTATATTGGTATTAGGCATAAAAAGAGTGCCTCGTAAAGTGGGTGTTGAAAGTAAAAATAGCCAGATTAGCCAGAGGACAAGTTGTAATCACCACAACGATGCAGGGGCTGATGACGAACCAACACGCTCTCCACCACAGCCAGAAGCAAAAGCTCTTTTTTCCAAGCATCATCTCAATGTCTTTGATAAGGCGGTTCCCTCCTGAAATACACCAGAAGAACATGTACATGTTCACAGCTCAGGTCAACAGAAAGCTGTCTCACATCTGGTTCTAATGTGTAAATCAAAAAAGCACTCAGTCGACTGCTAGCCAAGGTGACAGATTTGCTATATGTATAAGCCATACAGAATTATTGTTGAATTCATAGAGGGGAAATCAATCAATGATCATCTGAATCATTTCCATGTTGATCTTTAACATGTTTTAGTGTCAACAACATTGTTGTTTGCTAGAACTACAGTGCCCGCTTGTTTTAAGAATTACTATTTCTAATAACTATAACTATTACTGTATTTCCTATATCATTGATTGATTGACACTCTGATTCTATTTTCAAATACTTAATTATACATATTTTAAGGTAATTTCAAAAACATATATATATATATGTATTTGAAATTACTTTAAAATATGTATAATTAAATATTTGAAAATGTATTTCGAGTTGATAAAACAAGGGACTTACATTATATGTTGTTGTACATTTTTCTGACTTAATTTTATCTGGTGTTTGTTGAAGTCTGTATCTGTATCTTATATTTTAAATGTACAATTCATTTGAAATTTGTGATTTCATATTTATTTGTTCTTTCTTTCTTTCTTTCTTTCTTTCTTTCCCCTGCAAGGAATTGGTAATACATTATTTTGTAATTTAATTAATTTCATATATTTGTATATCTTTTTGATGATAGTTGTAAAACCAGAACATGACATATGTTCTGTTTAACAATGGTGTTTTGTAATCCCATGTGGGCTGGGCCAGATATTAGCATGACACAGAAATAAAAAAATTACTAACAAACTATAATAACTACTATTCACATAGAATATGTTGTAAATGAAATGTACATAGAAATATATAAGTATATATGTACATAGAAATATATATATATATATGTATATATGTAGACATTCTGTTTCTATTGCTGCTGGAACACTGCTGACATAAACTGTATACTGTATGAGCATACATTCAGTAAATACAGCCAAGCCATTAAAAGTTATAAAGTTTAGTTGTATCAAATGTGAGGTATTACTTACAACCTTATATATCACTATAGCTGTCATTATATTTACCATATATGTAGATGAAGCCAGTGACCTCGGTGCTGGACACAACAAGCAGAACCGTGTTGATAGTAAACGTGTCGAGCAGAGTTACCCAGTATATTCCTGCCTAACTCACATACACACACACACGCACACACACACACATACACAAACACACACACACACACACACACACACACACACACACACACATTGAAGGTACACAGGGTAATTATATCAGTTTGTAGTAATAAAGTCACTGTTTTCAGATCCACAGTACCCTTGTGACACATGGCAGACCCAGGAGGTAGACGACGCCACATGTCATTATAGTCAATAAAGAACGTTTGGATCTTAAGGTTTCAGGGTTGGCATCACTCAGGCAGGTGGTGATCACCTCTGATGACAAGAGGACAGACAAGATTTAGTGAGACAGTGGCTGGTTTGGAATAGTTTGAAATCTAGATCTTTGCTAAATAGCGAACATTCTCACCTAATATTGTAAACTGTGAGTCTAGGCCAACTATGAAAATCATTAAAAAAAACAGGAAAGACCAGAGAGTGGAGATGGGAAGCTTAGATAAAGCCTCTGGATATGCAATGAATGCAAGGCCGAATCCTGCAAAGATGGACAAACACAACATAAGAAGGTATACAACAGCTTTCTTTCTTTCAAGTATGTGGTATTTAAGTTGTCTGACCTTCCTTCACCACTTCTCCAATAGGTTTTCCATAAAGGAAAGCCATATGACCCAGAACTGAAAAGATGGCAATGCCTGCAAACACACTTGTAACTAAGAGGAGAGGAAAGTAGTCAAGAAGATTAATCAGTTCAGAGATAAAATGCTCTATTTCACACATATTCGAGATTTATGTGTACCTGCCACCACAAAAATGGTGGCAGTAAAGCTATTCCATAGGGACAGAAAATGAAGGCAACAGCTATGGATGATTCTCTCTGGGGACGTTGCTGCTGGCCACCACACTGTTTTTTTTTTTAAATACTAGCACTTGGAGACTTCGTCAGAAATGTACAAAATCATCATAGAGGCTGCAGTTTTAAACAAATTACTCACAAAATGTTACTGACATAACTTTACTGAGCTCTGATTAAGATCGCTTCTTCAGTAATAAACATAAAAATAAAAAATATCTGAAATCTGAAAGACTGATCAACCTAAATGGTGTTTTCCTACCGTGATTAATGATGGACACCACAGCTGCGTCCAGGAACATGTTGTTGTGAAAGTTGTTGTAAGAAGAAAGAGTCAAAATGCCACCCGTAGAAATGGCTAGGGAGAAAAAAGTCTGAGTGGCTGCATCCTTCCAGACCTAAAACACACCAACCAATGTTAAACCAATGATATAGGACATATTTTGAAAACTTAAAAGGAAATTCTTGCATTTTTTAACCTGGGCGCTAAGTTTACATGTTGGGGCATGATTTATACTTACCAAATGTTTCGGAATTGCTTCAGTAGGTGGCCACTGCTGGCTGCTGTGACACGGCTGCCTTGGCTACAACATAATCCTTTGGGGCAACTCTGACTGTCAAAGTGACATCCAATAAAAGTGATTGTTTTTGCTAATAACCGACTGCAATTGTTTTTCATACAACATAGCAGAAATAATTCCAGCAGAGAGAGACCCTTTTGTGAAATAATAAGATCCATTTTGATACCAGTAACACAAAGAAAAGTCTTGTTCTGAAATCTTGCAAGATGTGAGAAGTTGTTGCATGAATATGACAGTTGGACAGACCAATTTACCGAGTCATGGCTTAATGTTCAACTGGTTTTGACAATCTAGATGGGGAAACAACTTTAACAGCTCACCTCTCGACTTCTTTTAGATACTTGTGTATCTGGTGTAAATAAATGGTTGTTTGTGGCGGTGAGCATGGTCGAGGGGCGGCTGCAGGAGACAGAGAGGTGGAGAAGGCTCAGGAGAGCAGCGCCAGGTGAGCGATTGACAGAGCTGGTACCAGTTACTAATCACTGTCTCCCTTTAAATGCAGTAGCATGCTGGGCCTCAGGAAGATGCAGGGGAGATGCACAGGAGCACAGCTGGAGGAAGCTGTAGACTAGATGCACAAGCTGCGATTGAGCCCTGAAAGTGCATTACTGTGTGTTGGTTGTTCCTGAGTGGTGCAAGCCGAATAAAGACCGGATAATTCTAGAGCTGTGTGAATGGTACTTGTCGAGGTTACCCACGGTAGCACGGGAAAAGGCAAACAACAACAAAAAGTTCACTCTCTTGAGTTGTTTCTGTAATGTTGTCAGAACAACAACCTCTGCCTGTCAGAGGTAAAAACAAGCACTTTTAGTGGACATTACTTTGACAGTCGGAGTTGCCCCAGAGGAATATGTTGCAGCCGCATTACAGCTGCCAGCTGAGGCGATCTACCGGACTGATTTAAAAACCTTTGGTAAGTGTGAATCATTTACACATGTCAGTGACTTTGGTTAGCCTCTAACTTTTCTTCTAGCACTACAATAAGATTCACATTCATGTTTTTCAGTGAGATGTCTGAACAACTGTTAGCGCGATTGCAATGAAATTCTTGTCAAATTCATTTCTGCCAAACTAATGACATTCCTGCCAACCCCAGCTTTATTTGGTGCTAATTATCAAATGATTTGCATGCTAACACGCTAACCTGAGATGATGAACATGCAAAACAATACTGTATAGCTGCTAAACATTAGCATTTTAGCATTGTTACTGTAAGCATGTTAGCATGCTAACATCAGTGTCAGTTTAGCCCAAAGCACCACTCTGCCTCACAGAGCCCACAGTATGGCTGTAGGCTCTTCAGGTCTTACGCTGCATTAAGACCAAACGCGAAGAAAATATTTGCATCGAGTTTTGGGATAGTTTCACGGATAGTTGGTTCTCACCTGTGCCTCCATCAGTTTCGTCATATTGGATTGGGATCCAATAAAGAACTCTACCCCATCTCTAGCTCCCTCTAGTGTTACACCTCTGATCAGCAGGATCAGAATGATCACATAGGGAAACGTAGCTGTGAAATACACAACCTGGAGAGACAAAGCCATTGAATCCACAGGCTACACTGAGTGTGTACACTGATCACAGATCACAGTGCAAATGCTGTCATTTGAAATAGATGTACAGTAGAATGTGCAGCATTGTCAAAACCTTTGTTATAATTGTTATCTATGTAACATTCATGCCTGAATAAAATGAATAAGAGGTAAGGACTTGTTATTATGTAGATATTGACTTACTTTGCCTGATGACTTGATGCCTTTGATGAGCGCTGCAACAGTAAACATGGTGCTCAGCAGCAGACAGAGGGCCAAGTGCCAAACTACTGGTCCTGTTTCATCCAGACCACTGGACCTCTGCAGGGCCACACGACTGAGGAGGAGAGACATCTGACCGTTCAGCCACAGCAGTTTGACAAGTGTGTTTGACATTCGTGCTTGGGTGCGTGATGCTTACTCCCAGTACTGCTCACTAGGGCTCTGCATTGGAACTGTAATCATGTCGGATGAAGGACAAGTGCGGTTTTCCAGAGTCCAGTTAGACACTACAGCGCCACTTACATTGCAATATACTAGAAGAGGAAACAGGACCAGTAAATAGCTTGCATAACATATCAATCCATGCAATGGGTAGTGTTTATAGTACTCTGGCTCATCTCTGAATCATCCTAATTTTTTACTTGGCCTTGTCTCAGTCCCAGACAAAGAGTACCTAGGATTTTATTTCAAGACTGGTGAGCACCATAACTGCAGAAATATTCCTGAATTGCCCGTGCAATTACAGTCATCATTCACAAAACGCAAATAACATTTATCATTTAAGGAAAGCGGCCTTAAGGGTGGAAGTAAAAAAATACTGACAAAAATCAAACCACCACCTCTCAAAGTCAATACTAGCCAGTATTAGTTTTCTGAGTGCAGTGGTGCTACGACTGAATAAGCTAAACAGTAACAGATCAGCATTCACCAATCAGCAGATTCCTCAAATGAACTGAAATTTTATATATACACACATATATATATATATATATTTAAAAAAAGACCTGTAGGCGTTTTGCTGCAGTTGCTGTCAGCCCAACTGAGGCAGCTGGACCACGGCAGAGGAGACTGGAAAGAGGCGAACATGTAGTACAGGCTGTAGGCGATGATGACGTTATAGTAAATTGCTACGAATGAATTCATTATAACCATGGAGAGGCCAACACCTGGAGAAGATAATATATATTAATATGATATTAATATATTATATGCACTTATAATAAGTTATCTGGATATAAACAATGTTTTTTTTATATAAAACACAAGATCTAGAGCCCACAGAGCATGAGCCGAAGCAGTCTCCATCAACAAATATTACCACATATTCCAATTTTAATTTCAGGATGAATATGATTGATTTAGATTAGATACTGAAATTTAAATTATATTTTCGAAACACACACATCTTGTAATCTTGATCTTTTACGGGACTGTCTTTCATTTAATTCAGACTTTCTTATAAACACAAGTTCTTCTAACCTCTAACTTATTCACCCAGGTAGTATGATGGTACTGTAAGGAGTTCAAACAACACATTAAAAAACACAATCAGCATATTTCCCAGCATGCATAGCTTCAGAGTAAAAGGTTGTGCTCAAAAAAATTTTATGTAGACAAATAATACAAAAGAAAAAACATCTACAGAGCTTGTAGAAAGGTGCAGAATACAATGATCTATTTTCTTTAAAAAACATTATTATGATTGTAAATTAAAAATTCTAAAATGCTTTTTTGGTTCAAAATGATTGTTTTGTTTACTTTGTGGAAGAAATCTGACAGATGGTTCCTGTTTCCAACAAGGTTTGACAGCAAACAGTATAAAGCTGTGTGTATCGTGTGGTTTCTGTGTTTGGTCAGCATCACAAGCGTTGGCAGTTGGCCCTGGTAACAGCTGTTATGTACAGTGACAAACTGACTTAACTAATAGTAGTAGTTGAAATATTTTCAGCTTCAGAATTATAGTTGAAAAAATTGAAAGATTATGTTGAGTAGTCCAGAGTATTGTTTAGAAACTAAATTGAAAATTTTTTAAAAAATAATATAAGTACAACTGAAAACGAGAGATTATTTGTTATGAATCATTTTAAAAAAACCTTAACTTGTTGTTTCAAATTCAGTCAACTGAACATTTTAAGGCAGCCCGGGGGCTGCTTTTTTTAAAAAATTATTATTATTTTTTTTTACTTGAAACAAATATTTAATTCTAAATATATGTTTTTCCACTTGTTTTTGTTTTATAAGAGAAATAATTTTAAAAAAGTAGAAAAAAAATCAATTAGCTGAAGCTCTTCTTTCTTTCTTTCTTTCTTTTCTTGTTTTTTTTAATTTATTTTTTATTTTTTTACAAAAATTCTATAATTTTATACGGAAATGTATCTTCATATTGAAAATCCCCAGGCTACCAAAAGTTCACTTTAGTCAAATGAATCTTGGTCTTAAGCCTGTGGGGATTTTTTCCTCCTGTTCTTTCAGGCTTACCCTGCAGTAGTGGCACTGCTCTCCACACGTTGAGTGGGCCTTGGCTGCAAAATTGACCAATAACGTTTTCCAGGAAGAAAAGGGGAATTCCACACAAAACCAACATCAGGAAATAGGGAATGAGAAAGGCACCTGCTCACACAAATAAAAACAAGGTTTCATAATATTCATAATACTTGCAACATTGTAACAATAATTTTTTATTTTTGTTAATACCGGTACAAAATAATTACCCCCTCCATTCTTGTAGGCTAGATATGGGAATCTCCAGATATTTCCCAGGCCAATAGCGTAGCCAACCATAGTGAGCAAGTTCTCTGCCTTGTTGCTCCAGTTTCCACGCTCAGGAATCTCATCACCGTCTTCAACATGAGTGTCCTGCTCAACGCAGTTTAAAAGGTTTTTTATATTGTCAGTTATTATCTATGGTACAAATTACCATACCATGTACTGGTACTATATAGTTCTTTGTTGTCAACATCAACAGTATTCATTACAACCAAATGGCAGCTTATTTTACTGGTAAATAAGCCAAAACAACAGACTTCAGCAGCAGACAGTGATAACATTTTTTACAGCAGAAATTGTATTTGCAGGAAATGCAAATACAAAATACTGACAAAGATTCAGTCAATATTAAAATAGCTTAGAGCAGGGGTTCTTAACCTTTTCGACCTTAAGGCCCAATTTTTTCAGTGCAGAGTGGCCTGGGGCCCATTAAATATTAACACTGTATATGCAGTGGGGAAGCTAGTTTGCAAGCGTAGCATGTAAAACTACATGTAGTTCAGCCTGGCTGTAGTTTTAACAAACTGCATTTCTACTCCTGGAGAAATGTGGTTTGTAAAACTACTGCTAAAAAAAGTAGCTTTAGCAACTACTTATACTCATTATACTCATTTAAATCAGCGTTAAATAAATCAACATATGATGTATATGAAACAAAATATAATAGCCTACAAAAAATTCACATATGCCTCTCAACTCAAGTTTTATTTTCTAAAGAACAAAAGCTGACATTTTTGGTCAACATCACAGGAACTTCAGAGGCACTAACACTTCGGCACTAGAACTAGATGTCACATGAGCAGTCTCTCAAAGTTTTTATCAGACAGCCGGATCCATTTGGCACTATAAATATCTTTACCAACACTAAAAAGCTGCACTGGCTGGGACACCAGTGTTGAACTTCTTCAAAGAAAAATAAAATAAGATGTATATTATATAGATCTTTTATTTCTCTCTCTCTCTCTCTCTCTCTCTCTCTCTCTCTCTCTCTATATATATATATATATATATATATATATATATATATATATATATATATATATATACGTATATGAAAACTCGTCTTGTTTGCCAAAATTGTAGTTAGTACATTGAGTGGTTAAACTACAAAAAATTACCCAAAAAGTAGTTGATATACTTGACGCAGCACAAAATATGAATGTAGTTTAACTACCAGCAAGTTACAGCAAATTGTAGTTAAGCTGTGTAGTTCAACTACATGTAGTTTAAGTCTCCCCAACACTGCATATAGGTTTAATTGATCTCACTCTTGGTTCGATTTGTATTCAATAATAAGTAAAATCCACTTACAGTTTAACATGGTAATACGTTAATAAAGTTGAATAACTGACAAGGTTTTTTGACAAGGGTCCTGAATCGTCAACGCAGTAACATACAGTGACCACAGTTTAACTCACCAGTTTACCAGTTTAAGGCTGGTATGTAACACTGTTACTGTGATGATAAATGACTTAAATATTGAATCTGTGTCTATAATAACCACACCCTGACATGTAAATGTGACATCTGTCTTGATTCATTTAATTTAACTTAAAATATGGACAACTGACTGCATAATATATGAATCAGAAACAGAAATGATTTACAGCAGCTCCCATTCAAAGTCAAGAATATGCAGAAAAATAGTAGTAGTAGTCATAATAATAATAATAATAATAATAATAAACTATATATGCTGCATATTTATAATAGAAGCCTACTGCAACTTTACTTTTTTTTCACGGTTTAACATTATTTTATACATTATCATATTTTATAATGTTCTGTCATGGAGTACATCACTTCACTGCTAACAGAAAAGAAAGCAGCTCACTGCCAGTTACAGCTTCTTATCGTGATCTGCAGTCTTTGTTAATTTTTTGTCATGATTGTTATTATTAGTACCCATCAAAAATCACAGTTACATGTCAGGATGTGGTTATTATAGACATATTCAATACTTAATTGTCATGTATCATCACAGTAACAGCGTTACATACATTAGCAGCTGTAAACACATAAAAAAATTAGAAAACACATCATGTGGTCCCCTTTAAACGCTGGGTGGAGGTGTATATTTGGGTAAATAACCGCCAATGCAGAATCTAATTTATTTTGAAAAAACATCAAGGAAGAAGACGTGACCACTGACACTGCACGTTTTTCTTCTTCGCCTTTTTCACGTGTTGTGCCCAGAAGGATGCCAGAGAATTCACAGAGAAGCTGGCCAAGTTTGTGACATTTTCATTCCGGAGTTTTGTGAGGAGGGAATTAAACGCCTGTCCCAAATAAACGCCTGGTCTGTTAAGTGAATGAAACATATAAACGGGCTATTATTTGGTATTTTACGTTTGTTCCCGCATCATCAGCACGAGCTGAACAATAAATCTAACACAGCAAGAAAGGCGGGACTTAAGGCAGAACAGCCAATCATCAGCCGGTCAGTCCCAAAGCCGGTGTCATGTTTGTTTGAAGCAGCAACAGGAGAGGGAGGGGGAGAGGAGGCAGCTGCAGCGGGCGCAGATACAGAGCGGCCAGAGAAACTGAGCGACTGTAGTGAGGTGTTTGTGGAAAACTGCGGATAAACGGCAGAAAAAGTGAGGGTGTTGAACCCTCTAACCGGGAAAAGTGTGGGTGTTGAGACACCGACACCTCCCACGGGTGCGAGTCGCACCGTGCGACGCCCCTGGCTACAGGTGAGCAGCAAGCTGAATGTCTTCTGTTCTTCTGTGAGCTTCTTAAACAACTTACTGACGCATTACCGCCACTGTGTGGTCGGAAGCTGCATTGTAACTGAGCGTCTCATGGATAACAGCTTTTCTCTGGTGTCTTCAGTTGATAACCTATGCAGTCCCGCGGCCCTCGCGGCCCACAGGTGCAAAACTGAAAGTTTTTGGCGGCCCTCTAGGTGGCGCTTGCGGCCCAAGCTTGGGCCGCGGCCCTATGGTTAAGAATCACTGGCTTAGAGAGACCGTAAGTGATTGTGATTGATACATGTAAATCGCTACAAATCGTCACATAGAGCCCCTTTAATGTTATCAATTACACTTGTGATTGTTGTTGTGAAATGTAAAAATGCCTGCTATGAAAAAGGTCTAACGGAGATATAAGCATCATAAAATACAGGACTATAGCCTCATTATGACCTCACTCTGAGCAGTGGTGGAATGTACCCAAGTACAATTACTAAAACTTTACCTAAGTATAAATGTGAGTTACTCATACTTAACATGAGTATTTTTTCTTCTCATGCCACTTTCTATTTCTACTCTCACTACATTTAGCAGGTAATACGTTTACTTTCTACACAAATAATTTAACAGCTATAACTAGCTACTTTTCGATTAAGATTTGAACTTCAAACAAAACAAAAAAATAAGTTTTATATAAATTCAATGACAATGTATACAGGCATTCAAGACAATTACTTGACTATACAATTGGAACTTGTTGTTTATACTTACTGTATAAGTAATTTATACAAAAACATGTCATAGGTCACCGCTTTTCCTTTTATTTTTTAAACAATCTTAATTCATTTGAATTAATTATGAGATTTTTCAGTTAATTGGACATCACACGTTTTATAAAACTGTTACCTTGGGCCCTGGGAATTTTATTTCTCTACAACTACAACAAAGATTCTGCTTGAAATCTAAAATATCTTAAATGTATGAGTGAAAATGAGTGGTATATAAACAGTAAAACAATCACAGGGGACATTTTTTAGATACTTCAACACATAATATGTATTATATATATGTATATGTATTAAACCCAGTCGGTTGATTCTTTGTCAAATTGCATTCACAGCTTGTATGTAATGGCAGGGAAATTCACAGTTCTTTCTATTTATGACCCTTAATCATACCTGTCACCATCATGACGATCATTGCGTCATTAAGGGACAGTTCAGTGTCTTAGGTAAATGTTTGAGCAGTTGAATTCAGTCCCCAGGGGCAAACACGTATCCTACTTCCACATGAATGTCTGTTTAATCTTTCCTAATACCAGGGAATGAGTTGGAGCAAAAGTTATTTTTGAGGATCCTAACATGGATCCTCGCATCATTTTGGTGGCAAGCTAGTATGATGGCTAAATTTGAGTTATTTTCACTTTGTTTAGTTTCTTTTTTTGGTTATATTTGTTGCAAATTAACCATCTGCTGTAAAAACACAAAATGAATTTAGATTACCATGTGAAGAACTCTTATTTAAAATTGTGAGTGATAATATGATTTCTTAAACATCTTTGAATAGAATTGCTATTTAGTTATTCAGTCACAGATGTCGGCAGTCCTACCTGATCAGAGAGAATAGCAGGATCCCTGGAAATGTTTGAGCCGTATTTCACCATTGCGTTTTATCTGCTTCTTGAGTAAAAGATAAAGAAAAGTTTCTATGCTTCTGATGGTCTGTAGAAGAAAAATTCAAATGGCTCCAAAAACTTGTCCCAAGCCACATGAAATAGACTGCTGTCACGCCAGTGATCACTTTAAAAGAGAGAGAGACAGACAGGTTTCCTTTCAGGTGGAGGTAAACCTGCCTACACAAGTCTGTGTTTGTCTTTATAATATGTGACAGTTACTGTAGGCCAAAGTCAGCTGACCTCTGTTGTTAACACGTTATTAATTCAAACAATAGATATATTCGCTGTTATATATAAGGGGTGAAATAGGCTAACAAATATAATGTCTTATTTGAAATCGGAGCTGCTGACCAGGTCCTGTTTTGATTAGAACAAATCAACATGTAGCTAGTGTTACATCACTTAGTACATTTAGTAATAATATTATTATATTATTATTAATATATTTTATGAGCAAGCCTGTTCGAGCCAACTTTCTGTTTTCCTCATGTCACTGCCATTTATGTTAAAGTGATTTTACGTTAAAAAGTCACACCTGTCATTATGATTGTTCTGTGCCTTATAGATAAAATATTGTATTCATTTGTAAATATGTATTCGTGATTTATTAATTGACCATTTGTGGTGCTCGTCCCATATAGGGGAGCTGAGAAAAGTATTGCTAAGTGTTAAAATAGCTCAATTATTAGTATAATTATTGAACGCATATTAAGTTCATTTTAAATAATTGTATTTTGTAAAAGCTGTCATGAAAATGTTCACACACGATGATGTTAAACATGCACAATGCACAGACTTCTCAATAAATAAACCAAAAAGTGTTTCCAGACTTCATTTAATATTCACACTCACTCAAAAAAAATCTAATTAAAAGTGGATTATCAAGATAAAGCAGATAAATGCATCACGGAGCAAACCAGTGAAGTTCTTGTAGTGTGTACTTTCTCCCTCACGACTGCAGTTACTTATGATCCACAGTAAACCTCACTGGTTAAAAGACAGATCAGCTGAATGAACCTCAGTTTGTTCAGTGACATCAAACAGCTGCGGGATCACTGGAAACAGCTGTAATAACTGCGTGATGTCATGACCACAGACATGACGTGACATAACCAGTGAACCTTCCTGCACAGGCCTTTAATTAACAGCTCATTAGCATTCCTCAGCTTTAATGATGGTCACAGTCACTCACATGCAGCACACACACATACATTAAATTCCCTACGGCTAAAATGAGCCCTTAAGCTTAATCAAATACTAGTTAACTGTGCACACGTACTCAGAAGTTCCTTTGTAAATACAATGTGTGACTTGAGTAAATACTGGATTACAGATGTCCCTTATACACACACTCGGAAGTCAACAGTTTATCTAGTTTGGTTTAGTCTGAGAATGCTCCCTCTATGACAGTGTATATTGTTGCTTTTTTATTCTAGTTTAGTTTGCGTGAAATTATTGGAGTAATCACACAAAATAAAAAGAATGATGCAAAAATAAAGTACTAAACCATGAAAACACACACACACATATATATGTATATATATATATGTATATATATATATATATATATATATATATATATGTATATATATATATATATATATATGTAACGTTTAAAACCAAATTTGTTCCCACATACAGCTTTGTAAAGGTCAGAACACTGCGAGGTTACATGGCCAGACAACGTTACACAATATACAGTTTCATGTCTTTTTCCTTTTAAATTGGCCCTACTTTAAGGAATAAACTTGCTTGGCAATTCCTTTTTTAGTAATTACCTCCACTAGCCCTTCTAAAGCAAGAAGCCAAACACATCTGCAACAGCCAGAACATCTGGGTTGGATATGACAACATCGCAGGCTTCCAGATGAAGCTCTGAAGTTGTAATGAAAAATGTGTTTCTAATATTAAGCTCGCTCTCTTTGATACAAACACAGAATAAAAGAAACACTTGCAACACAAATCAACAGAACAACAAATGACACCCTCCAAAATGATAGTACCATCCAATCACCACTTCTCTAAGACAGCTTCAGCAAAAGGTAAACATCATAACCTTACTGAAGGCAGCCTTTAATGAGGGACCGGTATATTAGACTGGCTTAATGTAAGCAAGGTGAACAAAATAAAGTCGCACTGAGTGTGCAGTATACGGTATGACATTGTTTTGTGCTCTTACACTGTTTCTGACTTTGGCGCCCCCCCGGTGGTACTGTCAGAAAAGAGGAATGCAATCTGTTGGTAAAAGAACTGCTAAGACGTTGACCTGGCATCGCATATTCCAATCTTAACTCTACAATGAGACAAGCTTAAAGAGATAAATTATATAAATAATTTCATCACATATCAGAGAGGCAGAGAAAAGTCATTTATTGCAGCATATCAGTGATTAGGAACAGAGTATGTACAGTGGTTAACTGACAGGAAAGACAAGAATGATACTGACACATAAACACACACTAATGATTGAGGATTAAACATTTTTGATGAAAGATGGTCAAATAAATTAGTCCATGGATCATCGACAAAACAACAAACTACCTGATTCTAAAACCCCACTGAGTAATATTTGTGATATCTACATGGAATTAGATGATTTCCTTTAATATGAAAGCATAACTATCATTGTCCTGAGTAGCTTTCAGCCACTTTTATATAATTGTCTTCGGTCATTGGTCTGTGTGGTCGAGGGCCTGAATGGCTCTGTCTCATTTCTTTGTAAACACCTCACACAAGCTTGTTGCATGCTGCCTGCCACAGCAGAAAATGGTGGACAGGAGGTGAAAACAGGGCTGATGAATAGAGTCAAAGAGACTCAGAAATGTTCCCCTGAAGGTAGTCAACAAAGCACAGCTAAAACAGCAGTGCATGTTGGTCTTGATGTTTAGCAGAAAAGGACGTTTAAACAGGAAGATGTCTGCAATGAGATGCCCGTATTTCTCTTTTTCTGCTGCAGTATTGGGCATAATCTGCTGTGCGTATTTGAGTCACTCCCTGAACTCTTTCAGTTCTTCACTAAAGGGAAAATAAATGACAGATTAACACATAAAAACTCATATCAGAGCCACGAGCTAGTGATTACATTTACATTTACTTCTGGGGTGTGTTTAGGTGTCATCCTGTGACGGCAGTGTTCTGCTGAGTAGCGCTCTCCTCGGTGGATGTCCAGGTAGGGATGCCATTCTTCAGATGGAGAGCACAGTGACTTCAGACGCTGTGGAAAGTAAGAGATGAGATTTTGGAAAACTATTTTCACTTCTTTGAATAAATGGAAAGAAATCTCAATGTTTTTGAACCACTACATACATACCTTCCAGGGGCTTCCCTCTGCTCTCATCAGCTTATACACAGCGATTATAGGGATCCATAGGAGGATAAAAACAGCCATGGACCAGCCCAGAGCCACACCCCAGTCTGGGAACTTGACTGCTCCATAAGAGGGTGGCGTAAAAGTCATCAGAGACCAGACCAGGATAGCCTAGAGAAAAGAAACATGGCCGGTTTCATTCTTTAAAAAAGATCCGAACTAACTTGAAGTATGTGTGTTGTTGTTAGCAGTGCAGGGTCAGGCATGTATGAGCTGACCAATCAGAGCAGACTCTGATGCTGCAGGGGGGGCCTTTAAGAGACAGAAGCTAAAACAGAGCACCTCGGACGGGTGGGGAATGCAGGGATGTGCTTTTGAGAATTAAAGCATGTAAACATATTCTAAAAGTAACCTAAAATAATATTATGAACCTGAAAATGAGCATAAGATGTCTCCTTTAACATTTGCTCAAAAGTAGTTACATAAAAGACTTTACTTACCTGCATGAAATCTAAATTAAATTTACTGTAATTCAATTTCAGATCTTGAAATACAAGTTCAAGAGCATAGTGAGAGGTTATACTCACCACTATGATGCAGGGGCTGAGGAAGAACCAACACACTCGCCACCACAACCAGAAAACAAAGCTCTTATTTCCAAGCATCATCTCAATGTCTTTAATAAAACGGTTCCCACCTGGCAACAAGGGTAGAATACAGACATGTAGGCAGCTGGAGATTAATGCTCTCTGTCATCTGTGTATGAACATATCTCTCATTATCATATTTACCGTATATGTAGCAGACGCCAGCGATCTCCAGGAGAACCAAAATAAGCAGCACCCAGCTGGCAACAAACTGGTCGATGAGAGTCACCCAGTATATTCCTGCCTATCAAACCCACACAAACACACAAACTGAGTCGAATGGCTGGGCCTGAGTCAGACAACAGTGTCAGAGAGTTACACTAAGGCAGTCTTACCCTTGTGACACATGGCAGGCCCAGGAGGTAGAGGATGGAACACGTTGTTATTGTCAGTAAACCATGTTTGGATCTGAAAAGTTTAGGGAAGGCATCTTGCAGGCAGGTGGTGATCACCTCTGACGACACAAAGAGAGATTTCAGGATGCATGAACTTATCGCAATTGAATTTCACGTGAGTATGAACTGATCTCACCTATTCCTGCAAACTGGGAGTCCAGCCCAACAGTCAGAAGCATGAAGAAGAACAAAGTGGACCACAGAGGGGAAATAGGAAGCTTAGACAGAGCGTCTGGATATGCAATGAATGCCAGGCCAAATCCTGCACGAAGACAGAGAAACATTACATTACATGGCGGCCTTCCAAATGTTTTTTAATAATCAGTGCCAGCACGATGTCTGACCTTCCTTCACCACTTCTCCAACAGGCATTTTGTAGATGTGCGCCATGTGACCCAAGATTGAAAATATCGCAAAGCCTGCAAACACACTGGTACCTAGGAAAATATGAAACAAACAATAAAATAGACCAACATATTAATAACTCATCCAAACTTTCTTTATATACTTATGTCGCAGTAGCAGTGCACCTACCAGCATTAGTAAGTGTTACAACAAATGAGTCCCTGAACATGTTGTTGTGGAAGTTGTTATAGGACGCGAGTGTCATGACTCCACCCCAGCCAATTGAGAGAGAGTAGAAGGTCTGAGTTGCTGCATCTTTCCAGACCTAAGAAAAACAGAGTGAGGCTTTGAATCAAAAGTTTCATTTTATAAATCTTTGGTTACTGTTATGCGTTGCACTTTAACAGGGACGGTTGGGTTTTCACCTGTGCTTCTGTCAGTTTAGTCAAATTGGATTGGGAACCAATGTAGAACTCTATCCCATCTCTAGCTCCCTCCAGTGTCAGACCTCTGATAAGCAGGATCACAATCACCACATAAGGAAATGTAGCTGTGAAATACACAACCTGCAGAGACCAACAGTTAAAACTGTGAAAAAAGTAATTCATACATTTGTATTTTCTTGTTGCTGCTAGTAGTTTCAGGTTCAAATGTAGGTATCAGGTATTGACCATGTTGCAATGTGTCCTTCTTCCTTTTCATCTCTGCATCAAGCATTCACACACATTTTGTTTAAAATCTATTCACAAATGTGTACTTTTGTAAAGAATAGTTTGACTTTTTTGGCGATACATTTACTCAAGTTTGTGCATGAGTTAAGATTTAATGATGAACACCAGTCTCATGTTTGTATATTAATGTAGCTGCAGCCATCTGGTGGTAAGCTTAGCAAAGACTGACAAAAAAAAACACAACCAGCCTGTCTGTATCTAAAGTTAACTACATCCTGCTGTAAGCTCACTTATCAACACACATCTTGTTGATTTGATCTACACAAAGCAAACAGTGAAAACAATTGTTCTACAGTGTTTTCTTGCAGTTTATGATACAATACAGACCAATGTGCTGTAAATTAGTGCTGGTAAATTGATCTTGGTACCTTTGGACAAAGCCGGACTGTTTCACCTTGTGTCCAGTCTTTGTGCTAAGCTAAGTGAACTGGCGTGACATGGCATGGCTGTTCTGTTGGTTGATCTCAACAACTATTGACCCAGAAGGTAAAATGCCATGATCGTTGATGTCCAGAGGATGGATGCTAATACCTTTTGTGGTCCCCTGACTTTTTCATTTGGTAAACAGAAGGCAAACATGTCAGTCTAATAGCCAAACCAGTTTGACTTATGACAAAACTAAGGACATCTCCATGAACTAAAATAGTAAATGCAGCCAACATTATACATACAACATCTGCATGTTAACTTTATGAACATATTAGCATGCTGATGTTAGCAATTAGCTATGCTGCTAGCCTGGCTGTAGACTCTTAGTCTTGTTGTCATAGTGGTGGGAAGAGTGAACTCTCGACTGTCTCATGGCAGCTAAGCGCCAGACATTCTCCATGTTTATCAATTCTCAAACTGTAAAAGGAATCTATTGTTCACGGGTTTCTGATCAGGTCTTTTTTGACATGTAGCAGATTCTGCTTGCTTTGTGTTGCTTTTGTTATGATTGATTTTGAAATTGATATTGACTTACTTTGCCTGATGACTTGATGCCTCTGATGAGTGCTGCAGCAGTAAACATGGTGCTCAGCAGCAGACAGAGGGCCAAGTGCCAAACTACTGGTCCTGTTTCATCCAGACCACTGGACCTCTGCAGGGCCACACGACTGAGGAGGAGAGACATTTGACCGTTCAGCCACAGCAGTTTGATGAGTGTGTTTGACATTTGTGCTCAGGTGCGTGATGCTTACTCCCAGTACTGCTCACTCGGGCTGTGCATTGGAATTGTGATCATGTCAGATGAAGGACAAGTGCGGTTTTCCAGAGTCCAGTTAGACACTACAACGCCACTTACATTGCAGTACACTAGAAAAGTAAAAATTGTTTATTTAATGAGCATGTGCAAGCATTCATTTCCAAGAAAGGGGTTATTATTTGATTATTTAGCTTGTTTGAAGTCAATACTGTCACCCTGTCATTATTATTATGTCACCCCACCCCTGGAGAACAGCACATCAGCTGACAAACAGCAGGTTTGGAGATGAAAAGAAGCACCTGTAGGTGTGTCGCTGCAGTTACTGTCAGCCCAACTGAAGCAGCTGGACCATGGTAGAGGAGACTGGAAGGAGGCGAACATGTAGTACAAGCTGTAGGCGATGATTACATTATAGTAAATTGATACTATGAGAGTCACCATAAGCATGGCAATGCCAACACCTGGAGAAGCAGAGAGAGAGGTTATATGGCATTGTGGCTTTTGTTTAACCCACAAAAAGATCGGACACTGTGTAAGAAAGAAGAAAGAAAAAAGAAAAAGAAAAGCAATCACTGCAGTTGTGTCTATTTCTGGACACATAATGAAGCCCTCAAACCAAACAACAAGCTCCTCTGAAAGTAAAAAAAAGATCTGCATAGTTGAACAAACAGCCTGATAAATAGTTAATGTCTGACATCTTCACCTTCAGAAGTATCCGACTGATCCCTCTCAAAACTTTAATGGTTGTCTTACCCTGCAGTAACGGTACTGCTCTCCATACGTTAATTGGGCCTTGGCTGCAAAACTGACCGAAGGCGCTTTCCAGGAAGAAAAGAGGAATTCCAGTCACCACCAACATCACAAAGTAGGGGATAAGAAAGGCACCTGCTCAAAACGACAGATTGACCAGCTCAGGGATAACATGAAACACAACATCAACAGTGGTGCTTTCAAATGGGATTTCTGTGTCAGACACTAAATATTTACCCCCTCCGTTCTTGTAGGCCAAATATGGAAATCTCCAGATATTCCCCAGTCCAACAGCATAGCCGATGGTAGAGAGGATGTACTCCCTCTTGCTGGCCCAGTTCCCGCGCTCAGTGTTCTCATCGCCATCATCCACATGTGGGTCCTGCTCGGAAGAAGAAGTTATTAAAATAGTAAAAGTTGTAAAACATATCAGATTTTGTATATTGTACCTGGAACTTGTAAAGAAAAACTACTGCAATGAGAAAATGTAAATGTAAATATAATAGCATATGAGCAGCTGATTTCACTGTCGATCATCTCGTGTAGAGAACCACTGCTGTGAAAGATGTAAAAAAAAAAACAAAAAAAAAACCACACATTTTTATTTTAGCAAGTTTTACAGCTATTGTAAGTATTGCCAGTAACTCAACTGTTGTCATAAAGGATTTTCCCTTGAGTGCTATAATGGAGACAGAACATAATGCATTGACAACACATTAGTCTACACTTAGTCTAAGTCTAAGTCTAAGAACATGATGCATTGACAACACATTAAGAATGGATTGTGTTTTTTCTCAGTGTGCAAGTAAACATCGATTCTGTCCGTATAGGATAAAAAAGTGGTTGTTAGCTTCATCATCACTCGAAGACTATCTCACTTACATGGCCTCTTGAATGGAGCTGCTACATCTTTGATTGAAATCTTCTTTTACCTTCCAGCTTTAGGAGCATGTCATAAAAACACACTGGTCCTAAATTCATTGCAATTAAAATCAGAAAACAAGACATCTTTCATCTTTCCTTGATTAAATACTAAATAGGCAAACAACATGTATTCATCAGAAATACAGGCATGAACCGATTACTTAGTCTTATTCAGTGTAACTATTGTGTGGTAAACCTTCCATTAAAATCTAGTGAAACAGGTTTGTAATCCTACCTGGTCGACAACAGCAGGATTTCTGAAAATTAAGTCCTTGAAACTGTTCCAGCTGTATTCCCTCATGTCCTTTCACCTGCTTGTTAATGGTCTGTATAAGAAATTCAATTCCCGCATGTAGGTCTGTTTTTTAAAGTCCCCCCCCTTCAGCGACAAGGGAGTGATGTTTCCCAACCAATCACCTGCCCGGACCCTCCCCCACAACACTAATTAGCAGGTTGTGTGTGTGCAATTAATCTTTTTATAGAAATGAAACCATCATTTATTGCACATTAGTGAAGAAAGTTTCCCTCTTGATGACATTAGTGACTCACCTACACACACTCTATCTGATATCGTGCCGGTTAGTGTTGCTTCCTGTATTATGTCAGCATGCCTGACCCTAATTTTTGATTTTTTGCTCATTTCCGCTCTAGAACTATATATCATTGTTTGAAAATAGACCTGCGCTTTTATAGCTCTAACCTCAGATTATGTGTGATAACAACAATATTTGCTCTGTATTGATAAATGGATAAACAAGTGCAGAAGTTTAACTTCCTCAGTAATACAGTGTTGTGGTGTGTGTGTGTGTGTGTGTGTGTGTGTGTGTGTGTTTGTGACTCAGACACCTGTAACCAAGTCTTAACAGCTTCTCCCTAAAGCCACTGCTGTGTCTGATGACTGATAGGTCTCATTTTGGTCAGTGACGTTGACACATAATCACTGTACTGTTGGTGTAGAAGTACGTCTGTGTCACCCATAATCACAAGCTGATGATGCGACCACAGCCGTGTCAGATGACATGACATGGATAAATGAATAAGTTGTGCAGTACCCATTAATCAAAAGATTATTACAACCCCACTCTGACAGGTTGTAGATAAACAGACACACACATACCAAAACCGTTTGGTGTGTTGTATTGAGTACATTCTTAGATGTTACTTATGAGTAAATTCTGTCCCTCACGTTTTTATCGTCACTAATTTGACCATTCAAGTTCGATCACAAACTTGTTCAAACTGTTGCCTTTCAGCTCATCCAAAAGAGCGAAATATTCAGACAAGGTAAACTGAATACATTAAATTAGAGGGCATTTGGAGAGTGCAGACTTTGGCCAATGCCAACAGATCAGACTTTTGTGATCTGCAAATCTGTAAGCGCTGCCACTCTATATGTCAGGGTATATGTCCAAAACTATTAAAATTATGTCAAAATATGATGTGTTAAACTGAAGCCTCATCTTCGTTATGTACTTCAGAAACTACACATAGATTTGTGAAAACCAGAGAGCACTTATTATCATGGACATATAAAATGTATAGATATTAAATGTTTAGACTTAAATAACTGTTAGGGAAATCTGAACTGGATGACCTGAACTGAATGACCTGAACTGAATCCTCCTCTTAAAAATACTGATGTCTGCTTTACAAACTTGTTGTCTGTCTAGGAGAGAAAAAAATGACCCCATATGAACTGTCTTATAAAACATGAAAGCTTCATGCTCTCGTACAAGGTCCAGCTCTTGGCAAATGATAGACAAGAGAACTGCGTGGCTAGAGACCTTCAACCGATGTAAACTTGGTGTATAAAACCTGTGCTTAAACATCAGAGACATTGTCAGACTTCTCTAACCCACTTGGGGGGAGGAGCTCTGTCCCTATTCAGCTGAAAAGTAGATGTGACTCTTGCTTTGCTGTCTGATTTTGTTTACGGACTTTGTCTATTGCTTAGTATAATTTGCAATGTAATTTTCTATTTCTGATTCTGATTTCCTCATATTAAAGTATTCAAAGCTTGGTTAAGTTGAGCATGTTCATTCTCTCACCAGGAAATTATCATGAAACATCATGAACATGGCAGCTTTTCAAAAAAAAGAAAACAGTTATTACCAAAAACTGTATGATTACAAGGAAGACACAAATGTACCTATTTTCTCATGAAGCCTTTTGAAACTTGTCACACAAACCAGCAGTATAGCGAGGACTGCAATATGCTCGAAAGAGACGTAACACGGTCCAAACCATTTTCTTGCCAACATGTTTACATATAATATATGGAACTGCTGATACATGTCATCACGATCAGGCATTTTATCTGCAGAGAAATGGAACACATATTTTGCTTTATTACAAACACATAGCACTTGCCCTGACAGATAAAAATGTGGAAAGTTACAGCCTATAATCATAATAGTCATTTTAACATCAACACCCCATAAGGGCGTACACTCAGCTGCCATTAAAACCCAGCACAGCTAGGAGAAAGAAAAGCCCGACCTGTGACACGAGATGATTTATCAGGGTGTTATCAATCATCTAGCCAGTTTTCTAGCCTCTTACTTGGTCAGACAGATCAATGGTTCCCAAACCTTTTCAACTTTAGATATTTTCTTAGTGATACATCCAATACATCGTGTTACTTGAGGACGGATATATGGCGAAAATCAATTATTATTATTATTCCCCATTTTGATGGAGAGCTTCAGGGTGAGAAATTTCATGCAAAATTTTCACTGACTGCAGGACAGCATGGGCAGCAGCATCGCTAATGCCATGTTCAAGCTGTGATGTTGGCTGTAAGGCAGACCTCTTGGCAGTAAGCTATATCTCAACTCAGTGTCCTCATTGTGTAATGTACTCTGCTTGGTGCTCTTTTGGTTTCCGGGCCATTTTGGTCAGTGACGTGTGGCCACTAGCTGACCGCTGTAAGCCTATTATATATATTAGTTGTAATGACGTTATCTGCTGGTGTGGCCACAGATTAGAAAACACCCTGATAGCGAGAAATATTTTAAATATAGACATCCTGTGTCCTCTGACTGTCCCACCACTGGTCAGCTGACACACACAGGTTTGTCAGAGTTAGACAAACACACAAGGCTAATCTTATAAGACAGGAGACCGTAAAGAATTTAACTGAAAGGTGTGGCTTCCTGTTTGTCTCATGTGAGACAACAGTCATTCAGGGTTAAGTAGTCAGAAACATTGATATCATCATCTAAAGTGTACTAGTGTTGTAAAAAGTACCCAAAAGTCAAACATGAATAAAAGTAAAGAAACATAAGTGAAAGTCACCCATACGAATAGGACTTTTGTAAAGCTTTAAGTATCTGACATGATATATACTTATTAAAAGTACAAGTTAAAATAAATTAAACATTTATTTACACATGTATATAAACTGTTTACCTGGCACTGACTTGGCATTGGCGTTGTCAGCACTGATGCTGTCAACGTGGCCAGTTATCAGACCTAGTAGAAAATTAGTAATTATAGCTATATATTAGCTTGTTCCAAATTTAGTGAAGTGGAAGAATAAAGTAGCAGAAAATTGAAATACTCAAGTAAAGTATCTCAAAGCTGTACTTAAGTACAGAAGTTGAGTAAATGTACTTCCAGGTCCATTCCATCACATTAGTTTGCAAATAGGTTCAAAATACCATTAATTCGCTTTTGTGGCATTGTGGAAAAGCTTGTCATTTTTCCAAACATTCCATCAGCTACAATGTTTTTACTTTCTTTCTTTTCTGGAAGATTACAGAAAAAAAATACATTGGCCAGAAAAGATTCACTCTCTGCATGCAGCGTGCCAAAAGTTCAAGGGACCTGAATTACTTTGTTGACGCCCTCACAAACAACGTGATGTGCAGGAAGTTACTGTCACCATCTCCAGTGAGCAGATTTAGATCTTGAGTCTCTCTCTCTCCGAAAAGGTATTCTCAAGGTTATGTCTCATAAAATGTATCATGTCTGAGAGAGAGTGTCTAGTGTCTAATACAAAAGATAGCTGATTATTTGCTGTTTAACATAAGCTTACTCTGTCCCAAGCAAACTATGTTTTTAGTGCCCCATGGTTTCTTCTTAATCCACCGTTAGTCCATAAAATCACTGAATCAAACCTACATCACGTACATGCACACAGAGACAGTCAAAGTGCACTACAAATACCGGATGAACTGTAAAACGATCGTTTTAAAAGGCCCAACTTTTATTTCTTTTGCCATAGGCTCGTAAACATAAAAGCTTTGTCAGTATCATAACCTATCCATGCAATGTAATACAGTAACTCAAGACTTGTAATTCATACACTCAAAGGTATGTTATTCACTACAGTACAGAATAGAGATATTTGTTCACACAGTACAAAGGTTTCTATCCATGTTTCTAAGGAAAGTTGATTTCACTGAGAAAAATGACAATCTGCCATAGAAACAAGCAATCACAGCATAAGGTAACACTTTCGGACATGGTGGTCGGAGAAGTGAAGATAATATTGTCATGGTTCTATGCCGGTTAAACACTTCACATCATACATCATACATAATATGTGTATCATCAGCTTATCTGACAAAATAGTGGAAGGCATGCTTTGTAGGACAACAGAGATAAACAAAATAAAGACGCTTAAAACGCTGATTACAAAGATCATTAATCCTCACAGCAACATATAAGTAGGGTGGGATTATTTTCAATATGCAAAAAACTCTGTCATATGTGGCTCATACAATATTGTATTAGGCTTATACACTGTATTTGTGAAAAAGAATCTCATAATGGTAAACAATTTACTTGTCTATATTTTTCACAGAGATTGAGCAGTAAAAGATGAAACGTTAAGCCACTGCCATGTCATCATCCTCATATGATAATTACTGCGATGGAAATGGTAGACTTTGCAGTACAAACTGCTGCCACCTGCTGTCAATATTAAATTATATCATCGCCCCAGCTGTGCTTTGGTTTTGGCTCATGTTGGTGTTGTATCCTACACACAGTTAGATCTCAATGGTGGAAGCCAGCCGCAAGCAGATGGATGACTCGGAAGGGACGTCCTCGAGACTGATCTCGTTTCCATCCAGTCGCAGCGTCCGCAGTTTGGAGAAGTTGGACACATCCGTAAAGGTGCAGAAACTACCCAGAGTGAACTCTAGAGGGACAGATGGAGAGGTGGTACAGTTTCACATACAGCAGCATTTCAATAAATATAACATTGCTGCAGGAGATCCTGAGAAGGCTTGTGATTAAAGGTTCTGTGTGTAGGATTTTAGGAGGATTTATGAGCAGAAATGGAATAAAATACTCAAAATTCAGTTTCTTAATTCAGTAATGTGCTTTTTTATGTTATTAGCTGCCATCACAGGTGAGGACGAGACAATGGGTTCTAGACTGGTTGCAATCTGCAACCTCACCCTAAGATGCCAACAAACCTTACACACTGGTTCATTAAGTATTTTTGCTATAACACTTAATGTGCACAACTAAATGAGCAACAATCATATTTAAAGTTGGACACTGAAAGACTCCGATAACCTGCTTCATCAGGACAGTGTGGGTGTTGTTGATCAGGTTTGACTGAAATTGGTCCAGAGACATCACAAATAACTCCACCGCCATCTGTCTTTGATTCAGATGTTGTTAAATCCTGAGCGGTGCACGGAAGCATGCAACATCACCTTTTTCCAGCTGAGCCCCATCCACTACAAACCAGAGAGGAGAGCACATACAGAGTCATGTGAATGATGTGACAATCACATCATTCACATGACTCGATTTACCTTTGATCTGGTTGGCCTGCAGATAGAGATGCTGTAGTGTGGTGCTCACTGGGGGGATTCTCTCCAGTTTATTGAAGCTGAGGTCCAGCTCCACAAGTCCAGTCACGTTAAAGGTGTTAGCAGGGATACCCTTGTCTGTGAGCTGGTTGTGGGCAATCCTTATGTACTGCAGCTGAGTGAAACCACCCAGGAAGCTCTCTGGTAGAGCATCAATGGAGTTGGACTCGAGGTAGAGTTGGTGCAGATGTTCGGGGAGCGCCTCTGGGACCTGGGATCAGTTAATAAAAATATTGTGGGAGGACTGGAAATTATCCATTGACTTAATGGGACATTTACAAACAGATACACAAAATTACCTTTGTCAACTTATTGCCGCTGATGTCCAACAGTGTGAGGGATTTCAAGGCTTTCAGTGATGTGCCCATGTCTGTGACAGCGTTGTCATTGAGATACAGGATTGTGAGGTTATCCATTCCCTCCAGGTCTGCAGCTATAACCTAGGAAACAGTATAAATAATTGTGTAATGTCTCTGATGTATGGCCAAAACAGTCTATGAGCACAGAGAAGGACACTGCATGACTATCAAACTATGCAAGACATTACCTTTTCAATCTTGTTGTGGTTTATTCTCAGGTCTCGCAAGCTGCGAGGGAGGTTTGAAGGAATGCTGGTCAAATTATTGTGTTGTAGGTATAAACGCTCCAGACTCTCCAACTTCAGGAATGCCTACAAAAATGATGTGGGGAATGAAGAACTTGTGAAAAAGACAAATTACCCTCCCTAAACACATTTAAAAAGACTGAAATAACGTGTTTTTTGCAACAGTGTCAGTGTTATTGTCAATTATTTGTAAAAATAAAAAAATAAAAAAAAAAAAATGTTCTTATTAAAAGAAATACAATTATAAAAAAGGTAATTGGAGAAATATCATAAATGCTCTTTTCTCTCAGGTGGCTGGGGGTGTTTGTGTCTGCTTTTGAGCTACATTGCAAGTGGCAGTTCTTCCTCTTTGAGTCAGCTACTAGCTGTTTTTTGATTCTCCCTGTTGTGGTGTCAGACACATAATACGTGGACTAAATGTCAACACCCCAAATGACGTCTTGTCATTCTATATAAAGAATTGCAAGGCAGAATGATGGCACAACAGTCCTGTCTTGAACAGGCAGTAAAAAGGGGGCTAAAGTACTGAAATTGACTGAGGTTTATTTAAAAACTGCTCAGTGTGCTATAACTGACCAGCTAATTAGCTAACTGCAACCTAACATGATCTGGGTACTTTTTCCTAGTGAACATTTATTTAGTTGCTCTTTCTACAAGACAAGGTGCACAACAACATGTGTGTCAAACGCTAAGAAGCTAATGTAGCTTTTGCCTACAAGTCTGTGGCCATGTCTGACATCACTCCCTCATTCCCTCATTTACTGCTCCCTTTACTGTGGACACTTATAGTTCTGACAATCGTGGCCAGTGACTTTAGATTTTGGACACTCACAGCTATAATGTTCACAAAGGTGGACCATTGCATTGTGGGATTGTTTAGTTTTTTGGCATTTTGGGACATCTATCCACTATACGTTGGATAATTTTTCACATTTGGACAGACACAAATGGCAGACTCTAACTGGCTGATCAATGCAAAGACCGGATGCCATCTCGGATAAAAACATTAGTGTCTCTCTTGTCACAGGTGACATGTTTGTGGAGCAGTAGATATACTGAGGCATTGAAAAGTCTGCTATTTATTCTTAGCTGGACGCGAAGCTAAGAACACATACAATGTACCTTTTGTTGACACATATGCAGCAATAAAACAATTTCTTTTTTCTTTTTAATTACAGTCTACCACCTGCCAAACATCTGACATCCATTGAGACCAGCATGACTCCTTCATACTCACACGCGTGGCTCTGTGTGACTGAGACCAGATGTAGGCTTACCTTTTTGCCAATGGCGTCAGATGTCAGCTGGTTGTGGTGCATCATGAGCCACACCAGATTGGTTGCATTGGCTAGAGTTGAGTCAGGCACGGCTGTGATTGCATTGTTTTGGAGGTACGCGTATTTCACACGGGAGGGAATGGTTGGCATGGTTGACAGGCCCCGCCCATCACAGTACATGGCAATTGGGAAAGTTGGGGGGCAGTCACACTCATCTGGACATGCCCCTCCAGCAGTGTCTGCCTGCAGGGAGCCATAATAGTGTCCTTGGCTCCGTCGAGTGTACACCCAGGCTAAGGGGTCCGGTTGATGGGAGAGAGAATGTGGAAGCAGGGCAGACAAGAGGAAGACAATCACCACACGCATGGTCACAGTCACACGAATCTTCACTGTAATCAAACAAAGACAGAGAAAAGAGCCAATAAAATTCCAAATAGACACAAAGTCATTCACAAATTGACAAATTATGTTGTTAATGGGGCTACATTGACTAATATTTTAATAGATTTTGAAACAGATACAGCTCCAAAGGACAGTGATGGTGAAAATGTGCTCTTGTGCTGAGCCTCTGTATCCCTCTGTTCTGCGCTTATATGATAAAGACGTACATGATTCGCAAAAATAAAGCAAGAACATGTTCATGAAGCCACCAAAAAGTAAAAAATAAATAAATAAATGAGTTGGCAAAAACACAACTTCTTTCACACCGTTAGAGACCTCACTCTTACACAGTTACATGAATACTCAAATGTGCAGTACAGAATGTTTTGGAAATGTAACCGCCTGCAGAGGTACATTCTTAGGGGTCTTAATCCACAGGGAATCCAAAGAGGAAGCATAAAAAAAGAAGAAGAAGAAAAAAAAGCATGAATGGCAGCTTTGTTAATGTCTCTCACTGCTGTGCCAAAACTGTGGGAAAATATCCAATAATCACCCTCTGACTTTGAAAAAGAAAAAAAATCTCAAGCAAAAGTATGCCTCTATCATCATGTGTTTATTTATCCCCTGTTAGGTTTCATTGAGAAATACCACAGAGATTAACAGACACATGTTCACACACATACATGTACATGCAAACACACACACACACACACACACAGACACACACACGCACACCTACCTGATCAGAGAGACTGGCCCTCCTTGTCCCCTCTCTTTCTAATAGTGTGCTCAGAGTTGGAGGGGACTCTGAAAAAGACTTTGTAAAAAAAAAAAAAACTTTCCTCCCCTCCCTGCTCTTTTTAACGTTGTGCCATCCCCCCCTCTCCATCCCTCCCTCTGTTCCTTCACTGTTGGTTCTTTCCTCCCCCTTACCCAACCGCCTGCACCCCATTTTGTTCGCTCAGGCATGGCCCAGCACACCCCACACCCCACTCTGGAGCCTCTTTTTCCACTCATATTAGTGATGTGAGTTGCAGCGACTGTGAGGGATTGTTCCCATCTGTGTCCAGCACACTCAGTCCTTTTCAGCTGAAACCCCTCTGCTTCTTACATATTTAGACCTTTGCTTTGGAGCTCACTGGATCACAGATGCTAAATTTTTTATCATTTTTGAACAATACAAAACACTGTCAGACACAGGTAAAGACATGACTTGGTCGTTGCATTGCTGTATGTACTGTTAAGAGTCGTTAAAGGGGATTTCAGCATTGGATTAAATATCTGATTAATATTTTGTATTCAACTGTAGCATGCTCCTTACAATATAATGGACAAGACTATACAAAGACAATACTTCTATGCTTTTAGATATCATTAAGAGAGACTGATGAAGGACAATAATTATGATATATTCCCAAGACAAAGCTTTAAAGCAGGGGTGTCCATTCCTCTGCAACAACTTTACATCTTGTAAAGGGTTAAATGAAAACATGTGTGGCAGTACCCACATGTTGTCTGTCTGGTCTTAATGTGGGCCCCTTCCTGCTCTGTGTCTTTCTTCTGACACAAGCTCCGTCTGAATCTTATTCATTCACTTTTCTTCCTTTATGTGTGCAAGCACTTGAAGATTCTCCAATTTGTCTTATCCACCTTTTCCTCTCTTCATCTCCTCTGTTTGTTGTTATCACGGAGGGAACTGTGACAAGGGAAGAGTAGTGTGATTGTCGAGGAGTAAGTGATTTTAAGGAGGATAATATATCTGGTTCTAATATGTTTAAAAATACATTTTGTTGAACACAAGATCTTATTCTGTGCAAAAACAAAGCATGTAGTTGAACATAGTCTTATAAAAATGGTGTTTTCTCCAGATGTGTCATTTCACTGGTGCGTTTCGTCCAGACATGAACGTTCGGTCAATGTGGAATTTCTGAGGGAAAAATAGACTGGATTAATTGATTGACTATTGTTTCATCACTACTTTGTCTTCATGAGAGTCAAAATGATTAAAGACATGAGGTAAACATATGTATAGTCAACCTAGAAGGTAAGGCTACAGTTGTCATTGTGGATAATTGGATTAACAGGATTTCAAATCTACCGGATAATGGATCTAATGGTGGGAGTCATTGTAGTTAATATTCCAATGCCACACTCCATCATTACATCTAAAACAAAAGAACACAGACATTTCTTAAAACAGGAGTACAGAAAGTACCCTATTTCAACCAGCCCATGCAGTATTTTCACTTTTACTGCATCTTCTGAATGTTTTACCTTCCGCAGTGGAGCAGAACAAGGAATGGTCTGTGGAAACGTGTAGGAGGCACACCACATGTGTAAACATACATGTTGGTTTTTCTGGATTTTAGAGAATTTATGGCGATTATATTGCATTTCTGCATATGGTGTCTGGTTATTTTGGCAATAGCAATAGTGATCTTACTCTTAAACAAAAAAGTTTGTCTCTGGAGGGAACTTTTACATAACTTGTCTGACACTTAAAATAACAATCTGAGCCTGTCAGTGGCACACAAGAGTTAATTTAAAGATCATTGATAACATTTTCATGTAGATGAATCATTAAAAAAAACAATACATCTACAAAGCACGTAGAAAGGTGTAGCATCTCTTTTCCTCAAAACATTATAACTGTGACTCAATCTCCCTCCCTCCCCTGCTGTTTCTTCACCAAGTTCCGTGTTATATTTCATTTGTTTAATATGTACAAAAAAAACAAAGTTACAGTAAGACACAGTGTGGTTTTACACTTGGTGCGGGCTATTTCTTGGCTGGGTGCAGTGACTTCCTGAAGTGTTCCTCACTGTGTAAGTTTCTGAGTCATCAAAGAGCACTAGTGTCAACACTTGCCGCACTGAAAATATATACATAGCACATAAACACATACAGATAGAAAACTGGCTTAGTGCCTAGTAAATGTTCTTTAAGTTGGCTGTTACTTAGTGTATCCATTGTGTACGACATCTGACAATAAAAGACTTTCATACATCAGAAAAAGGGAAGAAAGAAAGCAACAATCAGCTGGCAAATTCACTTCAATGCTCAGCTAGAGACTCTTAGTGAAGAATTTACTGGCTGTGACTGAGATTGTTGAAGCTTGGATGAGGAGGGTCGGACACTGGCACGAGTCCAAACTAGGACGGACAAACAGATACATAAAGCAGCTTATTCATTCTGCTATCTATTCTGCAGCATCAGGAAACACTTTCTTTTGTCTTTTTTTGTGACCGCAGGCGTCTGTGAGCTGCAGATGGTGCAGAACAGACCAGTTAGTGCTCTGCCCAGCCTTGTAAAAACACTGCACGAGTCACATTCATTAATTTAAATGTGACTTTATATGGGGAATGGACTTCTCAACACATATTTGTTGTTCGCTAAAAAAGAGTGTGAAGAATGAGTCATAAAAACCTGGAAATGTTTTTGGTTGTTAGATGCCTGAAAATGCAAACTTAAGAGATTTTAATGTTTTATTTTTCACAAAATAAACATCTTGAGAATGTGTTTTACTTTTTGGCAATTGCATTAACACTTCAAAAATGATAAAAAAAAAAAAAAAAAAGTGGTTTTCCTTTGTGGAGATTATTTTAAAACAAAACAAAAATGTGTAAGAGATTATTTTCTGCATTAATCCTAGAGCCAATGGAAACATCATCCCTGCTGCTCTCTATGCAGTCTTAGGTCAAAACTGTTTGGTGAAGCACTTCTAAGCTGAACCAGGATGACCTCCAACCTCTTTACTCATTCTTGACGACCGACAACCTTATGAGCCTCAGAGGTTATCAGCTCTTGCACATCAAATCATTCCATGTTGTATGAGGTTGTTAAAGGTAAGTTAAAGTCTAACACATGTTGACCACAAAAACGTAAGTAACGACACATACAAAACAATATGAGGAAATGCGAAAGAGTAAGACAGACAAACAAAGGAGAAATTGACTCTCTGCTGACCAGAACTTCAAAGTATGAGGCCCAGGTTGACTCTGCACAGCCCCCAACGCACTAAGCCCCACCCCTGTCCATCCCCCCCTCTCCTGTCTGGGTCAAGAGTAGCGCTGAGCAGGGATCAGAAGATCAGAGGACCAAACATTTTACATTCAGGCCATGAACTCCTCACAGGAATGTCACGGTAATTTTCATTCCGAATGGTACTTCGCAGGGCACTCACCTGCAGAAAAAAAGCATGTGTGGAAGGTTTTAAAAATATACCAAACATCTACTCATCCTGACGTTCTTCAGTCATTCTTCACTATGAGTGTTCAATGCCAGAATAAAATCAGGTCAGTGAGAGGAAATCCACGTTGTTTGGAGGCCATTGTTATGCTCCAAACAAACTAAATGGTTTTATCATGTAGGTATGGCAGTCAGATGTTCTTTTCATCTGGCTGCCATACAGATTCCTATGGCCTTAATGAATTTGGACTGATAAAATTATAGCAATATTTCTCTTTCTCTCAGTAAGACGTTGGAAGTGTCCTTTGTTTTTTGCCACAGAAGGGAGAAAATGTGCGGAAGAACGAGAGACAAAAACAAAATGTAATATATCAACCATAAACAAAGTCATAATTTACTAAACTCACTTGTAAGTCATTCTTGGCTGACACAGACTCTAAACTTCACCATAATAATTACATGCCTAAACACAAACTCATACCCAGTCTGAAGTAGACAATTTAATGTTTATCCTCATGGGAACTAAACTATTGTCTCCACAATGTGTTTTATAAGATGACTCACGTACCCTTATACTGAGTTAGAACTCAATACCAGCAGCTGATTGTCATAACATTACATCAATAATGAATTACACACAAAAGTAACTCATTAAGATGACGCAACTCATGAAAATACAAATGAATTCTATAGATGAGATTTGGTCCTTGTATTCTACAATGACCCTGAAGATCAAAACAAAACAACATTACATAAAATGTAATATTACAGTAAACACAACAAAATTACAGAAATTTGAACAACATGCTGTTGTGCTTTCTGAAATGTTGTTGTGTTTTCTGTATATGTTGTTGTGTTTTGACACTCAGGGCCACCGTAGTATTCCCTGGATAACGTTATCCTTAAGGTAATTTGAACCATGGCACCCCAGGGCACAGGGGGGCGGCATAAACCATGCTAGAGAAAGCAGATGTCCATGCACACAAACACACACACACACACACACAGACATAAATCATGCACAGATGTTCATGATTACACCGAGCCAAGCTTCTCATCTTTTTCTCATAGGGATAAAAGAAGCAGATTTTTATGAATATATGTTGGCAACAGTTATAATTATGGGTTTCATTTCAATTCTGATGACATCCTGGCAGAATTTATCATTTGAAAAGTGTTAAATCTGTTTCTAAAAAAAGATGGGATCTTGAGAAAACAGTGAAGGTTGTCCCAGGGACTAAGTGGCCCAAGATGGACGCGTCCCCAGTTGAACACATCCCAGCGACCATCTGTGAAACTTGATTGTCAGAACATTATATTACTTCTTCTTCAGTCTGTAAAATGTTGTCTTTTCTTTACATCAATACATCCAATCACTCAAACAATATATATATTTTATTGGTATTAATGTGGTTCCTTGTAGTTCTGCAATCAACATTCGGAAGCTGACCTTTACCTTAGTTTACTTCAGTTTGTACCTGACTTGTGTGTGCTGATGATTACAGAGAAAATGCTGCCCTCTACTGTCAGTGACAGGACATAAACTGAGGCAGCAGATGGTGAATGGAATTATGATAAGATGAATAAGGGGAGTGGGAAGGCAAAAGACATAAATTATTTCAGGTTCAGCTGCAGCTGTAAAAAAAAAAAAAAGTGGCATGTTAACCCCTGTAAGCATCTGTATTTCTGTCATAATGGGTAATAAGTATAAAGTATCATTTAATAAAACAATGTCACTTAGTCTAGTCAAGTCACCTAGTCTATGTAGTCTGTTTGAGGAAAATAAAACATAAACAAAGCAAATATTAATGCCAACATGAAGTCCTTAAAGAGTGTATATAATATGTGATATCTTTTTATTACCAGTTCTTCTCAGCTCCATAGAGTTTCACTGTCACAACTCCCATCAGTGTTGTCTTGTCTTTTTAAAAAAAAATAAATGTTTAGCTCAAAAACTGTAAAAACCCACTGTGCACTATTTTCTCGGCAGAAACTAGTGCACAGTGAGGTGAATGAATAGCTGGTGACGATTGTGGAACATTTAGCAGCTAAAGAGTTAGATATTTCCATCAGCAGTTGATTGTAATAAAAAAAACGGGCAAAAAGGAGAGCGAGTTTTATATTCAAATGTACCAGATAGCCACAAGCAGAACACCAAATCAGCTATGATGTAGCTCTGTTATGTCAACAGAGAACAGAATACTCCCATGAGATGAGTATATCAGTGTTGTGTTTACAGCTTTCTGCTGTCACTAACTGCTCAAAAAAGTAGTTTTAAGAACTCAGAAATAATTAATAATTAATCATTAAATGGACCTTAACATTTAACACGACATTGTCTTTTTAATTGTTGTTTCAAAGACTGAACTTTGGAATCTCAAATGTAACACACTGTGTGTATCCTCATTGTCACATGTGTAAAATGCATGTCCTTTATCATAAAACATTTGAAAAGCCGACATTTAAGTGTTTCAGGATCTCAGCCTTGTTTACATCCGTATGCGAGTGTCTGAAGAGATCTAGTGGCTTTTTCTGGGATCAACATCAGACACGCCTTTTCAATATCTGACAAGTTGTTTGAGGATGTGCCAACACTCAAACAGGAAACCACCCGGGGCCAACTTCTGCTTTGGGAAATGTCATTATTGTGAAGAGTAGTGACTCACTACCAAGAAATCATATCCAAATAATGATTATCCAAGCAGACTGATTAATTTTGTTACTGTAGTACATTCCTTTTTTCTCAGAAGTTACACCAGGACTGACGTCCGAGACCCGTTCTTCATCGAGGTTTCATGGAAGTCCAATCAGTAGTTTTAGGGCAATCCTGCTGACAAAACAACTGACCAACAAGCAGACATGAGTGAAGACATAATCTCCTTAGAGGTAATAATGGGGGACAATACTGAGTGACGTGATACCATGAATGTCTTTTTTGTTTAATTTATGATTTCATAATCCCTGTCATTTAATTTCCCAACGTAATTGCACAGATGTTGGCTAAGACCACATGATCAACTTGGGACACTCATCAGTAATGAAATAGATCCCCCCCATAACAGCTGTCATTCATAGCTATTTGTCTTGTTTATTCCTCTTTAGGTGTTTCTTTCCTGTGCCATATTTGAAATTTCAATTCCCTAAAATAGATCTATGTAGTATAAGTGAATATATGTATGCACCCATCTGTCCAATTTCTATACCCAGTTCTCCTGTGCATATTTGGGAGGTTGGAGACAAGAAATGTCTTACTCCATTATTAATAACCCTTCTCACTTCATGGCACCACTGAAAACATATTAATGTGACAGTAAATGAAAAACAAGTTTTTAAAATGACAGAGGAAACACTCATGAATCATACGAGGTGAACACTGTATTCGAGTGTGATGCTGTAATGTTTCAGTGAAAGGTGTTATTCTGAAGCACAGGGATCCGAGCCAGCAGAGGATGGAGCGAGGTCTTTTCCATTTCCTCCCCCTGTTTATGACTCAACCAGACGCAGACGGAGTGTGGAGGATGGAGAGGAGCTGCCAACCGGCTGCTGTTGACACACTGTGTACCGGAGCTTGTACATGTTTCCAGAAACCCTCACTTAACCTGCGTCAAATCAATTACACAAACATGACACTGTTTGAGAAGAAATCTTACTCACAGGAAAAAACACGGGTGGGGAAAAGTAACACAACATTCAGATTGCATAGATCACCACTCATGGATGGGTTACCATTTAAATTGCACAGACATGATCTATAGAAGATTGATATTGATGACTATGGTGAGGCATAGGGTTTCAGGTTTTTAGTGAAATGTCTCTACAGCTATCAGATTGTTGGCATGAAATGTAATACATACAGCAAAGGTGCTTAGACAATGTATCTCAAAGCTGCCGTGAGTGCTTATTTTCCTATTAAAATAAGTTTTAAATAACTCTTTATTCCATGAATGATCACTGTTCCAGAGTGTTTTGTCAGTAACCGATGTCTCCCCTCTGCCAGCTCATGTGCCAAAAGAGAATACACATTTTCCAGTATCCCTGCCCACTGTGTCCAATCAGGACAGAGCACTCAAGAAAAAGTCAGTTCTGTGGGGTCGTGAGCATGTAGAGAGCAGGATCCTCATGCTCTGGCACCTACACTATCATTGACGAAACAGTGCAAGCTAACAATTCCAGAGCCACCGAAGACGGCTTACACCACCATACAGGCCAAATGAAGAAAAACGCTTTAAGAAAAGAAAGAGGCGAAGAGAGCTGCCTGGAAAAAAAAGAAGGGAGTCTTGTTCAAATGTGGTGAGATAGAGGGAAGGGAGGGGATCGCTGACTGCAAAACAGACAGGAAGTTAGCTAGACCAGCGACAAGGCTCACGGCACCACAATGAGGTTAACATGTGGCTTTGAGGGAAATATATCAACTCCTGGATGTGTTGCCATGACATTTAGTACAGACATTCACAATCCAAAATGTAAATAGTCATCACTTCTGTGATCCCTTAAACCTTCAATTTAGCACCATATTCTCGAATGTTACAGAACATTTGGTAAACTGTTTATTTGACATGCAAACAAGAAAAAAACATTGAAACACTTGTGGCCATTAGTTCATCAGACTGACACTTTTTGTGACAGCATACTTTTAGAAAATTACATTATAAGACAGTGTGATTGGAAGACTGTTCATAATATGCATGCAAACTATAAAGGCCATCACTAGTTAAGTAATGAGCTTTCTGGTGCATCAAAAACAACTTGACTTGAACAAAATATAACAAAGTAAGAAGTTCAAGCTCGGCCTCCGAGTTGCTTGAATTGAGCTTGAAGCAGTGGGAAAAAGTAAATGCCAACCGTGCTCTCACATAACGTTAATCATCGTAGCCTTTACCATGCATGATTGGCTTGAAAGAGGTCATGTGAGGAAAGAGTGTGAACAAAGATGTGGGATCCATAATCGGATATAATGTTTATGATCATGTTCATGATCATAAACTTACAAAATGGTCAGATTATCACACATCATGGTACTTTTGGCATCACTGATCATACAGAGGGCAAAACTATCATAACAATACCACACTTATCATACTGCTGGCTCTAATAAACAGATGTTAGCATGCTAAGATGCTAAACAAAGATGTTAAACATAGCATACATCGTACCTGCTCACTTTATTTGGTGACTAGTTAGCATTGCTTTGTGAACGTGTTAGCATGCTGATATTAGCATTACAGTTATTGGGGTCTTCGTCATTGTCATCAGTTGTAGAAAGTGGTTTCTTTCATGACACAGCATGAACCGTCACAAAACTGCTCTGGAAAGGACTTACTGTCGGTGGCATTGGCACATATACATGAAGTGCACACACATTATTTTGTACCGGTGACATTTTTTGATTACAGACTTATTCATAAACTGTATGTAAAAATAACATCGTACAGCTGCAGTAGCCTATACCACCCACACACAGAGTGCATGTGGCATTTACAGTACAAAACATGTTTTGTTCATGGTTTACGGTTAAAAGAAAGTGCTCCATCACCTTGTCCCCCCAAATACAGGCCCTTATTATGTCATAAATTTGGCTGAACTCTCACTGAATTGTGGGTGTCATGACATGTGATTTATCTAGAGGGCGCTCTTTCAGTGCTCTGATTAAATATACTGTCTGCAGTCTTCCCGCTTGTTCTCCACCTTGCCCCTTTTCTCACAGCACTCCCCCCATATTCTTGGGGGGGAATCTGGAAACGTTTTTCTCTCCTCTGCTCTTCTCACATGCCTGCAACGAGTTACTTTCTTCGAGACACACACACATGCTCAGTTGAACACACACACACACACACACAAAACACACACACTCACACACACAGAATGGTCTCTTTGGCTCCCCAGGTACTTTGTGGCTTCAATACCTCCAGGCAGAACACAGACTGTAGATCTAATCAAGCACACACACGCACACACACACACACACACACACACACACACGCTCATTCTTGAATGCTGCCCAAAATGTTCTCATATTCACTTAAGTTCTCTTAGTTCTGCACCATCAGACTCCAATCAGATAAGTTACCCTCATTTGATGTCTTTCTTTTTCACTGCCTTCACTCTGCCTTCACTCTTCTTCACATACTCAGTCATTCTGTGTCTTTTTATGGTACAAGCAAACATGTTTCCACCAACTGTTTTGGGCTCAACCGTTACCAAGGGCTGAGCCGAGAGAAAGGAGAAGGAAGAAGTGAGTGAGTCAGGGAAGATTATGGAGGAGGTCTGGGGTCGGGGATGTGGGCAGCATATGAAGAGGAGGAATGCAGTAGAACGTGGGTAAACAGCGCTGGTAGCTTGAAAACACACACACACACACACACACACACATACACGCAGACGTATTAACGCACACACATTTCCAAACAGCTCCCGAGGGTTTCATTGGGAATTTAGGACAAAACTGTCTGCGCTCTGTGGCTCCTGACCAAACAGGTAAGTGTCAGTCTGTTGTTGGTTTTCTCGTCTGCTTCCCTCTCCTTTCTCTGCAAGGCAGGTAAAACTGGAAATCTGCACTGCGCGTCTGTTTAATTACAGTTGGTGTTGATGCAGAGGATTGCATAATGTTGCTGATGTCTTGGCAACCTTTTGAGCATGTGCTGTACTTTCAATTCGAGAGCAAAATGCCACATTGCAAAGATGGTGATTAAGTCAAACTTCCTGATGATGCAAATCTTTCTTACGCACTGATGTGTCATACAGCAACTGAGAGTCTCTGTGTGTGTGTTTGTTGTGCAGCTTTGTGGGAATTACCGTAACCATCTACAGCTGTGCATGCAAGCAAAAAAAGGTATTCTTCCCTCTCTTACCCAGAAGTTTGAATGCAAAGAAGCGTGTTTGAAAACATCATCTCACCATCTCAACTCGTGCTGCAACTCAAACAGAAGCATGCATTCGTTAACTCTGATCTCTCCATATGTGTTAAAGAGACACGCTGCCATAAAGAGGGTGACCTTTTTGACCTCACACTGAAACCGTTCTTTATCTGATGTTCAAAGCTTGAGGCAGATAACAGTTTCTCAATTTCACATTCAATATTTACAAGGGTTGCATCAGTTCTTACAGGTGTACCACTTAGAAAAACAGCACTGCCATTAATGTAAAATTGGGAACTTTTGAGAGGCAGATTAGACAAGATTAAGAGTCCTCAGCCAGACTAGCTGCTCAGCGAGATGCTACATGCTAGGGAGTTATTGCTGACATGTTGACATTCAGCGGATTGTGTGGAAAAACCTCCAAATATAGGTTGAATACAGTTGCGTTTCCAGTAAAACACTGTACATAGATATCAGTCTAAACAACTGTGTGTACTTACCATTGTGTTGATAATGGAAAACAGTTAAATACCATCATATTTGTTGGCAAAACCTTTATTTATAAAGCACTTTAAAGGAATTTATACGGAATGAAGTAGTATTTTATATTTCAGACTGATGATTGCACAGTAAAACAAAGTCATACTTCATGGCAAAGCCTTCATTTCTGCAGTATGCATATGGTATTTTCAAACACGTTGCTTATCTCCTTTTCTCAAACTTGACAAAGCTGGTCCACAGAAGACATTAAACAACTTTTACTGGTGATAGAGCTCATCACTAGGACATTGGTTGATGATTTATTTCCCGACTTTGTCATATTGTTTCACTATTGTTTTATCATTTATCTCCCCAGCTGTGTCCATGGCTCCTCTGTGCTGTGTTGTGTTGGTGCTGCTGTGTGTTTTTGACTCGGCCTCGACCACATTTGTTGCTGACATGGATTATGGAGGTGTTCCTCTGTGGATTGACCGCCAGTTTGGCGAGCCCAGTGTGTTGAGCCTGCAGGGACGGATGGACCCACGCTGGTTCAGAGCCAACAACCCCCAGGCCTGCCCTCTACAGTGTGACTGCCCCATCCAGTGGCCCACGGCGCTCTACTGCGACCACAGAGGCCTGGCAGACACCCCTGACCACCTACCGGAAAGAACTCAATACCTGTTTCTACAGGTAGAAAAAACACTGGCATGGGAACTGAGCGTGTGTTGTCTTTACAATGGTCTGCCACTGGCCCACAGTGGTTTTCCATTCCCTGTTCATTTTAGTTCTAAAGTGTGGAACGTGAAATTCTTTCAGACATTTTTTTCTTTTGTTCTCAGGGCAACAACATCTCATCCCTGTCGTCCTCTTTCCTGGCCAACATTACTGATCTACGCTGGCTCATCCTGGACCACAACCAACTGCAGAGCGACAAGCTGGAACAGGCCGCCCTGCAGAACCAGAGCCAGCTGTGCTACCTGTTTGCCAACAACAACCACCTGACATCAGTGCCCAGTGCTCTACCAGCTGGACTCAAACAGCTGCGTCTGGCCCACAACCAGATCAGCAGCATCAGCCCTGGCGCTTTCCAGAACCTGCACAACCTGACGCTGCTGCTGTTGCAGGGAAACAAGCTGCGGACCATCACAGAGGGAGACCTCAAGGGTAGCGTAATTTGTAATTTCCTGATTAGATTACGTTACAGCACAACTTTGTGCTTTGTTCACATATAATAAACACCATAGACAAACATTAGATGATTGTCTTTTGTTGTTGACTAGTTTACACAGGTGGCTATTAGGGCAGTTGGAGTCAGAGGGTTGTTTAATTCAACAATGAATGGCGACAAAGGGAAGCGAGTAGGTAAAAAAACGAAAAGCTAACTTCAATGATAAGCTGAAGTACAAAGATCCAATCGCAGGAGACGCAGACTGAAAACAGATGAACTAATGAAGAGGGAGGGAAAACAAAGGCTTAAATACGCTGGAATGGTTCATGGTTGATTAATTGATCTGTCACACAAATATTGTTTTTTGTGTTGCAGGTCTGTCCAGTCTGAATCTGCTGGATCTCAGTGGGAATTTGTTCTCGTCCGTCCCCAGGCATTTACCTCCATCAGTCGTGCAGCTCTATCTGTCCAACAACACTCTCTCAGGGCTGGATGAGGACAGTTTTGTGGGATTTCTCAACCTTAAGTATCTACGCCTCAGTCGCTGTGGTCTGAAGATCCAGGGCATCCACCCGCAGGTCTTCAACTTCTCCAGTTTGGTGGAACTGGACCTTTCTTATAACAAACTTAGTACCACTCCCACAGTCCCCACCACCCTGCAGTACCTCTACCTGGAGGCCAACCAAATACAAGGTGAGTCGCATATGTGCAGAAAGAAAACAGGCACATACAGACAAGCACAAATACAGTCATGTCTTTAAAATGCTCATACACCACACGTGGACACATTAATAAACTTTACAATTCAACAATGCACTCACTTCTTGTGACAGCAGAATACAATATATGTGAGTTATGTGGCTGACCACCTGGGGAGGTCTGACACCCAAACTTGACTGTGAGCGAGAAGATGAAATGTGGAAAATGTGAGAGGAACTTTAAAGAAAGCACGAGTTCCTCGAACACACAATCGGCCCTCTTCACTGCATACAGACATGGGAGGGGCTGGGCAGAGATGGAAGAGGAGGGAGAATAAAGGGAGGGGAGGGACATGGAAAGAGAAAAGGGTGGAGGAGAGAAGAGAATAAAGGAATTTTGGGTGGTTGGATGAAGAGAAAGCAGGCTAGTAAAGGAGAGAGGAGAGTGGTATGAAACATCTGTGATGGATTCAGAGGTAGGAGCACCAGATGAGCCAGAAGCACATGCTGTTCCCATCATCAGCTTTTTGCTCTCTCTCGCTCTGCTCTCCATCACTTTGGTCTTCTTTGTGCAGATGAGATTCATGATACAGCCAGGAGCCACATTTTGACTCACGTGATCGTCTGGCAGCAGTGTTCAGTTTTCGTTCTCAGGCTCTGGCAACGCAAAAGTTTGCTCTCATTTCCTGATCTGTTTAAGCACCAACAAGAAGAGACAGACAGACAGCAGACTGCAAAACACTTGTACAAAAACACACACCTCATCGTCTAGCTAGCAGCATGACAGCTACCGCGGTGCTCATATGCCAAAGCCCACAGTCTGTGCCGAGGGAGGCTCTACTACTGAAATGAAGTGAGAAAGCAAAAGAGAGGGTGTTGTGGTTTCCTCGTCCTCCGTTTTCACCACAGCACCTGCAAGGCTACTAATGGGAAATGCAGACTGTTTTAGAAGAAGAGCCTTTGCAGACTGCACAGACTAATCTCGTGATCAAACCAGCACTTCATCTTAATGATTTACATATGACGAACACATGGTACATGATGTGAAATCAAAGCTCCGTGGACTGCTTTAGTATCGACAATGTTTTGACAAGACAGCAATAAAAAGAAGGCTGTCGCTCTGGTGAATAATGAGCCCGTGTTTTCTGTCTGTTCATTACAGGGTTCAACTTGACTAGTTTCTGCAGAGAGGTGGGACCGCTGTCCTACTCCAGGATGAAGGTATTACGACTGGATGGAAACAAGATGACCTACCAGCAACTGCCCCCCGACTGGGTCTACTGTCTGCGAGTGCTTGAAAGGATTTTCGTCTGACCCCCGCCTCCTGAGCATGATCAAAAAACAGGATTGCTGTATGCGACTGGAAAACCTCATCTCCTGATACAAAGTACAAGACGTGACTTAACTTAAGATCTTTGTTTTGTTAGCTAACTCATCATTTGTGCAAGTAAAAGCCTTAAAGCTAGAAACCAGAGACTCTAATTCATCATGTGTTCAATATGCAGATGCACTGCCAGCAACAGAGGGGATGCCAAAGCTTGAACTTACCAGTGTACTTACCAAATAACCAGTGTTATTTTATGGCAATGCCGAAGTCCTGATCAAAACATTTCTCATTCCACCAGTGCATTCCCATGAGTCTCTCTTGCTCTCATTCCATCTTCGCGTTCTGCCTCAGCAGGGTTGTACATCTGTGTGTTATTACTGAATAGGAACTGTGACAAACCATCTCATTTATGACTGTAAAGAATAATAAGCTCTGGTTAGTCGGAGCTGTCTTAGGAGGGAATAGAACACGTATGAATGGCAAAATTCAGTAGCTTTCCCATAAGAGAATCTGACTCAGTTAACTGGACTGAGTGAAACAGCCACACCAGTCCGCACATGGAGCCTGGTGGAACACGAAACTATTTAAAGCCTTTTCTGCAAATCAGTGCTACATTAAAACCTGAATTTGTAAACTTAGGTCCATGATCCTGAACATGGTTTTTGGCTTGCAGATGCAAAAGAAAATAAAATGCACATGAACATAATATTGTGTACTCGTCTTGCTTTTTTTTCAAAGCTACTGCAATGCTCAGTTTTACAATACCAGAAATACAAGCAGTCTAATACACAGTGCATCCTTGTTATCATCCATCCATTGTCTTTCACTTATCCAGGTTTGAGTCACGGTGGCAGCTGGCTCAGTAGGGCATCCCACACGTCACTCACCCCAGCAACGCTTTCCAGAGGTCCGAGCTCTATCAAGGCTGAGTCTAGCCAACGTTTGGAGGGGAACTAATTTCAGCTGCTAGTGTGCACGATTAATTTTTTTTCAGTCAGTCCCAATGCACATGACCACAGATGAGGGTTGGAACGTAGATCGACTGGTAAATCGAAAGCTTCGCCCTCTGGCTAAGCTCCCACTTTACCACGATGGTCCCACATAATGCCTGCAAAGCCAGAAACCAGTAGATATTTATAACCAACACAACATTTGACATGTTACCAGCCTTAATTAAGTAAGAAAATATCAGCCATGTGCTTTGTCCTGAAGCATCTTTGGGGAAACTTAGAGAAAAGAAAATTTTATAGTGAATTATATTGCCATACAGTGAACAAAAGAAATGCAGATTAACTTCTAACCAGATGAGTCAAGCATTAGCAAAGCGCATATAGATATATGTGAAGATGAATGACTGGACAGAATGGACAATAAACCAAAGGGGTATCATGGTAAAGAAGGGATTCATTGTTGATTGTATGTACATCTAACACACCTGTACACAGTAACTAGATTATGTACAATATGAATTAGTGGGTTTCTAGTATTGGTATGTGCAGTAAGAAGAAGCCATTACAGTCAAAAATGGTCAGAGTTAAATAAAGTGCATGCTGCCATAGCAACAGCAGAGTAAATAGAGATTTCACCGTTGACTGCTTCTTGTTACCTTGACATTTGGCCTTTAACGGTGCACTAAAGGATTTGACTCCCTCTTGTATATAATATTTCTGCACCCTGATTTTCAAGCCTGTGTTTTGTCATGATGTCATCCCACAGTTTATTCTGCTTGAGGAAGCTTCCAAACCAGACGGGTGGAGCTCTCCTAGTGCACAGAAACACGAGGCTCTTAGTGACAAAAAAATATTTTAATAAAGAGTCATGCAAACAGAATCCCATTCACTTTTTATCTAATTCAGTGCTGACGTGCGTGGGATTTGAGTTTAAACCTTAAAAGATTTTTTTTTTTTTAAACGCAACAGAATGAATATTATTTTGATTTCCATATCTCATAATTACGTCTTCCATATCTCCTCATTTACTCAGCATCAAACTACAATCGTCTTACTGTCTCATGTACTTACAGGAGCAGCCTCACGTGGATCAGAGAGTGTGTTCATCCACCAAAACCCAGCGAATCATAAACGTCTGCATAGCGCTGACACATTAATAACAGTACCATCTTCATTTCTTCTAAATGCAGCTGACCAGCAAGGAAGTACCAGTGAGAGAAAGAGGAGTCATTGCGGTCCTGTTTACTTAAATGGGGGCTGTTATAACCATGTGGTGCTTTGTCTCATAATGACAATGTGTTTTAATGATAATGCGGCTACAGTCTCATAATAGCGATAACGTTTACCCATCATTACAAGATAAAGATCACGTAACCCTGAGACCGTTTCTACATAATTGCAGAATGCAAAGTAAGAATTATCAGATGTGCAATTACAGGAAAATGTGTGTTAATGTTTAGCTCTTCAGTGAATGAAAAAGAGGGACATATAATATCACCTGTTTCCAGCATAAATGAAAAGTGTTTATCATAATTCAAACTGTATGATATATCTGATTCACTTTAGGAACCTCCTGTATGATTTGAGTCATTGTAGATGGTTTTCTTCACTGTACTGGCAATAGAAAATACATTTGTAATGTTTAAGGGCGACTAAAACCCTTTTTTTGGCTTATGTACAATTAAAACTACGATATCCCTGCTTGTGACCACTTACTATTGGTTTATTACTTAATGCATCAACAGTGTTTCTTTTTAAATACTTCTTATAGGCCTGAAGAGCTAAAGCTACCCAATACTTCATAAAAAATAGCAATGGTCAAACAAAAGTCTTGTACACTAAGACAGGAATCACTGTCGCATATGCTCATTTTGATTGAATGGATCATTTTGTTCAACATATCAATCTGCTGAGATACTCTCTAGTGCTTGTTTGTGTGTGTGTGTGTGTGTGTGTTTGTGTGTGTGTGTGTGTGTGTGCGTGTGCGTGTTTGCGTGCGCTGCCATATTTTCCAGGTGACACCATGTCTTTAAAGTGCTGTGAGTGTGTTTGATGGTCTGATCAGACTCATGCTATGTCTGGGCCCACACTAACCAGAGGAGCTTGCTCACACAGAGTTCCTTTGAGGGACGAGCATTAACCATAAAAGTCTGTGTGAGCTTGTTCCAGTGACGACCAGCCGGCGGCCTACTGGGTGCGTATGAAGTCATGATGGAAAGTTGAGCGGTTCCATGTTGCTGCTGAGAGGCCATCTGCTACATCATGATATCTTGAAAGAATGGCTCAACATTTTGGGGCATATTTGGGCAATATATATTTCTGCTGTCTGTCACTTTCTTGCTGAGCGTTGAGTGAGAAAAGTGACATTCATATCCGTCCATCCCAATATGAAGCTGGAACCAGGGGATGCTAGCTTAGGGGACATGCTAGCCTGGCTCTTTATGTTCAAGAAAGAGTCACATATCCTCCATAAAACCAGGACTGTAGTTGTTTTTGTTCATCTCTGGAACACATTACTAACAGTAATCAAACTAATCCTAAATATAAAATATTTTACAGCAAAGGTTAAGTGCTGTGTTGATGCATTGTGGAATGTGAGTATGTGTATTTTATTGCGTTGTGGTTGTATGATGCTGAAAGCTCTATATTTTAATTACACAGTACATTTATAGCAGAGTTAAAAGTTAGCAATAGCTATAAACTCTGTGTGTAGCATATTAGTTTAACACTTTTTATTGGCACTGTGCTAGCTAAACAGAGTTGACCCTTTTGAATAAAAGTCCAATAAATAATTGCATGTTAAACAAACATGATAACATGTTCATCGGTGAGCTTCGGAGAAGCCTGTAGGCTGTAATTCTGTGTTACCTTCAGACAGAGCCTGGATGGTTGTGCCCTCTTGTTTCCAGTCTTTAAGCTAAGCTAAGCTAACCAGCTGCTGGCTGTACGTACGTTCCCAGCCTGTATATAGCAGAGAAAGAATGGCTATCAAACTTCTCAGCTGAGAAAGTGAATAAGTGCATTTCTCAAAAACTCAAACTGTAAACTATCTGGGATCTTGAGGAGGACAGCGCTAAGGAAGAGCTTTTTAACTGGTTGGCGTTCGTCCTCAGCTGCTGCGACACTTTGACTTGTTAATTCCCCTGCATGCCCTTTATTACAGATGTGGCTGCTTGATACTTCTCACCTCAAACTTTATATTCCTCTCTACTTTCCTCTGTTTTACTGCAGTCTGTTAGTCCTGTAAATCAGGCATACCCACACACTTAAACCAGACTGCTGCTGCATTCCTCTTTCTCTGAGCCATGAGGCACGACGATCAAATATGAAGCACAGATTTATTAGCAGCAACAATATGGGTACTTCGAACAAAGACACATTTAAAACGCAGCACATAATCTGTATTAGTGAACGCTCACTTGTGTCTTTGAAGCAGTTGAGATGACACAGGGGTAGGTTTAAATTTCCAGCTAGCAGGAGGCAACACCATGGGGCCAGATGGCACCTGTGAGCACCTGAAAGGCTCCCTGGTACTTCACAGTGGTATAAACCAGTAACTGGAGGTGATTCTGTTGCAGTGACTGCCAGCACCGAGGCAGTTATTGTCTTTAACAGTAGATAGCTAATGTCATTTTTTCCATCCCTACTTCCAGACTCACTGATTTTCTGGATTAAACAGACCTGAGTGAAGTGGAAAAATGCGAAATGGAGATGGAAAATTAAAAAGGATATTGACTGGAAGTTGGTTCCATGTAAAAAAGAAAGAAAAAAAGAAAAGAGAAATAAAGACGCATCTTTGTTTATTTCACTGAAGTGGAGACCTTCTCTGTTTTCTAACCTCTGATGATATGATTTCTTTTCATGAAGTCTGGACTGTTTGGAGGACGGTTATTCATGCTAGTGTAGAACTTATTCCTAATAAAGCGTCATATTCAGGGGTATCATTTCTGCAGCCATTTAAAAACAGAACAAAACTCTGACTGGGGAAAGCATTAGAGCTCAGGCCATTCCTCTCCTCTGAACTAAACTCTGCCTTGGAAACCACCAGTCAAAACAATCTGCAGTGACGCTCCCTGCGGTGTAATAACAGCAACATAGAGCGCTGAGGAGCTCAGGTCCCTACATATATCACATCGCTCTGCCCACACACTCTTTCATTATTACAATACTATACCACTCAGGTATGTGCAGGTCCAACCACAAACCTGTTTTGCATCTCTAATTGTATCCACTGCTTACAGTCGTCTCTATTGGCACTGTTAGTATTATCAGCTAGTTTTGTCAATTTTTCTTAGAAAAACTGAATTCAAAAATGAGTTATTTTGGCAGAAATTCAGAAGCCTGGATAAAGGGAGACTAGCTGTTATGTATGTTTGCCATCTAATCAATCTATTTTTTCTATTAACTCTTGCCACTTTAATCAACCTTGTTTCCCATTGTATGATAAACCCACTGTGTACTTAAGTGCCCAGCAGCACCAAACAACAGACTCGTTGCTGGTGAACATAGTGAAGACTGATACAGAGCTAAAGGAGAATGTATATACGACTTATGCTCATCAGGTGGTCACAAACAAAACTCCAGAAGAAATGAATGAATCCCCTTTTTCTTAGCCTTAGCCTAACCCTGTAAAAGAAGCATAAACAGATTGCAAACGTAAAAACAATTCAACAAAAATGACAAATACAAAGTCATTGGACACCACAGAGGGTGCAACAAGATATTTTGTGCCACATACAGAAAATAGCCCGACACTTCCTGTAGAATCAACGCTGATACAAAACATCACCACAGCAGAAGGAGACGACACAGATGTGTGTATGTTGCAACAATTGGTGAGTTTGATATTGTTCTCATTTCCTCTCGTCTGCTCAGACTCTCTGATCCTCCACAGAATTTTTAATAATCCTTAAGTTACCTCAGAAATCACTGCTAAAAGATCCAGGCTGAGTATTTTGTAGAAAAGCAAAGTCAAGAACAGAAAGCGTCTGTAGTCCACCCAACATCATGAGTGTGTTTGATTTTTGTCACGTGTAATGCTCACCAGCTTATTTGATGATTTTTCTCTGCTGTCATGCTATTGTCATTCTACCTCTAAAACAAGATGCAACATACAATACTTGTGATAGAAAGTGAAAAAAGACCTTGTTTAGATTCATCTCTTCTTGAGAATTTTGTGCTGGTGTCAACATTCTGAAAATTAACCATTTGTTTTGATGTTGTTTCGGTTCCTGACTTCCTGTCTGCTCTTTGCTGAATTTGGTTGAATTTATGCGTCATGCTCTGGCATCTGGCAAAATAGAAACCTTGCCTATCTACTGTGGAAGGGTCCGGACTGCTGGAGCAGCACTGGAGTAGATACGCAACGCAGCGGAGCCAGTGGAAGAACACACATTGACTAGAGTGAAACCATTCAGAGCCGCTCCCGTGGCTGTTAGGAGATGGACCGAACTTGGATCTGGTGGAATTTGGGGGTTAGTGGCTGTGGGACACTGGATTTTGGGAAAGGGTGTGATGTTTTGGGATTAGCTTTGAGGAGTCAAATGCAAGATGTGTCAAGAAATCAGTTTTCCTAGAATCTCTATTCAACAAACAAAACTATTGGAAAGGCTGATGGACCAACTGACTGGAATAATAAGAGGAATAATATACAGATGCCTCGGACCTCCCAGCTGTGTGAAGGTTCTGTTTGCTGTCGGGCAGACAAATCACCCATCGCAGACTTGTATTGTACTTATGGTTTTGGGGAGCTGAATGAGGAAGCCGTTGGTTTCATTTACAGGCCTGTTTACAAGCAACACTAAGACCTCCAGCCATCTCGTTAAACACACATATAAACCGACAGACAGATGCTGATTCTGCTGTCTTGTGTTTCCTTTAATGTCTGACGAGTGTTACTTACAGTTAAGTAGTCAGTGTTGACTTACAGTGCAGTAGTCCCTCAGAAGAGGAAAGGGCGTCTTGATGATTGCAGAAATAGTAATGGTCACACGTTTCAAGTAATGAGCCTCAATAACACGGCAGGAAGCAATGTTCACAAAATCTTCTGTGACATTTGTCTTTTCATGACCAGTAAAAGCACTTTAATGGAACAAATGCCAAATCTAGCTTTGACTCTCTGATCTAGGTTTTCACAATTAGCGTGATACCTGACCTGCGGAGTCTGTCTTGTGCTGGAAAAAGGACTGCTTACAATCCTATTTCCTGTGGTTTTCCCACACCCCCTGCACTGTGCACCACAGGATGATTGTCTTAAGACCACATGGCCTCAGCTGTTAAGCCAATATAACTCAGAGTGGAGGCAAAAGTTGTGGTTTTCCTATTCTCTTGAGCCATGACACTTTCATTAGCATGCTGACTAAACAATATGAGAGGTTAGGGTGTAGGTGGTTTCCTCAGTAGTGTTTAAAGGTGTGTGATGTGGAGTTCAGGGGCCAGACTGAAGGCTGTATGTGTGAACTATGTGCATTGCGTGTGAGAGTAGCACTCTGCGGCGTCTGTATCACCTCTTCCATATTTAACTGAGTCCCGCCACAGAGAATCATATGTGAAACACATGCAGCTAACTCAACACAATATGGCCACGTGCATCCACATACGCGCACACACACACACACACACACACACACACACACACCACTACCATTTATCATACCATGAAGCATATGGGCATGGCAAGCTTATGCTCCCTTTTCATCTAAAATAATCCATCTGTGCAAACATCTTCACTCGTTCCCATCTCTAAATCAGTATGCAGTGAAATACAATAAATTACTAACATGTGCATCTTTATGGGCACATTAATGCCTCTCATGTAGAACAAGGCCAAACTGAGTTCAAGTAAAGACCGTAATGCTTTGATTACTTACTTTGAAAAGTGACTGTTAGTGAAGCCTCACTTTGGCATTTCTGGTTCACTCGGGTTAAAGTCAATTCCTTTTTTGCTAATAAGATATTTTCACGTATTGTTCTACAACATAGAACAGGAAAATACCCCATTTGTGAATATCGCAGCTTTTACGTGTCTTAAAGCGAAACTCTCGCCAAAATGCAGCCTAGGCTTTTTTTGTCAATGTACCCGAGTCAAACCTTTGTATAAAAGCATAATTACGATGAAAGAGGCACTTTTAAGATTTACTGTATTTTCGTTTTCGGGTCAAATTCATTTTCAATGGGAATGCTACGGGCACTCTTACGATAGCATCAATTTTTACTTAGCAAACTATTTTTAAAACACTAAAAATCCTCGACACAACATGAAATTTTGCTCGTAGTATCACCAGGGGCTCTACACATGAACACGAGCATTGAGAACATTGTTTGTGTACACAGAGTTTACGAAAAAGAAAGGGGCCAACTACTCACGTTAGCAGTTGCTTGATCCGCTCGCTGCCGTCCTGCCAGCCAGAAATATCGATCTCCGAATGCGACTTAACATGGAGGACAGTTAAGGTGGACCGCTCCTAAAGCTTAGTTCCATATAAATGCACGGATGATTTGTTGTTTTATAGTTAGCGAAAAACAATATTGACCTTGAAGTTGAAAATGGGGCCTTATAAAAGAAACAATACTAAAATAAAAGGCCAGAAAAGTCACGTGAGATATCGCATTGCGTTGTTGCCGGAGGACAGTAGCGGTTCACCTTAACTGTCCCGCCGATCAGCTGTTAGCATAGCAACGCTAACTTTCAAACCGAAGTACTCAATCCTCTGTGGGCTGTCCATCGTTGCTCCGTTGGTCCTCCCTCCACCCCAACCTCAGGGTTATTCACCGCCTGGCTCTTTTGTAGCTCTCCTCTGCTGTGGTGGTCTCCCCCGGCTCGCGGCGATGTTGGATGGTCGCTGCTCTGCCATTGCTGGTGAGTCTCCAGGTGTTCAGCGCAGGAGCTCCTGGACCTCTGCTGTCACTTCACCCCAGGCTCCATTGCTGGGATTGGATCTCTTGGTCTCCTGCGTTGCCCCCACTGTGTGCACGGGGCCTCCAGGCACTCCAGAAGTTTGATATGGACAGTACTATTCCCTCCGCGCGGACTGAAAGGCGCTCCAGTTATTCTTTGTAATGTGTACTTCTTATGTATATTTTAATATATAAGTTGCACCTGACTATAAGTCACAGGGCCAGCCAAACTATGAAAAAAGTGCGACTTACAGTCCGGAAAATACGGTAATTGGATTCTTAGTGGTTCTGACTTTGAAGTGGGGAAATTAATTAATAGGCTCACGTTGTATTAATGTTAGATTGGAGACAAAATCTGCCAGCACTAAAAAATTATAAATCTGCTATAACTAACAGTAAACTTTGGTGGAGAATTTGACACTTTATCAATATAAATTGAGTATTGTCACAGTTCAAAATAGATGAGGATCCAAATGCAGACACACAGAGGAAGAAGGTAGCATAATAAAAAGCAAGTTTAATGAGTTGATGGTCGAAAAACTAAAAATGCTAACAAAAACTGGCATCAAAAGACAGGCTAAGGAAAATACCACTGACACAACTGAGGACAAAGCAAAAAAAAACACAAGGAACGAGGGCAAGGCACAGGAGATGGATGGACAAAAACAGGACTGATGCAAGGTCAAGGACAGACTAACCTACAAAGAGTGAGGTAACAACACAGGCATAACTTAATGTACGAGAGGATGAGGTGCAGACAAAGAAACACTGGGAACAGGGAAGTGCTGACAAGGCAGATGTGAAACAGTCTGTGGGGGAACCATTCGGGCTGGGAGGAGCACAGGAACACAGGTAGGAGATGGAACACTGGGAACACAGGTGAGCAGGAAGTAGAAAGCGACGACAGACACAAGAGGATAAACCTACAAAATAAAACAGGTATTCAACAAACAAAAAAACGAAAACACGACAACCTAAACCTAGCTCCTACCACCATTTGGGAGATTCAGATAAGAAGAAGCAAACGACTTAGGTGCTTGTTTAAGTTGTGTATAGTATTGGTTTAAAGAGAGAGCTTCGCACTGTACTACAGTATACAGCCTGGATTTCTTATTCACTGGCCATTTGGATCACACGAGCTGTGATTGGTTACACAGCACTGATTGATTTCAGATACAGCAATCACAGTGCTGCAGGGATGAAGTAACAAGAAAACAAACAAAATGCCTGAACCACATGACACAAGACCGGTACTGACAAGGGAAGGGTGTTTTTATTCAAAGGAATGGAAAACTCATATGGTCAGCGGAGTTCAAACAGCCATTTCACTTGACAAAAAGGTTTCATCGAGATTTCGGACATGATAATGGTAAAAATGCAAATATAGGATGGGCTCTGTTAAACATTTACAGTCACCTGATCACAGCCAGATGTGGTTCAGAACTGATCACACCAACGGTTTGCTTTAAAGCAAGTTAACACATTTGAGCTCATTTGTAAATCCATGTTTGAAGTCTAATTACGAAAAAAGAAGTGAGCAACCTGCTCCAAGAATTTCAAACCTCCTTTCAAAACTGAGCTGACCAGTTGTAACTTAAGCTTAGGAGATTGTGTGTACATGGTGTGTGAACTGAAGACTGTGAGGGCTGCATAATGTTTGATTTAATGCACCCAGGATAAGATTGGATTTGGAATTGTCCAACATCCAGATGGCTTCCTTTTTAAACAACATGCGTTCTAGAAAGCACTCTTCAGCCGACAGCCTGCGTGGTGTGATTTCATGCGTGATGTAATGCTTCCCAACGTCCGCAGCTGCTGTCGAGATCCGCTGCTGGTGTATAACGTTTCCCTTTTATTGATACTGTGATTCAGCACAAAAGACACGTGGTTTGAATAAATAAGAAGAGAGATTTTTATAATTCATTGGTATTTATTTGATTGACAGAAACTGCTTTTGCCAAAGTTTTGATGATGGAAATGTTTTTAAGTTGACTTCACAGATGAACAAAGGGGCCAGCTGTCTGCTCTGTTGTGGCCGTATGAACTCTTTTGCAAGCAAAAGAATGAGCATTGATTATAAATTCTGTAAACTTTGGTAGATAAAACAAGCAGTTTTATCAGTGTGATGGGTTTGTTTCCACTGAACACTACATTGTTTGAAATAAATGACGTTTATTTTTGATAAAGGCAATAATGATGTGATTTTTCAAATAATAAAATGATTTAAGAGACCATATATTTATATTAACATAATGGCTTTTGAAGGGCATAAAGACTGCTAACATTTTGCCAGGGTGGGTGCGTGGATTTTGACAGTGGGTGTTGCATGCAGAACTTAGGTATGTATACAGAGTGTGTATAAAGCTGTATCATCTTTTTGCAGAAGTGCAACATGTCAGATAGTTGTCTATAGCACTCCTCTGGCTGTATGCCCTCTTGGAACATTTCTGGCCGAAGCTCACACGCGTCTCCTTTAAATCAAAAAGGTTTTAATCATCCAAATCTCCCTGATGATGACAGAACAGGCGGTTCTTGGAAAATTCTCAGATTATTATACAAACCAAGTCTTTTTTGGGCCGGAGCCTGAGACTGCCTCGCTCTCTCCATCTGTTTGGAACACAGATGCTGCTGCAGTACGTATGGCTGCTTAAAGATTTCCTGCAGTAAAAGCAGGTCCTCTGCTTTTTATGTGTCTCTCCTCTTGAATCAGCAGGTTGGACTCAGCCCTGAAAAACCAGAGCGCTCACAAATCCGACTATCTCCTTCCAGACTCTGTGTCTGAGAGCTGCAGACCAAACATTCCACAGGCCACGTGACTCAGTTTTCACATGCAAAAACAGACCACAGTTTTATCCTCCTCGAAGGTTAGCTACTTTAGCTCTAATAAATACAATTATGAAAAACATAACACATAAAAAATGCTTTCCTGGCATGGTGGATTATGAGGTGATGGGTACAGACTGTGCACCCCGAACATCTGACAGACAATATGAGGTGATAAACACTCTCTGTCTCTTTAAAGGTGTCGTGGTGACTTGTTTACTGCTACAAGTTAAAACTCAATGTTTTTTTTGTCAACTACATGACATATTTTTGAGAGGTAAGAAAAGACAACAGGTGATGCTCATCAAGGAAACACACAGGTCAAAGCTGAAGATTAGAAAATATGGCAAACTCTATCTAGGACTCACAATGTAGGGAATATTGTGTCCAATGAATTTGGCTGCTTCAGTATAGTCACGCAGACACAGTTACTTTACACTTAGCTCAGGCTTCAAGGGCCCCCATGACCCCCTTGGCCTCGCCCCCCACCAGGTGAATGATTAAAACATGACTCAAATCAATATCTTACACTCCTTTACTTGATGTTGTTGATAATTCTGTTCATTTGTTGAACATTGGCAAAAAGTGCTGTTGGATAAAATTGTACAGATGCATTTAAAAAGTTCGAAATCAGATTATATGTCTGTTGAGTGACAATAATTTATAACACTGATGTGCTTTGGTTTTTCAGCTCGGCTACTTACTGTAATTCACTGCTGTCCTCGAGCCAAAGGTGCTAGAGACCGAGGAGACTTCAGCTCAGAGAAGACAGGACGGAGACAGTCCACTCCAAGGTTTTGGACCTCTCAACTTAAAAGTAACTTGGCTTACACGGACATGAGGACTTGCAGTTTATTATGGCGTATTCTTCTTACAATATGTTCACCATCTGTTGGACTGAATAATGGATTAACCTGACATTATCGTGCTCTAATATTATAATGTATTCATTCAAGAGAAACTGGTCGTTCTTGATGTTTCTCTGACTGATATGACACAGACACACACATAGACTCATGATGAATTTTGATCCAAAGCAGAAAGCAGAAAACCATGTCGTATAAGAAGTTATGTATAAAACCTTACATTGATGTTGAGATGAACTTATCTGGAAACAGAATCATGACCCAAGTGATTTTCCTGCTGTCTGTGTAGAGGTTGTGCAGTTTGGGATGCATATATGCATCCACGCCTGATGTGAACTGCGCATGAGCTTTATGAACAATGTGTGGTTGGGACACATTGCAAATGTGACATCATACAAATAAAAATCAAAAGACAGGTGCCAGCAAGTTAGCTTGATTTAAGATTAATAGATGACAGGTGTGTAAGTTACAAACAAGACTCTGAGAGGGTGCATGAGCAAGGTTCTTTTCTTTTTGCTCTCAGTACCTTTATCACAAAAGCACACCGTCAAAACTGATCTTAAGACTAAGTACTGGCATAAATCTAAGATCATTTCTATAAATGAGGGCTCTGGTGGTGTGTCCCCTTTATGTGTCAGCCTCCCCTCTAAAGAGAGCCCTGCAGCCACAGACCAGGCCTTCCACACTTAGTGTCAGTGCTGTGCCAAACAGAAGCCGGATTCCAACGATTTGTGGCAGACCACACCATTAAGAGAATCACCTTTTCTTTTAATATCCACTTTATTCAATTTAAACGTTTCGTACATGCACTACACTGCTATAAAATGCTCATTTTGGATGATATTACACTGGGGACATGATACATGAGATATTATACCAAATAATGAGACATTGCTGTTAATGAGTAGCTATTTCCAGTGATGTCATCCCGGCAGGCAGGACAAAATAAAAACTTTTAGGGAGAAATTAGGTCACTTGAGTTAATCGGAGGAGACGCTGAACATGACTCATGGACCCTTTTCTGAAGTGGTAGCGCAGAAGATGAGAAAGAACATACAAACACCCAAACAGTGACACATTTATTTCATGTGCCCGTTGCTTCCCTGTGTCCTACTTGTTGACGCATTCTTCTTTTCCATGACCAGATGTTTGGCCCAGCTGAGCTCAGTGTCCCGAACCTGGTAGCTGAGTAAAGAAGAGACAGGAGCGCAGTGGAGAGAATTCATGAAAAGAAAAAAGAATGTGAGGGAAAATGAGGCACATGTGTGTACATGTGTGTCAGGAACCGTTCCCCACACATGTTCGCCTCATTATCCTACGGCTGCAGCTCACTCTGCAAGAATGCAGGGCAGCAAACACATGTCCAACTCCTAACCCCAAGTGATACATAAACACACACACACACACACACACGTAGAAGCTATACACTTGTTAATCACGGTGCCACACACCCCTACTTTCTGACAACCTGTCTATGACACCCCATGCCTCAGCTGGACCTCAGCAATCAGACTGTTTGGAGGAGGGGGGGGGAATCCTCGTAGACATTTAACTGACACAGAAAAGATGCCATGGAGTCAGTGGAGAGATGCTGCTAATGAAAAGCACATGACTAGATATGAGTGCAGTCATCTAAACAATAGCTGGGTGGGTGGGAGACAGAGGGGATGTGCAATTTCAGCTGGGCTTTCCCTAACAGAGGTCCAGTCTGCACAACATTTCTCAAAGCCTTCTGATATATAAACACATACTTGTGCATACACACAAATATGCAAACATGCCCATGCTGCCTTCTTTTCTTTTTTTCTTTTTTTTTGTCCATTTGGGACAAACATTCTCATGCTATGCTGCAACAGAACAAAAATCATAATAAACTGTGACACAGTTCAGACACTTGAAAGAGCCCGCGGTCCTCCAGAAGGAATCAAGATTAAACCCCACTGGCCCTGAGCCGAGCAGAGGGGGAGAAAGAACCACTGTGACCTCCAGAGGGAAAAAAGTCAGGGAACAAACCCAACAGGCAGGCTTGTCCACCAAAGGAGAGAGGGAGGGGAGGGAGGGGAGGGGAGGGTTAGGGACGGAGAGAAACAGAGGAAGAGAGAGAGAGAGAGGGAGGGGAAGGAGAAGAGTGAGAGAGGCAGAGAGGAGCAAAGACACCAAAGTTGTGACTTGATAAAAGAGGGCAGGTACCAGAGGCAGGTAAGAAACTTTATTTGTTGTTTCTGGGAGGGCGCCTGCTTTAGATGGGACATGATCAATAAGATAAGCAAGCAGGCAGGAGTGTGTTTGTGTGTGAAGCAGACAGAGATGAACACACAGAAGTTTGTGTGTGTGTGTGTGAGGGGGGATCCTGGCTCAGGCTCATGAGCCATGCTTGAGTGTTTCTATAGAAACGCTGCCGTGCCATAGTGTGAGTGGTACTCAGTCCTCCAGGGAGCTGCAGCAACGCTGTGACTCGACTGCCTTTCTCCAATCCTGCCTGCGCGCTCACCTTGATTGGATTTTTCCATCAGTGTGTGAGGATGGCGGCTGCTGCAGCGCAGTTAGAATATGAGGAGTGAAGCTTCAGTCACACTTATGAAAACTTGCTCACTTTGGCTGGTGGACAGGAATCTTCTGTTTTGCAGCTCATCAGGTGGATCCTCAAGTCATTTCAAGGCAGTGCACACACAGGACTTTTTCAATCTACGTTAGTTACTTTGCAGTGGAGCTGTAATCTAAACCACTTTGTCATCACAAATTCAGATGGATCATATGCTTTGATAGGTGAGGCCAAAATAAAACTGAGAAGGAATATTGAGGAAATGTGAAAAAAAAAGAAAAAGAATCTTATTGCTCACATATTTTTTGGTGAATAACTGCACTGTAAGAGGTCTGAACTTAAAAAAAAATCCTCTGGAAAGTGTGTGAGGAATGTAAAAGGTAAACAAATTCTATTTAGGTTGAGCTGGCTGATGATCAGGACAAGAGAACAGGCTGCTTTAAGTTTGAAGTGTTCTGATTCTCTGCTCTCATTTTGCTTTCAACAGGATTATTTTAGTTCATTTACAAATTAATCACGTGTTTTAGTCAGTGCACTTTCTAACTTTTTCACCGCTCATCCAAACTGCCACAGATGTGGATCCAAGCTGTGCACAGCCACTGCAGGACTGCCCCACCCGCATGAGGAAATGTTTTGTTAATCTTGTAATACTATTGCAGAGTATCTGCTTCCAGTTTATGTTCAGTGTACCAAGCTATTCTAAACCCGATCCTTAATGTTATCTAACTGCCCATAACTATGTTTCTGATTCATAAAGATATTGCATTACAGTCAGCCGATATAATTTGGTATGATGTCACATATGTCATCTTTCGTTTTTTGGCATTCTCTTTGCAGTTGTGTTCATTTGTTCAAGATATTTGCAGATATGTGAGTCAGATTTCTGCTGTGCATGATGTGGCTCTTGTTCAGACTATTTTAGTGGTCTTACAAAACAGTGCTGATCATTTTTGGCTGAGGGAATCACAGTGCCTGCTCTGCCAAAAAAGAGAAAAGTGAATCAGAAAGAGCTCATTATGAAGGACGGAGGATTAAGGTTTTTTTTTTACTCTCCTCCACATGGACATAAGCAGCAATTTGGAGCTCTGATGTTGACTGAGGATATTAATATCTCCCCTGAAGATGTATCAAGATGTTCAACGACTACAACTAGTGTTCTAAGGAGGGCTGCAGGTCATATGTCACGACTTTCTGTGCACTGCTGCCCCTGACCTCTCATACACCTGGTGCCCCTTGTATTTATTTTTTGCCCCTTAAACATCCTGAGTCCACCACTGCCTATCACACATCAAAAATGTAAAGATATTGAAACGTAGTTTTCACTAGTGAAAAAAAATCTGCAGGTCAAGTGGATCTCTGTAATAATGATAAAGCAATGATTTTTAAGATCTTAATCTTGAGTTATGGTCTTAATTTTAGTGAAAATCGATTTTAGATGAGGAATGCATCAGCTGAGGAAACGTTCCCACCATAAGGTACATTTATGTTGCTGTGTATGCACCTCATATCACATAAACATCTGCTATACTGCTATAATGTGATCAAAAGCTCCAGGACGCCTACTAAATGGACCTTGTGTGGTGTCTTTTAAAGAAGGATTCAACTAAAAGCACAATAATTGTTGGTTTTATAGCAGAGTTCATAATGACTAGGGATACATATATCACATTCATCTGTAAGTGAACTGTTCAATGTATGATGAGCTGGTTTGTGACCTCCAGAGATGTCCTACAGGAAGCTCTAAATGTCGTTCTCATACTGATCAGATATGCTTATTGAGGTCACAAATAACATAGCAATGACTCAGCCCTCTCTGACTTTGAAACGTCAGTTGTTTGCCAGACCGCAGGTCATGACAACAGCAGCATGAAGTAGAGATGGTTATGGTTTTGAACGGTGGGCTGGGAGGCTCTGGGTGGCTGACAGGGAAAAGGAAGGGTAGTGCCAGGGAACACTGTCAGGGAAAAGTTTATTTTTCCAGGCGGGACAGATACTGGCTCCCAACCCCATTCCTGCCCTGTGATTCATATGTGATGTTTATCAAATTGGCCCGGAGGCTTTACCAAATCTGAGCTGGAGCGATGTGATGGAAACTAGCGGTGCATTTGTGTGGTAATTATTTACAGCAGGCTTTACCGATGAGGTACAGAAACAAATGCACACAAACAGACACCCTGAATAATCTAAAACAAAAGTGAGAAGTGGATTTATCTCTACTGAAAGGTAAATAGTTATGATGCTAAGTCAAACATCTGTGTGTGTGTGTGTGTGTGTGTTGCAGTCTCTCATCCTGAGGGCATGTAGGTCAGTACATCATACACACATGAGCTCAGCCGATATAAGTTGACCACATCGGCTTCTAATATGCATTTAAATAGTCATTATTGTGCCCACTTGAACATGAACCTAAATGTGCAGTGAGTCTGTATGTCACTAACTTCTATAGATTTGCTATGGTTTAAAAGATACAAAAGATCTTCATCAGAGTCTGGTTGGGATTTCGTCCAGTTTCCTTTGAGCCTCTGTGGGGTCAAAGAGCCTAAACCTTCCAGACCTTAAGTTTTCTCCTCCACAACTCTCCCTCTGGACCAGTGCTGACAAAAGAGCCTTTATCCTAAATCCTGTCTTTCCCTCCCTCTCGTAAGTACTAATTTCCTGTATCAGTTTCTGGCCTTCCTCCTCCTCGTGAATTTAAATCAAATTAAATAAATGACCGCCTGCTTTCTTGCTCGTTCTCTTTCACTTTTAGTACAAACCCAGATACCACCCCCCATCTTGCATTTGTTAAGAGCTGAATAACATCAAATTTATATCACTTTTGCATTATGCCAATATCACTGAATTGACTGATACTTTCACAGTTAAAGATACTCTGAAAGACACTGGAAAGGTAAACCAGATTGCTCTCTTAGTGCACATACTGTACTTAAATTGAGCTCAACAGGATGCTGACGTCATGAAGAGCAACAAACCACTTATGTAAGAGCAGCACTGAGCAGTAATCATTTATGTTTGAACAAAAAGTGCAGCAGATGTTTAGGCAGCAGACTGCTAAACATATTGGTTTCTCATTTTACAGTCTCAGTTTTTTCATGGTCAAGATCAGAAAAAAAAAACCTATGAAGCGAAGCGGCTTTCCGGCTAGTTCCCCAATTAACAAAAACACAACAATAGGTCAGTGCCTCAGTATAAGCTTATAGTCTTGCCATACAATGTAAGAAAGCGTTGGTTCCCAAGATTCTACTCTATCAAATCATTTCAAGATAAAATCATATCAGCAAGGTACAATCAACAATCAAACAAACAAGCGAACAAACTAACATATACAAAGAGTGTGTCTGGGTGTTTGAGAGTAGTGCATCGAACTCCATAAAAAGCTTTTCTTATTCCCAAGTGACCACTGGAAGCAGTTCAGCAACATAATAGGCCTCAAACAAAGTACTTCATGATTAAATGGTGAAAAAATGACAAAAAAACTAAAACAAACTGTGATCACGGTTTTCATATTTTTAAGATTCCTCATTTGACAGCAAGTGTCTTTATCCCTGCACAGCAGAGATGCTGAGATGGCAAGCGTTTGATTGACAGCTCATTTGAGTAGATTGGAGCGTATACGCCCGCCCAAGAGCCTACAACAGCCAGATAGTGATTGTTTAGACCAGTGACCACTCTCTTTTCCTTCTCCCCTCTCCTGCACCAGTTATACGCCGGCCCCCAAGATGATTGATGCATCATGTAGCCTATGAGTTTTCAAATCCAGTCATATATAGTTTATATCAGTTTATAAAGCCTTATGTCGTTTTATGCATTTCACTCTTTGAATAGGTTGTTTTTCCATCTAAGCATCTGTTTTTGACTATTTTATATGCATTACCTTAGTGCTAAAAAAAAAAAGGAAATAAAGAACTATAATGAGTTTTTGCCGCTGTTACTCTAAGGCAGGGCTATATTGATGTAAAAAAAAAATTGACATTTTTTCCAAGGCACCTGAATATTTGCTTAGAAAACATGCATTAAGTGTTCATTTTCATATTTTCAAATTTGAACTTTTGGACCATTGACAACTTTTTAAAAATTAGTTTTGAAAAATGCTAATTTTAATGCCAAAAGCACTAGCGCACAGCTTGGGGGAAGAATATCAGCTTATAACTTTTCAAAGAAGCCCAAAACCAGTTCAACAACAGCTTTGAATTTACTTTGAACTAGTAAGGGATAGGCATTTTGGGATCCTCTTACATACATTTCCAGGGATAAGCACTGAGCTTCTAAACGCCTGCGAATCAAGGAAACAGGGTCTGTGTGAACACAAGAGTCAGCACTGCCCTAGACCTCCCACACAGGGCAAGAAACACAAGAAGAACCATGTGCATGTGTTTCTTTATTAAACTTCCTGTGAGGGAAGGATGAGCTGACCACGGTGGCTACCACAAGATAAGACAACCCTTTATAGACCCCCACAGGGAGAATTCAGTCATAAATGGCTAAAGTGATAGCTTGTGTGATGTGGGACTGCTTCTTTCTCTCTGTTACTGTACATAAAGTAGTACCTCTTATCATTTCCTGCCATAGGACTATGAAGGCTGGCGCAGGACTTGTCTCTGCATTGGCACTGTTCCTCCTGATGGGGGCAGTGTTCACCCAGAGAGTTCGGCCAAAGAAGCCCACCAGGCGCCCAGCCACCACCAGGAAGCCTTCTGTCCCCAAGCCTGCTGCACCAGCACAGCCAGAGCCTGTGGAGCCAACAGACTTCCCCCCACCCATCCTGGGCCCACCCTCCATGTATCCTGACTGCCCACGAGAGTGTTTATGCTCCCCAAGCTATCCCAACTCTCTTAACTGTGAGAACCGCAACATCCGTGTGATCCCTGTCATCCCATTTAGAACCCATTACCTGTACCTGCAGAACAACTACATCTCAGAGGTGACAGCAGAGGCATTCTCCAATGCCACTGAAGTCCGCTGGATCAACTTGGCTAATAATCGGATTCATCAAATAAACAAGCAGGTCAGAAAGCTTCCCGGATTAAATGAAACCTACTATGCTTCATCACTTTTTACCTTTCTTCTCTTAGATTCAGGTTATTGTGAACGTAAAAGATTCTGAAAGTGAAAAAGGTCAGCAGAAGCTCCTTTCTCCCACAGAGAACACTGCTCCTGAAATGCCTCGTCAGTAATCTCACTTTTGATTCTGACTTTGTGACATCACACTATGTCACAAAGTCACAGATTTGCATAATATATGCCTAGTTTGGCACATAAGAATTGATCAAGCACAGCAGCTCAGTTGTTCTTGACAGAGCTGGGTCAGGAGTGTGTGAGCTGAGCAATCAGAGCAGAGTGGGTATTCAGGAGGCCTTAAAGAGACAGGACCTTAAACACAGCATCTCCGGCAGAGGGAGAATACAGGGCTGCAGCACTGGAAAGTATGAGAAAACTGTACACCTGTACAACTGTTCAATATCTGTCTCTTGTGCAGGTGTTTGAGAAGATCCCAGAACTGCTGTACCTCTATGCACAAGGTAACCAGCTGAAAGAGGTCCCTTCAGGTCTCCCAGCAAGCCTAGAACAGCTTCGCCTTGGCAGGAATCGCATTTCTAAGATCCCTGCAGGTTCCTTCAACAAGATGGGGAACCTGACTCTACTTGACCTCTACAACAATCAGGTAAACCTCTTTTGAAAAGTACTTAGCTTGATCGTCTTACTACACTGTGCTGTTTAGGATAGAACAGTGTCTGATGACTTCTCTTCCAGCTGAGTGACAATGACCTGGGTAGGAACACATTTAGGGACCTGGCGAGCCTCATGCAGCTCAATCTGGCTCGCAACAACCTGAAAAAGATGCCTGCTGGTGTACCAACCGGCCTCATACAGCTTTTCCTGGACAGGAACAACATAGATGACATCCCAAAGCAAGTATTCATTGCACACGTTGTCACATAGTTGATGGCCACACATGCACACACTCAACTCATCCATTGTTCTCTTGTACAGAGACTACTTCAAAGACTTCACCAAGCTGGCGTTTGTGAGGCTGAACCGCAACCAGCTGAGTGATAAAGGAGTTCCTAAGGCTGTGTTCAACGTATCCACCCTGCTGGACCTGCAACTGTCCCACAACCAGCTCGCTTCTGTTCCACTTTTCAGCTCTCACCTGGAGCACCTGCACCTCAACCACAACAGCATCGAGAGTAAGTTATCTCAGCAGCAATCAGAACCAGCTTATAGCCTGATGATCAGAATAAAATGTTGGAATTGTTCGATTCTGCAAACCGCAGGAAGGTTACATTTTTACATTTTGTACGTATAATTAACATAATTTCAGCAGTAAGTTTTACATTATGTTTGGATATAATGTATGACAGCTGTCTTTCTCTTTGGGAGAAGAGGGAATAGTGGTGTCGTGAAACCTTGGCAAGATGATGTAAGTTCAAGGTTTGCAGATGCTTACACTGCAAGTGGGTTGTAGTTAGATGAGACTTTCATTTCATTTCATTCATTGTTTCTGGCGCAAACGTCACTGGGTTAGAGTAACTTTGGAAATCCTTCCAGCTCCAAATTTATCTTCCTAATTACAAAGCCCTTATAACTGAGTCAACATGGCTAACCTCTTTCTTTGTTAACCTAATTTCTTCCAGTAAACAAAGTCAGTAAGAAATGTGTTTGGGACTAGCCCATGCCTGATATCTACTATAAATAGCTCCCTTCAACCTGCCCCATCTTATTTTTAAACAGCCTCTTATGAAAACACTTCCATTCCTTTCCAAAAACTACTGGTCTATATCTCAGCTGTCTTCTACCTCCTAAATTTTAGTTGAAAGTTGTTGCCAAAAAGCTCACAGCTGACCTGACGGCACACAACATTTAAGATATATTTCAGCCTGGTTTTCATCTAAAGCATTCCAATGAAACAGCTCTTCCAGGAATCTCCAGTGACATAAGGACGTCTTCTGATGTGGATGAATGCTCTGTACTGTTGCTGTTGGATCTTAGTGCAGCTTTCAATTCTGTCAATCACACCATCCTCACTGAAGGGCTCAGGCAGTGGGAGGGTGTCTCTGGGCTGGCTCTCCCCATGGCTTTCAGATACACATTATTCAACAAAAGTATTCTTAAGACACTTTACCATTGGAGTAGGTCTGGACTTGATATTAACCTTGGCAGACACTTCAGGATGATGTGTCTCTCAGTGTGTTTTCAGATTGGTAGTGGGAAGTTACATTTCTCAGGTGGTCACAAACATAATAATTTAATAATTGTGATATTTCTGTTAATAGGCAAGCATTTAGTGACACGTTTACTATAAAACTTCAATGTCAGGGCTGTTTCTGAGTTCTTCTGCCCCCTTGTGGCTAACAAATTACTAATGCAGCTTCCTTCTGGAATTGCCTAATCTCATGTTACTACAAAAGACACAAATTTGAGCAGTTGGTTAACTATTAACTGACATGTACTTGTAAGAAGCTGTTGAACAAGCACATTATGTGGCTTAGTTTGTTGAAACATGTTCAAATTTACAATGATCACAGGCTGACACACTGTTATATACTGTTCCTGCAAAATGTTGAGGATCGACATGTAAAATAATAAAATCTAACATATGATGACACCATTCCATGTATCTCGGAGGTTAATAAGTCATTGTAGGAATCTTTTGGGAGGTAGTCATGCTATCTTGAAGCAAGACGGACACCAACATCATGATAATCTTACTTCATAAAAATGTCTCTGATTATGTAACCTTCAGGGCTTCATGTAGACTGGTTCATGTTTACTTTCCTATTTGAGCAAACAAAGTGCTTCTTTTTCAGCTTTGTTATGTTGAGTTTTTGCTGACAGGAAAAGCTTTGCTTGCTTCATTCAATTCAATGCATTAAATCAACATTTTGGAACAAATGCTAATGTGAGTCATTTATGTGATCATTTCCTTTTATTAACTTTTTCTTCTTGTTTTGTGTGGAATGTATTTACCCTCATTTATTTTATTTCTGCTGTACTGCTTGACAGCATTTGTTTGCTTAACTGATAAACATCTTTTGTTATCTCTCGTTTCAAAGCACTTCAGAACAGATGATTAACATCACAAACAAGTGAAATAATCCTTGTCAATGGGCTTTTTTTAATTCTTGTTGTATCATCTGAGGACTTATGACTGTGTGTTTTCATGACAGGCATCAATGGCACACTGATCTGCCCCTTCAGCCTGCAGGAGGACCTGAGCGATCTCAGCCTGGTGCCCAAACTAAGGTAGGTCACATCATATCATGTCATGTCAGCAGTACAAACTCACAGAGTGGCACCTTTTGATAGAAAGTGAATAGATACAATGTCAGTCATTGTGATGGGACTAAGTTAAAAACCTGCTCTGTTGTGTCAGGTACCTGCGTTTGGACGGAAATCACCTGAGCCCCCCAATCCCTCTGGATGTCATCATGTGCTTCAGACACCTCCGTTCCATCGTGTTGTAGGAGAACCATGCTTGAAGGCCTGGGGGCACTCACACACACACAAACACACATACACACCCACACACACACATGCACACACACACACACACACACAGACACATAGAGAGAAACACCAAACCACACACACACACACACACATACACGCAAATACACACAGCACAAACTGAATTTACAAAAACAACCAAAACATGCTCAGTGAGACACAATCCAACTGTACATGAACTCCGAATAAATGAAAAAACTGTAAAGCTATCCAAGTTTCATTGTTGCGAGAGTCAAAAGAATCAGTCGTTTGAACTACGAATCTACAAGGAGTGGATGTACCGACAATTAGGGTTAGGTTTTTGTAGGAGTAACGGTTTATCTGTTGTTTTTTTGCTTATTAAATTACAATGCAAAAGTGAGTAAAGCCTGAAAATACAGGTACATTGACAGACATGCTACAGATATGGAGGGTAGTTATGTTCACTAGCAGATGAGTACAGCTGCCACCGAGGACAACAGACAGACCTGCAGTGGGCGTCAGAAGAACCAATTTAAAACATTCTGTAACTACCATGTAGTTGAGACTGTCCCAAATGTGCCTGTGATTTTCAAGGTACTCCATGTAAAAATGTCATTATATTCTTTTTATTCTTAGTCTTCTGTATATTATTCTTCTGTATAAAGAAGCTTTGTACAAATAATGGAAAATAAAACTTTTTCTTTGATCATTTGATCATGTTTTATGTTTAATTTAAACACACTATAAGGACTTTTTAACTGGTTGTCAATACAATTCTGGTGCCTCTGTAAGACATGAGCCAATGAGATAATCAGCAGATGGTGGGTTATTTCTGCGCAGTTATTGTAGTCATTCTTAATGCCTGTCATTGGTCACATTCAGGTTCATCCAGTTTCAATAGGTCTTTAATTACAAATATTTGTTATGCGAGTGCTGAGGATGAGTTCAGGAGTCTCGGAGCCGGAGGAGAGAGGATGCTCTGTAGTCTGGTGGTACGACACCAAATCTAAATTTATTTTGTCCACAGAAGAAACCAGAATACAAAAAAATATGTTTAATTGAAGTCACAAATTTCTTGTATGTGCTCAACTGGTACCTCAGTGGTTATCAACATGGCCCAGTCATTTTTTGGGAAATCTCATTATGGAAAGCTGCGGAAAGACAAAATCTGCAAATGCTCAGAGGCTGCAAAGGATTAGCACTGCATTAGCAAAGATGTACAGTGGATACAAGTAGCCCTAGAAATGACTACTGAGTTCATGTGCTTTATTAACTCAACACAGTCCAGTCCCCAATATGGGGGCCAGGACCTCCTAAGTAGTCACAAAAGCACTCACAGGATTATTGGACTGTTAATTATAATGTGTCTGGGATTATCATAACTTGATGGATGATATGAAAATATATATATCTTAGATGAGTAGGTGTTATATTCACCTACAGTGTTTCCTACAGATTCAAAGACTCACACCATAAGAAGTTTTGTCTTTGTCCACAAAGCTTTGTGACGACCTCTAGTGGCTCGAAACAAGCATTAAGCATTCCTGAGCTGGGAAGTGCTGTCAACTCTGACATTGTCATGTTCACCTCCTCAAGCAAAATCTGGAAATTTTGCACTTCCTTATTTACAGTATATTGCTATAGATGCCAATGATATACCTAATATTTTTCCTTGAACATGGGTTATTCCTGTTTGCACTGGAATTTCCTACTCTCAGTTCTTGCCACTGCAAGTAGTTTTTCAGCAGTAATCAAAAGTTAAAACAGCCTGACAAGCAGGTGAGCAGGTCCGGTAGGTGTTTCCTATCAGGACTCGTCTGACAGTAGTGAAGTCACTTCTAGCGAGAGTGCTCCTAGAGGAAAAAGGAGTAGGGGTATTTCTTGCTCTGCACTGATTGAGGTGTAACTTACAGGATTTAGTTGAACAGTTATATAATATTTGAGAGCAGACACATATATCAATCAGAAGTCCATGAGAACAAAACATTAATTGTTATTGGTGCAAGACATACACCCTAAAACAACGGATGAAGATCCTTGACCAAATGATGCAGGGGCTCATTTTAAACAAGGAACATCCAGCTGATAAAATCAATGCGGCAGTTGAATGATGACACAATGACTCATGAAATAATTACACAGAGCATCATTGACAGCGGAGGTGTTTCTTCTCTCCGATTATTACTTTTCCTTTTCTTCCAATCAGGTTTTGAGACATCCACTGGCATTTCCTCTAATAGTTACACACTTCCTCCTCCTGTAAATTGGTTTGTGTGAACTTGCAGGTACACGTGTATGTGTGTGTGTGTTTGTGTGTACGTCTGTAAACTGTGTAATACCTGGTGAAAAATCCCCCTCAGTCCACTATAAGAGGAGAAAGCATGGAGACACAGAGGCACATCTCTCCCAGGACTCTTCCTCTGAGTGACACACACTCACACACACAGGTGAGTCTGAACACAGGTGGTGATGCTCGGGGTCATGGTGGTGGGTGATGGTGCTTGAACGTATTAATTATCTAGCTTTATGAATTGAGCTTTAATGGTTTGGAAAATTGTTTTGACAAACTATTGAATTATTAAATCACTAATTTTTCACTTTTAAACAAGTGAAAAATCATGCCAGTATATTTTCAGTGTTCATTTGAAATAGCTGCATACCTGTCCACTGCAATAATAATAATGATAACTTTGAGATTTATATAGCACTTTTCATAAACAAGTTACAACGTGCTTTACAAACACACAAATCATGAGGAAGACAAACAAGGTACCAGGTAAGAATAAATAGAACATATGAAAAAGGAATATTGAGCAATCCAGGAGAAAGCCATTGTCAACAAGTGTGTAATAAAAGAGATTTAAAAGAAGAAACGGAGCAAGCAGGAGTGAATATAGTGTGAAAAGTAAGAAGTCTGAAAAAATTTTATTCTCAGAAACAACAGACGAGTGAATCAAAATGTAACAAAATAAACAATGTGTATGAAATGCTTCTATCAAGATTTTGTTTTCTTGTAGATTCATTTTCTGCTTCTGCCTAATTGGTCTTTATTCAGATAAAATATATCCATTTAATAAAAGTATCTTCAATATACTATATTTTATCTTAATTTACCATAATGTCCAAATCAGTGGACAGATTAATATTCAGCCATAGAACAATATTATTCAAAACGCAATAAAGTATTTCTAACATCTTATTATGATTTGATAAATGTGCATTTTAATCGTCTGGTTTTCTGTAAATGAGATTTTAACAGTTATACCAGAGCTTCTTGGTGCATCTTGTTAACCCTCCACCATTTTGAATTTATAATGCTATATCTCAAAACTACAATGAACAAGGAAGAATCAAGTGAAGTGCAGTGGCTGGAAGATAACTGTAGTCAACTCTAGTGGATACCATGCAAACAGTAAATGAACATAGATACTACATATAATGATCGATTGCCAGTCATTTATATATATATATATATATATATATATATATATATATATATATTATCTGAAGAGATTTTAACAAAAAAGGTGTTTCTGTTAGCTTTCCCAGACGATAACCTCAGTGATGAAGATGCTGCTCAGCCTGCTCCTCCTCCTCCTCGCCTGTGTGAGTGAGCTCGTCCAGAGCCGAACTTTGCACCTGGACAGCTGCTCTGTCAATGTTCACACACATGAGCTGCGCAAATATTACTTGACAATACGATCAAATGCGGTGAGTTTGATACATACACACTCTCAAATCTACTCACAAAAAAGGAAATCAAAGAAATTCACAGAAATTACTGAAAATTACCTTAAAAACTGGTCATACAGTAGCAACATGCAGCATGGTATCAGTTTGTTAAAATATTCAGCAGAATTCATCTATGTGAACACAAATTTTGGATTGTTTCCATGTCTGTCAGCTTTACTGTCTTTTGTGGCTTCACACTATTTCTGGAATGAATGAAACACAACACTGATGAACTGTGCTGGCATGGCAATGGTCAGGGTGGATGGTCCTGGGCGGTCACACCAGAATCTGAGGTTCCTTATCCAGTCTCTGGTTAGGTGTGGGCAACAGAAGCACTTTGGTTAAAGGAGACTCTTTATACTTTTTGGGGTTTTTATACAGCAGGTTGTTGTGAATGTAAAAGATCTTGAAAGTTAAAAAGGCCAAAGTCCACACCAACACAAGACTGTGACTGTGACTTTGTGATATCACACTATGTCATCATGTCACACATTTGCAAAAATTCCTGTCCTGCCTATCAGCTAGGCATGTAAGAGTTGATTTAGTACAGCTGCTCTATTGTTGTTAGCAGTGCTTGGTCAGGCGTGTATGAGCTGACCAATCAGAGCAGACTAGGAATGTAGGCGAGGGGGCCTTAAAGAGACAGGAGCTAAAATAGAGCGCTTCAGACAGCGGGTGAGTATGACAGGGACAGTGTGTGTTTTTTGAGCATTAAAGCATGTACAACTGTTCAAGGAGTAACCCAAAATAAAGAATTATGACCTAAAAAAGCATGATATGTCACGTTTAATACTCAAAGTTTGCAAGTACTATAAAAACATCTTAAAATGTGCTTTTCAAATCTGTCTCTTGAGCACATGTTTCACAGCTCACAACCAGCTGTGATGTTGTGTTGGCTTACGAAACCTTTAATTTGACAGAAACTTAGGAGAGTCTTACTCATTCTTTGTTGTGTCTGTTCTACAGATAGCAGGAGACAGTGAGGTCGGAGTGAAGCTCCTGGAAAAATCATTGATTAAAGATGTTCAGGTGAGTCTTTACACTATTCTTTGTGCTGGTTATTTTCTCTCTATCCTAATTTTTTTTTTTTTGAGCATGTCTCTGCCCTAAACCATTCACAGCTCCAGGCTTTAGACACAGTGTATGAGTATGTAATATGAGTGTGTGGGAGCTGCTGTAGTCTGACCTCTGTGTGTCTCTGTCAGGACGGTCAGACGTGCTGCTTCCTGCATCTCGTGCTGCGTTTCTATGTTGAGAGAGTGTTCAGCAACTACGCCTCCTCTCAGCCACAGGATCAGCGCTGCTCCAGCGCTCTGGCCAACGCTTTTGTCAGCATCAGGAGGGACATACATAAATGTGTAAGTTAGCTGTTCAATGAGCTGCCTGATAAAATGTTAAATAAATAGCGATGAATCGTGTTAATAACTGTGTTTTGTTCTGTTCAGCACTGCCAATGTTCAGAGGACACACAGAGGAAAGTGGACTCCCTGCATGCTGAGTTTATCAAGGTGTGTACAGTCAGCTCTCACTGAGCATTATGTCTTTTCACGTCTCATGGTCTCACAGTGGACAGCAGAGGGTGCTGGAGTCATCTACTTCATGTTTTAAAAAGGACGTCTTAGTTGGTGATCACTATCTCAGGGTGCCCTGAGGAGGTTTCTTATAAACTGTCTTTCTGGAGGTCATTAATCACAAACCTGTCTGCCAAATAGTGTAATTTATATCTATTTATAAGAGGCAAAGAACATGATATGAATGAACTAGCTCAATATACGTGTCAACTCTGTCACAATTTGTGTTATTATTGCTAACATTAATTATTAAATTTTCCTTTGCTTTTAAGGAAGGTCATTTTTACTTAGAATTCACTTCTCAGCTTATTACTTTATTCAAGTTCCTAAAGACTCATGCTGTCTGAATGTATGGAAGCCCTGAGAGGCAAACAAAGACAATTATACATATTTTTTTCTGGGGATCCATTTTCAAAGTCTCAACTAAATTGCTTTCTGTATATGGCTTGAGAACTCATAAAAAAAAACTTCTAAGCTTTTTGTCATCTGAGAGATTTTTTTTTCAGTGTGAAACTGAGTATTAAAAAAATCACTTGATTTAAGTGACATTTCTTTTTCACTTGGTTTCAAACATTAAGAAACAAAAAGAAATATTTCAAATTTTTTTCTCAAAGGTCACAACCAAACAGTTTAGATTAATTTCAGTAGCGAAGTGAAAATATTTTTTCCATTAATAATTGTATTCTTATTTCTTTTTTTTTAAAAACATGTTTTCATGGATGAATAGAAAGATTATCTTGGCAAAACGCTTTTTCCCCCCCACCAGTTGTTGAGTCATAAACACAGGAGTGAACAGAATATGGATCAGATTTATAAACTAGATAAAAACCAGAAAAAAACTGTCCTTGCTTGAAAATTAGTCTTTAAATGAATATAAGTGCTGCATTAAAAGATATTTGTGATTCTCTCTTGTTGAGGCGCTGAGGGTTCATGAAACAAATTCTAGGTCTTAAATGTTTGAAAGATGCGACTCCTCACAAACACCCCAGCCGTAGCTTCCATTAACCAAACCATGCTCACAAACAGAGAACAGTCTCTACACATCTTTTAATCCCCTGCTCTCTCTTTTCTTTCTCCTCCCTGCAAGCAGCTCGAAATAAACCAGGCGGCACAGAAGGCCGTAGGAGAGCTGGACACTGTGCTGGAGTGGCTGGAGGGACTCAAAACACTCAGCTGATCAGACGGACACTGTGTGAAATCAACACTGCGATCCCAAGGATGGGAATTATTCATTTTTCTTCTGCGCCATTATGCATTTCTATATTTTGCACTTGAATGAACTTAATGTGTGTGCATGTTATCCACTAGTATGTGGACTAAATGGTTTTGATGCAATATTTATAATTCATATGACATAAAGTATTTATATTTATCAGAAGCAGATAGCTGTCGAGGCTTTTAATGTGTGTTTAAGGTTATTATGCAGACTACAGATATTGTTCAGTGTCATCTTCTAAATCTGAATGGTGCTTTGATTTCAACTTTTTTTTACTTGGAATGTTTTTAATTTCAACATCAATAAAATAAAAACTCTTATCTTGCCTACAAACTTTGGCTGTTTTCTTCAACGCAAACACATGATGACTGCTGATTGGACGCAGCAGCAGCAGCAGCAGCAGCAGCATGAGGGTTGGTTGAGGCTTCCTAAACTGAGTCTGAGTTACGAGAAGTCTGGCACAAAAAAAGACCTTTTTGCTGATTTGACTTTACTGGATCATCTGCTTCCTCTAAGTCACAAATCGGTGACCTAAAAAAAATCAAATAACATAAGATTCTCATACTCTGATATAACATGACACGGTCTCATTTCCTGTCTTTGAAACTTGACATGTGATCAGTTTTTTGTTTAATGTTTTTTTCAGTTTCAGGAAATAACTTGTTCTGCATCTTGACAGACAGGATTAGTAATACTGAACCAGCGGCGGAGGAAGTACCAAGCCACTGTACTTTAAGTAAAAAGACATACAACAATGTAAATGTACTCTGTCACAGTGTAAGTCCTGCATTCAATACCTTACTTAGATGGAAAGTATGGATATATTATCAGAAAATTGTAGTAAAAGGTGGCAAAAGTACACAACTTTCTTACTCAAGTAGAAGTATGGATGCTTGAGTGATGATATATGATTCTTTAATCAAGTAAAATGTACTCAAAGTATGAAAGTAAACAGTATCCTACCGAAGGACATTTCTACCACTTGCTTCTGTGCAAAGTTCACTGAAACTCATGTCAGATCAATATAATTATAACAAACCGAAACTAACTGAGAAAAGTGTGAAAATCCAGGCAGAGGGCTGCAGTCTCCCTCTCTGTCTGCTTCCGCTTTCTTACATCTCACATAGGTTGAAATGTGATGTTGTGAAAATAAATGTTCAAGTAAAGAACAGATGTTCAACAATTATTTTATTAGTATGTAACAATACATATCCAGTTAAAATAAATAGATATTAAGTCAACAATAAAAAAATAAATATCACAATGTTTCAAGTGGCAGTGTGTGTTGTAACTTCATATGTGTAGGACGCAATATGGTCTGGAAACTTGTCCTCAGGATAAAACAGTAAGCAGAGGTCTCTGCTGGTAAGTGGTGTATACGGGTCACGTTTGAGGTTAGCGCAGCAGCCTGTTGACTTTACACTCGAGTGATTCCCCACATGTAGACTGCAGCTCTGCAGGATGTCATGTATTCAGTGCTCTATCAGCTGTATCGTCCCATGAAATGAACTCAGAAGAGTCTCTCATGTTCAACAATTCATTTATTAGCCTGTAACAAATACATATCCAGTCAAAATAAATAGATATCATAAGTCAACAATAAAAAAATAAATATCACAATGTTTTAAGTGGCAGTGTGTGTTGTAACTTCATATGTGTAGGACGCAATATGGTCTGGAAACTTGTCCTCAGGACAAAACAGTAAGCAGAGGTCCCAGAACAACAAAGACATCGGCTCAGAAAGCTCACAAAACAAAATCATCGTCTGACAACACTCACTCACACCACAGAAAATAACAGTGTTCAATACAAAAGAGTGCAAGATGTGTTCTTCGCCGCTTGGAAGCCAGATACGTCTCAATGTAGTTGAACAGCAGATCCAGCTCTCCCATGGCCTTGTACAGACCTTTACTCTCCATCTGTGGACAGACACGTGGCTCACTTTATTAAAAGGATCAAAAATGCAAGCAGGCACACATGCGTGCTGTAGGCCATCATGATTTCCTATTTCCAAATCTTGGCACTCACCTGAGTGTAAAAAGAGTTTAGGCTTGTGATGTCAAACGGTTGCTTGCAGGAGAAGTAATGTCTCTGTTGGAGGAAGAAGAGAAAGATGAAGTTACCACAAAGGTTACAAACCTTTATGAGACGTACATGCCCTGAATTGCCCCCTCCAGACAGGCATATAAATGAAGCAATCATTATCTCTTCTGTCAATACATGACAGTTGTTGTAAGGAACTTAGTCTGTGCAGCATGTCTTCCTTTCTTTCTCTTCCCCTTTTGCAAGAACTGGATGATGCATGCAGCTGCAGTAAAGGAATCACTGAGGCAACACTGTGATCTCTCCTATGAGCCATCTCTGAACTTTTCCCTTGACTGCCCGACAGCCATTTGTCTCGTATCAAAAAGTGCGTGGAATGTTTAGAGAGGTCTTTTGGAAGGAAGAAGAGAAGAGGAGAAAGAAAGGTTACAAACCTTTATGAGACTCAGTGAGAGTATGTCGGAGCCTTCTGCTGTGCGTAATCGGTGCGTTGATACTATGTCAGATACTCACACATGTGTGGACGTCAGATTTGAGCTGGTCGAAGATCTGCTGGATGGACTGCATGTGAGGCTTTAAGTTCCTGGTGTCCTCCGTCTCATCGGCCAGGGCTGTCGGCAGCACCGTGCCCAGATAGAAGCCCAGGATGTTGTTCATGGCCTGGCAGGCGAACGCTGTTTGGAGAGGGAGAGGGAAGCAGCAGCCTGGTTACACGAGTCTCCTTTAAAGTCTGCTGTTTCTGATTCACGATGGAGAACCCCGTTTTCTTTGAACGATGAATTAAAAGTGAAACTTACTTTGAAATATTCCTCCACGCTCTGGTCGAGCAGCGCTGTGTCCAAATCATCGTTTGCTTCCTGCAAACAGAAGGAGAAAAGAAAAACTTGTGCTCAGTGTGCTGTGAGGCAGACAGACAGACAGACAGACAGCATCACCTGGAGACCGACAGGTACTACACGGCCACATGTGGGCGATGAGGATGTCTCCAAATGATGCTGCGCTCGCTGTGGAGGTCGGTGCAGAGTGAGTGCTGCGTGTTTACTCACGTAGAAGTCTGGGATGTGTGACAAGTTCTCTCTCAACATCGGAGTAGAAACGTTGCTAAAAAGCATCAAGAGAACCAGGACACACAGGAGGAGAGACCGATGAGTCATGGTGCTGCAGGTGGACGGGCTGCTGAAGTCTTCTGGAGGCAGAGAGGAGAGGTCTTCAGGGTAGGATCCTGCTGAAGAGTCAAGTGAGCATGTTAGGGTCTTGGGTCAATTTATAGTCAAAATTTCGACAGGTGGGGGAGGAGACTGACCGGAAGAGAAATGGTTAAACATGCTTCAAACATGCGGGGATTTTTTTTTTCTTGAGAATCCTCAATGAGATATGGGCCCCTCCTCCCATGATGGTGCTGTTGATTGATGTCAAGATCTGAACTGTCAAGGAAAAAAATCATGAAGTTTTTATATGGCATCATTGTCTGTTATCATTATCCAGATTTCTGATATAGAATATGCAGATTGTGTTTTACATGTAACATTATCATTACTACTGTATAATAATAATAATAATGATTATAATTATTATAATCATTATTATCATTATTACTCATCAGCAGGACTGGGAAGGTTACTTGAATGAAAAATGTATTCAGATACAAATTACCTGAAAAAAATGCAGTCTGTAGCATAATCCAAGTATTACAATATTAAAGTGATGTAATTTGATTACTTTCTATTACTAATCCTTTGTCTAGCTCCCTTGTGGCAATAAGACCCTAGGTATGAGTGTAGATCCTGTCCGGTCCATATGTGTGTTAGCTCAGTGTTTAAAGTCACCGTCACTGTGTGGACAGAGTAATCATGCTACAGGAGTATTTAATCAAAGTACAAAATAAAATGTCTGTATTGTGTTTACAGAAAAAACAGATACATTCAGTAAAAAGAGGATTGATGAACGGTATACTGACTGAAACCCCGAGCACGTGCACACGTGACAACACTTCTAGGGTCTTGAAGTACTTTGTTCAGATTAAATAAAAGATAATCTTATTTGTATTCCCTTTCTCTTTTCTGTCTATATTTGCAAAGCCTATGTTTGGTATTGAAGCAATCCATAAGTAATAGAAAGTAATCAAATTACATCACTTTAATATTGTAATACTTGGATTATGCTACAGACTGCATTTTTTTCAGGTCATTTGTATCTGAATACATGTTTCATTCAAGTAACCTTCCCAGTCCTGCTGATGAGTAATAATGATAATAATGATTCTAATAATTATTATTATACAGTAGTTATAATAATGTAACATGTAAAACACACAGTACATAGTCTATATCAGAAATCTGGATAATAATCACAGACAATGATGTCATATAAAAACTTCATGACTTTTTTCCTTGACAGTTCATATCTTGACATCAATCAACAGCACCATCATGGGAGGAGGGGCCCATATCTCATTGAGGATTCTGAAGAAAAAAATTCCCCCGCATGTATGAAGCATGTTTAACCATTTCTCTTCCAGTCAGTCTCCTCCCTCACCTGTCGAAATTTCGACTATAAATTGACCCAAGACATGAGCCCTAACATGCTCACTTGACTCTTCAGCAGGATCCTACCCTGAAGACCTCTCCTCTCTGCCTCCAGAAGACTTCAGCAGCCCGTCCACCTGCAGCACCATGACTCCTCGGTCTCTCCTCCTGTGCGTCCTGGTCCTCCAGTCTTTCCTCTGCAACTTGTGGTGCAGCCCTCTGTGCAACAACCAGTGCTGCCGCTTCGTGGAGGGCTTTCCTGTCAGACTGAAGAAGCTCAGAGAGAACCTCTCACACATCCGAGACTTCTACGTGAGTAAACACGCAGCACTCACTCTGCACCGACCTCCACAGCGAGCGCAGCATCATTTGGAGACATCCTCATCGCCCACATGTGGCCGTGTAGCACAAGTCTGTCTCCAGGTGATGCTGTCTGTCTGTCTGTCTGTCTCTGTCTGCCTCACAGCACACTGAGCACAAGCTTTTCTTTTCTCCTTCTGTTTGCAGGAAGCAAACGATGATTTGGACACAGCGCTGCTCGACCAGAGCGTGGAGGAATATTTCAAAGTAAGTTTCACTTTTAATTCATCGTTCAAAGAAAACGGGGTTCTCCACCGTGAATCAGAAACAGCAGACTTTAAAGGAGACTCGTGTAACCAGGCTGCTGCTTCCCTCTCCCTCTCCAGACAGCGTTCGCCTGCCAGGCCATGAACAGCATCCTGGGCTTCTATCTGGGCACGGTGCTGCCGACAGCCCTGGCCGATGAGACGGAGGACACCCGAAACTTAAAGCGTCACATGCAGTCCATCCAGCAGATCTTCAACCATCTCAAACCTGACGTCCACACATGTGTGAGTATCTGAAATAGTATCAACGCACCGATTACGCGCAGCAGAAGGCTGCGACATACTCTCACTGAGTCTCATAAAGGTTTGTAACCTTTGAGGAGGGGGAGGAGAAAGAACGTACTTTAGACAATGTTTAACATTCTTATTTATATCCATGTTCAGCTTTAAAATCTGAATAAATCTCTGGTCTATTTCAGTGCTTATGTATTTATTTATTCATTTTTTAAAAATACACATTAGCCATGCTTTTCTTACACAACTTGGGTGTTTAACTAAATTAAGTAATTCTTTTGTTCTCCAAAGATCAAAATGTTTGTAAAGGGGGGCCCTGAATAAATAGAGTAGTCTTGAGGAAATAGAGGAAATTGAGCCACTCTGATGGAAATGACTTTGAGTGTTGCTCTGAGTTTGTTGACTCATTGGAGTCCCTCTGTATGTCAGATGTACGTAATATGACTAACATTTGTGAGGACAGGACATGCCAGTCAAATAGGATGTGACAACGGCCTTTGGAGAATGCTTAAGCAAGGTGGGGAATGGCACCTATGTTGGACGCTCTGGTCTGTTTAAGGCCCCTATTGAGATTTCTTTCTCATTCCAGTGGAGGGAAATTGTTCCAGGTTGAGTGGCCACAAAAGTCACCAGTCGCCGTCCTTATTTGTGCATGTGTTGCTTGCCTTACAAATAACTGGACCCCTGCAGGTTTTCTTTTGTTTCTTTATCTTTGGTTTATTTTGACTGAACCCCTTGAAACTAAAGCCCCTATACACCTTAAGTTATTAACATTTGATTTTATCTGGGACTTGAGAGCTTGTAAAAGCACACTTCAGACTGATTGTACCTAAAGAGGTGTTTGTTTATTATCCAAGTAGTTGACATATGGCATCCCCTGTAGACGTACATATTTTTTGCTTATGTTTTTACATAAGTTGGGACTGGTTTGTAAGCATTTTACTGCCAGTACCAGTATCTTTTTTTAGATAAGCTGCTCCGAGCTTTTCTTCTTCAGTAAGACCTCTGCCCCATCCATCCCCAGCCCCCATAGCATTGGGGATAACTTGTTATAACAGTAATGTGTTTCAATGTATCAATTTTAGCAGTGTTAAAAGTAATGTCAAGTATTACTAAAAGGATTTGGGTTAAAAGATTACATTTATTATGGCTAGAGATAACATACCACCTGACCTTGTGGCCAACATCAGCCCATACAGTTGCACTAATGAGTCCTCCGGTGCGATTGTGTCCCTTTCAACAGCTTTGTATGTCAGCCTTGAACTTCATCTTCTTTGTGGAGACTTTGAAAAATAAATCCATTTTGACAAATCTAGCATGTTCAGTAATTGCAAAGGCTTTGTGAATGTATTAAAAATGTGAAATCATTACATTCAGTTCACCAAAAATATATGGGCATGCTTTTTTAGTGTCTAATTATTTGAAGCACATTGCAAATATGAATATAGTTAAACCACTAGCCAGCAGCTAAACTACTAGTTGCATTGTGTATTTCACTAACCCTCCCAACCATACTCATGTTATCAAAGTTTAACAAAACAAATATCATGTAGTTATAAGTTTGTACTGAATTTGGATACGTGGACTCTGAGAGCATATTGTTGATTGTTAAATGCAGAAATAAGTCGGTTTCTGTTTTCACACATAAACAACCAAGCTATCAGTCCTTCAAGGAAAACATTTGATAAACTGTGTCTCAGTTGATTCGAGTCCACGTCTGCCATAGCCAAACCATCAAAACCACCTTCCCATTTTGAAAAAGCTTTTACATTGAAATAAGGGAAATATCTGACCGCGACAAGAAGGGGAAAGTTTACAGATGGCTCATAGGACTGATCATACTGTTGTGTTAGTCAGAGGCAATTTGTCATTAAAAAACTAAACTACTTACAATAAAGGTAACGATCAAGGACTATGGAAATATCTTATCACATCTTTAAGAGAAAAATTACTGGGGGGATTTTTACAATATGGTTCAATTATGTTCCCATCTAGAAAATTGTACATGTGTGCATGCAGCTTTTCCGATGGATAGTTTTGATGAACAGTTTGCTGTGTTTGTTGACAGTTGGACAGCACTCCCTGTAAAGGCCACACAAGTTCTGCGCCCTCTGAAACTGAAACCCTCAGAAACAATTTCAGAAGGTGCAAAACTTTTGTGGCCTTCGGAGGAAGACCATTTTGGGGACAGCACTTCCTGTAAAAGCTATTTGTGTTTTTCATACACTTTATTGAAAAATTTTATTAATGTGTTTTCAGCTCATTATTGCTGTTATACATCTTAACTATTTGCAAAAAGAAATGTAAAATGAATGCACTAAAACACAAGCATGAATAGCACTTAAAAGTTACACTCAAAACATAAATTGTTTTTAAAACGTGCTTTAAGTGCACTGCTAAAATTATAAATCTAGCATACATTTTATAATATTTGCACTGTAAAACAAAGCAACAACATAAAATGAAGCCAATTGTGAAGGTGAGGTTAAGAAAACCTGTGGAGGCTTATAGAAGAACCTCGATATGCATTATGAGCACAATAAAAAGTACAGTAATCCATGAAAACTAAGCACAAGTACGCACAGGATCAAAAACAGTCAAATGAAGTCAAAAATACATACAAAATATGCATAAATATGTTTCAAAACAAAGTTCAAGTAATTATGCTTTAAAAAATTACTCATAACTTTCACTTTAAGTTACATTTTCCTAAAATATATTTCTAGAAACTTTATCATAGTACAATCATCTTTAAGTGTGCTGAAAGTTTTATTTTGGAAATGGTACAAACTAGATGTTAGAATACAAATTCATAGATGGTATAATTCTTTGCAAATATATTAACAATGCATCATTGAAAATGGGAGTATCCTTAACTTCGATGTATTTTCCACCTGGGCAAGAGACAGTGAGATCGGAGTGAAACCTCTGGACAGACCATTGTTGAAGGATGCTCAGGTGAGTCTATCTGTTGTTTATACAGTGTAGTGCTAGTCATGTGCTCTCCATCCTCACCTCTGTTCCATACTCATAATGACCTTGTGTCTCTCTCAGGATGGTCAGACATGCTGCCTCCAGTGTCTTGTGCTGCATCTCAATGTTGAGAGTTTTCAGCCACTACACCTCTTCTTAGCCACAGTGCTCTCTGGCCAATGCTTTCAGGATCAGGAGAGATTAACTTAAAGGCTACATTACCAACTGGGCAAAATCGGCATCTACCCCAAAGGCCCAAAAACTGAGGGTCAGAAAAGTTTCACAGGATCATTGCATAGAGGTAGATGTGTGTGGTAAATAGGGGGCACAAAACCAAATATTTGGCCTAAGAAGCTCACCCAGCAGTGATAGTTTGGTGTTCTCAGTGGTATTTCAGTATTGTCACCACTCGAACCGCTGAAAATGTTGTGGTGTGGTGTGGTCTAAATATCCAGTGTTGTCATTCATTCATGTCGTCCAGGCGGCTGCCTTGTTTGCTTGGCTTCCCCTCCACATCCTGCTAAGACATCTGACAGTCTGATAACTACACAGGTCCTTCATTCAACTAAATATAGAGAAATGTCCCACAATAATCAGCTGCAAATATGGTTTGACCCTGAAAACATTCTAACAAAAGGTTTTTCAGTGGTTTACAGTAGTATCAGATGTACTTAAAAACATACTAAAAGTTTACCAAAGTTTGACTCCAAGAAAGGCCCCATTTTCAAAAAGGTGGCCGTCAGGTCCTTAAAATGACCATTACTCCTTTGTATTCCACCTAGACCAGGAACACTGGTGCCTGATACATGTTTTGGCCATGTAATATTCTAATTAGCATATTTGCATGATAGATAAGTGATTATAAGTACAATTATATATTAAAGCAATTGGTTACAAGCATATTTATGTGAAAAATAAGTACAATTTCGAGAATGGATTCTTTCTTTATTCCAGTTAATTTGATCTCAAAAGTTACAAACTGCTTTTACCATGCAAGGATTCTTTCAGATCATTCTGTATTGAGTTTTGAAATAGAATTTGTAAAACTATTGTCAAATCCCAAACCCTGGAGATTTAATATTATGTTACTCTCAAAAGAGGATTTTACAAATTATATGAAGGCTCATTTAGAAACATTCCCATTACTAATATGGGACACACTGAAGGCTTAGGTTAGAGGATGTGTAATTGCCTTTTCCTCATCTTTAATAAAGAAAACAAACAACAATGAGTTGAAATGCATTGAACAAGATAAAGTTGATTAGGAGAGGCAACACTATTTAACCAAGGACCCTAATTTACTAATGCAGATAGATGATCTTAAATTGAAATATAACTCCATTAATACAGCAAACCGGCATTGAAGAAATCAAAGTTATCTTATTTAAAACAAGGGGAAATGGCAGGCAGATTACTAGCTAGATAGATACAAAAGGAATCAGAAGATAGAACAACTGTTGAAATTAGAAAACAAGATGGGTCCATTACAGTGGACCATCTTTAAATTAATGGTGTCTTCAAATCATATTATACTGAATTGTATACCTCTACATCACAATCTGAGCCGGATGAGTGTAAATCCTTTTGGGATAATATTTTGCTACCTGTTTCAACACAAGTTGATAGACAAAGTTTAGAAAAAGATATATCTTCAGAAGAACTCCTGTCTGCTATGGCAATACTTCAAAAAGGCAAATCACCAGGTTTAGATGGCCTGCCAATTGAGTTTTATAGTCAATTTTCAAATGATTTATTGCCTCTTTTTCTTGCTATGATCAATGCCTGTTTTAGGAGAGGCTGTCTCCCTCAGTCTTTATGTTTGGCATCTATAACCCTTCTCTTAAAGAAAGATAAACATCCTCTCCATTGTGCCTCTTATAGGCCAATTTCAGTTACTAATGTAGATTACAAAATCATTGCCAAGGTTCTAGCACTACGGCTTGAAAGGGTTTTACCTAGTGTTATTCATCTAGATCAAACTAGGTTTGTTCGTGGTTGAACCTCTACTGACAAGTTACGCAGGTATTTTGATGTTCTTTACCATACAAATGAATTAAATTCTCAAAATGTTATTCTCTCTGTCGATGCTGAAAAAGCATTTGACAGAGTTGAAAGGAAATATCTTATGTCTGTCCTTAGAAGGTTTAATTTAGGTCTTAAGTTTCGGCACTGGACATTAAGTCTTTATAGTTCTCCTATGGCCATTGTAAAGACAAACACCAACTATTCTAAACCATTTCTACTCTCTCGGTTGTCCGATGTTCCCTACATTGTTTGCCATTGCTCTTGAGCCGTTAGCTGCAAAGATCAGATCTCATGATCATATTAAAGAAATTATGATTGGGAGGGAGGAACATCTCATATCTCATCTCAAATTGAAATGAGTGACCATTTTGGAGGGTTCACACACAGGCCTCTGTTCGGGTTAATTCAGAGTTGTTTATGATCAAAGTTATACAACTCCAATTTAAGTTACTGTTGGGTGCAATGACTTTCACATTGAATGTCATGTCTGTGTTTTAGCAAAAAAAGCACGTATGTTTTCAAAAACTACTTAGTAGGCATTACATGACATAGGCTAAATCGTTTACATCTCTGGTTCACCCCAAACAAAGATAAAACCTTACAGTAATCTCACAAAATCATGTATTGCAAGTATGTAATCATGTCAGTGCAATTTAGACAAGTACAATGGATTTATAGACCCAGAAAACATGGGGTTAGACACCAAGATTACATGGCTAGGTCAAATAATGAAGGAGTTAGGATATTTTAGGGGTTCCTGCCCATCTTGAACGCCATCTTTTAGTATGTTATTAAGGACACCCAATACTACAAAAAAAAGCTGAGAAACCTTTTGTAAGAATTTTTTCAGGGTTAGGTGTTTTTTTTATATATATATATGCAGCCGGCTACAAATCAAGGTTACATGATCAAACAAAAGTAACATGGTATCTGTAACTGTCTTGGGCAACTTATATGCGGAAAAAGTGTCTGTCCTCCCCCGAAAACAGCCTCCATCCCCACAAGTGACAGAGTCAGACAGCATCCAGTTTACTGATGGACGTTGTGTAATTTTGTAATTTAGAGCGAAAAACGTAACTTTGACACTTTCCAGTATGTTTGGTGTGTTAGGATCTCAATCACTACACATTATAACAGCATCCATATGATTATAAACTATCCGCGGGTTTAGATTGACAGGGGGGACACCGGAGAAATACCTTGAAAACACACAGACATCATCATCATGACGAGTACCATCACGCCTCATAAGGAGCCGCCGCGCCGGCTTTCTGTGTGAATTATACAGCGTCGCGTCTTTAAGGTGGAGATGCTTCACTCTGTGTGAATGACTTGATGAACCGCCACTGAATGTTAATGCGGCTGTTGTTGCAATGTAGTGTGTGTTTTAATCTAAAACACACACTATTGCATTAATAGGTGTTTGAGTGTATGGACAACTGACTACATGTCATTTCTGGCAACGGACTCCAGAGGGTGCTTATGTGGTAAAACCTGGAGGCAATTTAGTTTCACTTTAGTGATGACGATCTAGTTGGTTTTAAGAAGTTATGGATGTTTGATATCTGACTCACACATTTTACCTAGAAATATCTAATGAGTCAATAATATCAGGAACAATTTCTCTAAAGAAAATTATGCAACCTGCACAAACACAGCCAGCACGTCTATTAGGGCGTTATTTAAGATGCAGTGGGTCCTACAATGTACAGATAATGACAAAAGTTTGTTGTTTTTTTTAATCAATTCACAAAGAAAACTGTTGTCTGTTGCTGTTAATGATGCAGTTTTTTATATATATATAGTAACTTTAAGAACATAAAAAATGACTTCAATGTTGACTCAAATAAACACAAAGCATCTCTTATTTATTATACAAAATGTATTAATGTATTCATATTTATATTTTGTATCCATTTATTAATATAGATTCAGTGTTTATGTATTTATATCAAGTAAACAGAGGAGTTTAACAAACTACATAACTAACTTTTTAAATAACTAAATGAATATAGTATATATATGGTACCTATATAAGTGTGATCAAGATCTTTGTCTCAATACAAACTGCATACATGTAACAGAGAGACATCACACTCACACACACACAAATTAAAACCTGCGTAAATAGTAAAACTATCACCAAAAAGACCTTTATTACAACAGTGATGTGTAGAGTAGTCAAATGAATGAGATGTCAAATGAAAACAGAGGTATACAGACACTTTCTGGCTGTTAATGTTACCAATCCAAACTTTTCATATTAGTCACTGTCATGATTGTGATAGCGGCTTAGTGAGCATTCAGAATAGCTCTGTAATAGTGTAGACATTAAAGTATTTTAAATAACAGATTTTTAGATTTGAAAGGAGAAACAAGCTGTTTCTGTATAACAGTGAAAGGTTCAGCATGAATTTTGAGACATAATATTTGATCTAACCAAATTTACTTTACTGAATTTTAATGAAGAGTACATGTCAGCGTAGTATTGTAGTACACTCTGTGCTTTTTGTGAAATGCAAGCATTTAGTCTTTTTGGAAGTCAAAATGTGATTTAAATCATTAAAAGAGATCTGCAAGTCATCAAAACCAGGCTGTTATTGTAGATAGCTTGGTTTGCTGTGTTGTTTGCAGTAAAATACAACATTGTATCGTCAGCATAAAGATGGACATTTTCATCTAAAGAATAAACAATAGCAGAAATAGCAGGGGATGTACTACTGACCCTTGTGGGACACCTTTAACAACCATCTGGGGACTTATTTTGATACTATCAGTGACAATAGTGTGAACTCTGCCAGAATAATAAGCTATGTCATTTAAAGTGACCATGGGGAAGTTTTTGTTGATTCTAGCTGCCCTTTTTGATAAAAGTGATACTATATTGGTATAAGATCTTTGCTAGTGCATGCTGGCGGCATGTGCATTTGTTTTAGGTTCAAGTGACAGAGAGACCTCATGATGGATCATGATGAGGTAGTGTGTTTATGTGATGTTTTATGTGATGTATGTGATCTGGACTTAGCACAGGCATTAATTTTAACTGTATAAAACTAGCAGTCTTTTTGCTGATGGTCTCGTTTGCTGTTACAGGTCATTTATAATCATCAGAGGAATCACAAAACTGTTTTCATAAATACTTAAACATTCCCTGTAGTCACTTTAACAAAATATTTGTACAGCATCAAAAGCCTCGGTGAGATCTACAAAGAGTGCAGCAAGCATACTGACTGCTCTGCATTATCACCCTCTGGTGGTGATCAGTGTTGTATTCGATACAGGTGAGCTGATGTAACTAAGTCAACATCATCATAAGGAGCAGCGTGATTGGCCATGAGTCTTATATACCCTCTATAACAGGTTCTGTATTCCTTCGCACCAGAGCTGCGAAAACCAGGAATCAAAATAACGTAAATAACAACCAATGAAACTGTGATTTATGATTCAAATTGCAATGAGGAACTATGTTATTTTTTACTTTCACTGATTCAGCACTCATATGTTTGAACACAATGGGAAAATATGAGCTGTCACAATGACAGCTGCTTACATAAGTGCGGTTAACACCATCAATATGCGAATGGCCATATGCTTGCATGTGCTTACGCACTTGCACCCTAACACAAATAAAAACGTTATGAGAATGAAGTGTTATACTTTTGGAAGCATCACACTGGTGTGTTTCATCAACTGAAAGTTTTAGCTAGTTCCATCTTACATTAACGTTGATGTCCAATTCAAACTGAAACAGAGAGTTTCACCTCCTCCTGACGAGATGTTTGGTCAGCAGACGGACAAGGTTACTTTAGTTTTTGGGTTACAGAAATACATTCATCTAATGTTGCCTCCTCAGTTCTGTAGAAATTCTGAGATTTCCGAGGAAGTCTCTGGTTATCTTTCATCGTGGTTATTAAAGTTCACATTTGCATGCATTAATACACAAGATTTACCACAGATTATTCAGATCCACAGGGTGACGTAAGTTATATGCCAACCAGAGGACAGCTCACGGTGTCAGTGTGTCAGCATGTTTGCCATCATGGGTGTCTTGACAGGAAGTCTTAATGACGTCATCAAGGAATTCATCTGAAATCCAGAGGGGTATCTGTAGGTCACTCACAGGAAGTACTTAAAGCAATTTGTCTTTTTCGTTCTGAACAATCCTCAAAATGGGCATCCGCCCACCCAGATGTTTGTCACCTAGCCTGAGTGAATCACTGTCTGCTTAATGTAATGATCCAAGGACAACTCAGACAGTATACATTTTTCATTGTTTCATTGTAGCCTTTTTAAAGATATATACCATCATAACCCCTTGATATAACACATTTCTGAGGATTTCACATCAACATACAAAAACACAAACATGCACAGTCAAACACATGACCTGAAAGTGAAAGAGAAATGTGGTGGATGTATTTGCAAACCAGACCTGTTTCCTCTAAAGGAGACTCTGTGAAGACACACTGTGCACACAGTGTGAAAAGCATAAGGTACAGGGCATGTAAAAGCATAACTACAGTACACCAAACAGCTCTTCTGGGATTCATGATCATTCAACTGTTAGCATCCACATCAAATCTTTGTGAATTCATCATTTCAGTTCGGTGTAACTTGGTTTTCCACCGTGGTTCATGTTCCAACAGGGGGCTGAATCAACTAGATGTGATATCACCAGTCAGCTTTCAGGTAATGGGCTGCAGTATTGCTGACTGCAAATTCTGAAAAGTGGCTGGTGACAATCAGAAAACCATTCCCACTCAGCACCTGATCACAGAAGAAGGCGACTTTCTGCTGACTGGCGCTCAGCGATCGACAAAGTGATTTGTGAACGATAAGATTTGACTGACTCAGCTGACGCCCCATTTTGAGGAAGCAGTGTGGGCGAAGACATGGAGGGAGAGGGTTCCAGCTGGTTCCTGGTATAGCTCACTGAAGGAAACTGAAGTTTAATCAGAAAAAGCAGGGAGAGGATTTTTAATGACTTCTTGACTCTGGTTTGGGTGCACAGTGATCATTAACTTGCTGACATGAAGCCGCGACTCTACTTACCCTCAGGATCGTGACCTGACAATGTAATCAAACTGGTTTCGGTTAATGATGTCACATGAGATAAGCATGACGACATACAGAGAGTGGAAAAAACAGACAAACCGCACACCCACTCGACTCTCATATGCATGAATGAATCCCACATTTTGGGCAAAAAGTTAAAAAAAGAAAGAATAATCTGTCATGTGGTCCGCTTTCTATGCAACAAGGAAAAAACTTGTGACAACGGCATTAGTGACACCGCGCTGTAATACATTAGTGTGACCATGCCATGACACTGGTTCCCGCCCAGTATTTTCCCCGGTCACTTCTGGTACGCTGGGTTTGATTATTAGTTGTGAACGAGGAAGAGGCTGACTCACAGCTAAAACTGAGTTACAATAGAAAAATACGATATGACATATTAGCAGACTCGAAATCTCTCATGCACGCACATAAACAAAGCCGCAACTGAAATCCTATAGTAGATTGGCCAGGAGCATCTAAAATGCAACCACACAAACTCTCGATATCACACACTTACATGCAGCAGAGCAGACATGCATGCACACACACAGTCAGTGCCAAACTTAGAGGGGTTTCCCATAAGCCAGTTACTGCTGACTCATCTTAATTTTGCATATGAATTTATAGGTACATATATTTAAATGCATAACATATAACCGCTGCTTGAAAGACGGAACAGATCTGCACACGTTGCTTTATCGACAACTTAAACTACTTACATGACTTACATTCTTACATTTTGAGAATGAATAGAATAAAACCTACTTTGTTTCAATCCACTAGTATACCAAACCAGCACTCTTGGTTTCGCTGCTGTAATTTGCATATAAGTACAATGACCTGCATTTTCTGCCTAACGGCGCAGTTCGTCTTGTCCAGTGTTACTCAGATTTCGCAACTCATAGAATTCTCTGGAAACTAATCGGACAACTTGTTCTTGGTATTTTTTTTTCTCCCTTCCTTCAATCCCAAACCGTCAGCATCTCTCCATAACCAATAATCATTTTTAACCTTTTAACCAGTAATAACAACTGTATATAAGAAAACTGTATGTAAGAACCAGTGATAGAGAACACTATTTAACATTCATTTGCTCTCACTAAACTGTCACAACCTTTGAAATTCAAAACTGACAAAAGACTCTTTCAAAACATGTACGTTAACTAAAATCTTTGAATCACTGGTTTCGGTTCGCTGGGCTATGGAAGATTTTAAACGCTAAAGTTAAATGTCGCTCACGTTGTTATGCGTATCTCCTTTGTATTGTGCATTAAAGGTCCAATTTATAAGAAAGTTTATTTGTGAGTCTCATTCGCAACTTTTCAAATACTGACACTCTGGGATCTTTTCTGACCTACAATCCCAAAACATCGCATTTGACGAGTAGGGAATCCTTACAAATTGGACATTTAAAATCAAACCACAATCAATTTTTACATCCAACCCAACTCGAAGCAGTTAGTGTAGGCCTCTGAGTTTGAGTGATAGGAAAGTAAAACGTTCTTTAATTTGAAAAAAGCATCCTTGCATCTGGAATAACAGCACTTTGTATTCCATCTCTTGCACAATACTGAAATGCAATAAACATCTTTGCTTTTTTTTTTATCTGTGTTGTGATTAGATTTTTAAGTTGTTAAAAAATGTCAGTCTGAGTTCATTCTGTTATTAAAGACAAAAAACAACAACTGTCCTTTTGACATGTATTTTAGACAGTAAACACATACATAAATGAAAATACACATTCAATGTATTTTTTTTTCTTTTTAGCATTTTATATCTTCCATACAAGGGGCTTCGTTTTAAAAAAAAAAAAAAGCAAAATCTTTACACTAAATCTCTAATTCATACTTTGGTGCACTGTTTTTTTTCACACTTGGCTGTAATGCCTTTGATTGCATTCACTACTTCTGTGATAAGCAGACTGTTATCAGTATGAGACAAGTTTCATCCGGTAAATGAACTCTACAGTGGACCCAGACGATGATCCTGAAGTTCATCTGCACTGAACGTCAAGTCTTCATCATCCAGTGATAATAAACTGGGAATGATTTTCCCTGCAACAGTTTTCAAAATACCAGTGTTGCCCAACATAAAAAGACGAAGAGTAAATAAAGCAGACAGAGATACATTAGTCTGAGATATCTGGGCAAAACAGAAAAAAGTACTGAGAGGAAACACCCCTTACTACGAGGAGTCCAGAATCACTTCTCTCTTCTACATCTTCTCCTTTTTTACATGTGTATATTTTTGGCCAATGCATATGCAAACCTCAAAGAGAAAGAACACCATAATTCCAATCCTCATGTTAAAACAGCATAAAGCGATGATGAGTGGATGTCACCTGTCCTCGCTCATAAGTCATATTACGTACATCTGACATGCAGAGGGAATCCACCGCGTCATCACACTCAGACCACAACTCAAAGTCATTTCCATCAGAGGGGCTCGATTTCCTCTGTTATTGTGAATGCATTAGATAATACGATGTGATTCACTGCTCATTATGCAATCACAATCACTACTTGTGAACAAAGAAATGACCTTAAATGATTAGTCTAAATATAATCTATTTTTCATAGTATTCATACTGTATGCAACTGGTTAGTTGTGTAAGAAAAGCATGGCTAACGTGTATGTTTAAAATGAATAAATAAATACATAAACACTGAAATAAAGCTTCAGAGATTTATTCAAATTATCTAAATATTCTAATGTTGAATATGGTTGTAAATAAGAATGTTAAACATCATCTCAAGTAGGTTCTTTCTCCTTTGTCTGGGCTCCCTAGTGGCAAAAAGACCCTAGGCATGAGTCTAGATCCTGTCTGGTCCATATGTGTGTTATTTCAGTGTTTAAAGTCACCGTCACTGTTTGGACTGTATATAGGACCAGGCTTAAGACCAGAGTAATATATGTAACGGGATTATTTAATCAAGGTACAAAATAAAATGTCTGTATTGCGTTTACAGAAAAAACAGATACATTCAGTAAAAAGAGATTACTAAGAGGATTGATGAACGGTATACTGACTGAAACCCCGAGCACGTGCACACATGACAACACTTCTAGGGTCTTGAAGTACTTTGTTCAGATTAGATAAAAGTCATCTTATTTGTATTCCCTTTCTCTTTTCTGTCTATATTTGCAAAGCCTATGTTTGGTATTGAAGCAATCCAAAAGTAATAGAAAGTAATCAAATTACATCACTTTAATATTGTAATACTTGGATTATGCTACAGACTGCATTTTTTTTCAGGTCATTTGTATCTGATTACATTTTTCATTCAAGTAACCTTCCCAGCCCTGCTGATGAGTAATAATGATAATAATGATTATGATAATTTTAATAATAATTATCATATTAATACAGTAGTAATAATACTGTTACATGTAAAACACAATCTACATATTCTATATCAGAAATCTGGATAATGATCACAGACAATGATGTCATATAAAAATTCCATGAGTGCAGATTTTTCCTTGACAGTTCAGATCTTGACATCAATCAACAGCACCATCATGGGAGGAGGGGCCCATATCTCATTGAGGATTCTGTAGAAAAAAAATTCCCCCGCATGTATGAAGCATGTTTAACCATTTCTCTTCCAGTCAGTCTCCTCCCTCACCTGTCGAAATTTCGACTATAAATTGACCCAAGACATGAGCCCTAACATGCTCACTTGACTCTTCAGCAGGATCCTACCCTGAAGACCTCTCCTCTCTGCCTCCAGAAGACTTCAGCAGCCCGTCCACCTGCAGCACCATGACTCCTCGGTCTCTCCTCCTGTGCGTCCTGGTCCTCCAGTCTTTCCTCTGCACCGTGTGGTGCAGCCCTCTGTGCAACAACCAGTGCTGCCGCTTCGTGGAGGGCTTTCCTGTCAGACTGAAGAAGCTCAGAGAGAACTTCTCACACATCCGAGACTTCTACGTGAGTAAACACGCAGCACTCACTCTGCACCGACCTTCACAGCGAGCGCAGCATCATTTGGAGACATCCTCATCGCCCACATGTGGCCGTGTAGTACCTGTCGGTCTCCAGGTGATGCTGTCTGTCTGTCTGTCTGTCTGTGTGTCTGTCTGCCTCACAGCACACTGAGCACAAGCTTTTCTTTTCTCCTTCTGTTTGCAGGAAGCAAACGATAATTTGGACACAGCGCTGCTCGACCAGAGCGTGGAGGAATCTTTCAAAGTAAGTTTCACTTTTAATTCATCGTTCAAAGAAAACGGGGTTCTCCACCGTGAATCAGAAACAGCAGACTTTAAAGAAGACTCGTGTAACCAGGCTGCTGCTTCTCTCTCCCTCTCCAGACAGCGTTCGCCTGCCAGGCCATGAACAACATCCTGGGCTTCTATCTGGGCACGGTGCTGCCGACAGCCCTGGCAGATGAGACGGAGGACACCAGGAACTTAAAGCCTCACATGCAGTCCATCCAGCAGATCTTCGACCAGCTCAAATCTGACGTCCACACATGTGTGAGTATCTGAAACGCGTGTTACTCCTACACGAGAGTAAAGATGCAAATACGCACAGATTACGCGCAGCAGAAGGCTCCGACACACTCAGTGCGCAGAGAGATGAGATGAGATTAGATGGTTCTGTTATCGTTCTGCAACACGTCTAAGAGATAACAAGTGAGGAAGAGAAGTAAAGTCGACCTCCATGTTAGGTTACATAACGGTCCTGGAGGTTCCTGATATATAACTGTTGCTCACGCTGTAAGCAAGTAGAAGTCAGTTCATCATCCTGTGGTTTGGGCTTCATCCAAAAGACCTCTCTAAACATTCCACGCACTTTTTGATACGAGACAAATGGCTGTCGGGCAGTCAAGGGAAAAGTTCAGAGATGGCTCATAGGAGAGATCACAGTGTTGCCTCAGTCAGTGATTCCTTTACTGCAGCTGCATGCATCATCCAGTTCTTGCAAAAGGGGAAGAGAAAGAAAGGAAGACATGCTGCACAGACTAAGTTCCTTACAACAACTGTCGTGTATTGACAGAAGAGATAATGATTGCTTCATTTATATGCCTGTCTGGAGGGGGCAATTCAGGGCATGTACGTCTCATAAAGGTTTGTAACCTTTGTGGTAACTTCATCTTTCTCTTCTTCCTCCAACAGAGACATTACTTCTCCTGCAAGCAACCGTTTGACATCACAAGCCTAAACTCTTCTTACACTCAGGTGAGTGCCAAGATTTAGAAATAGGAAATCATGATGGCCTACAGCACGCATGTGTGCCTGCTTGCATTTTTGATCCTTTTAATAAAGTGAGCCACGTGTCTGTCCACAGATGGAGAGTAAAGGTCTATACAAGGCCATGGGAGAGCTGGATCTGCTGTTCAACTACATTGAGACGTATCTGGCTTCCAAGCGGCACAGAACACATGTGGCCTCCGCTTGAATACCTGACAGACCTGACCTGTGACCTTGTTCATCTCAGGGAAGAAGAAAAGTCTTTCATCTTGCACTCTTTTGTATTTAACTCCGTTATTTTCTGTGTGTGTTGCCGGATGAGGATTTTGTTTTGTGAGCTTTCTGAGCCGATGTCTTTGTTGTTCTGAGACCTCTGTTTACTGTTTTGTCCTGAGGACAAGTTTCCAGACCATATTGCGTCCTACACATATGAAGTTACAACACACACTGCCACTTAAAACATTGTGATATTTATTTTTTTATTGTTGACTTATGATATCTATTTATTTTGACTGGATATGTATTTGTTACAGGCTAATAAATGAATTGTTGAACATGAGAGACTCTTCTGAGTTCATTTCATGGGACGATACAGCTGATAGAGCACTGAATACATGACATCCTGCAGAGCTGCAGTCTACATGTGGGGAATCACTCGAGTGTAAAGTCAACAGGCTGCTGCGCTAACCTCAAACGTGACCCGTATACACCACTTACCAGCAGAGGCCCTGCTGCATCTTAACTTACGGTAACTGTAACTAGCCAGCCTCACCCTTATGGCATATGCACACTTGCACAAACACTTACACGTGCAGTGCATGCAAACGCAATCACACTTGACACATATGAAACAGAACTAACACACAGGGTGAAATAGGGCAGTCCTACATATAGAAAATGGCTATTACTTCTTTTAAGTGATGATGTTTCACCTTCTTCATACGGACAAAGGCAAATGTTAGTGAATACAAGTACTCTACTGCGAGTTATATCCCTGCATTCAAAACCTGAATGTACGTACCTACATGCATTACTCTGACGGTGTCTGTCTGTTCACAAACTCCTGACTTGACTCAGGCCTCCGCACACTGAAACTACTCTAAAGACATTTCATCAGTCATTCGCTCAGCCACCGTGGGATGATCTGAAAAGTATCGTTTCAGCAACGGCGGCACCTTATGCAAAAATATAGTTCCTAACATTTGTCTGATAGAGCATAACTGGGTCATTTTCACCAGTATTTGTGGCAGTTTTCCTGATGGATGAACTGTGTTTATCATAGTTTGCTCCTTTAAAAATCCTCTGTTCATTCGGTGTGTGTTTATGTTTTGAGCCACCTGTCTGTTAACATGCTGCTTAAGATCATATCTAGCTGTTATGAAATGACTGGATGCTTCTCTTCAGCGAACGATAGTTTCAAGGTGAGAGAAAAAAAATGACTCACTCATTGACGAATACGCCATCCAAAATGTGCAGATGTAGTTCTCCACATGGTAGGGACTTGGAGGAATAACGCAGAATTGCTTCTGAAAGATCATGATTAATTGCTACTTTTAATATCTGAAACATGGATCTAACGCGGCATTCAACTTTCACCTCGATAGTTGACGGCTGTTGAGTTTACCCCCGATAATACCTCAGTACCCTCCCAATACCAAATACTAAAAACAATACAGTAATAGCAAGCTGGTGAATGGTTAGGACCAGAATTAATGAAAAATAGGAAATAAAAAGTGTTTAAAACTGTTGGAATGGAAAGACAGCTGTCATAGAGAGGGCACTGCTGGGGTAATGCAGCTCCTGATCATGTAATCCCTCCAACAGAGGCATGAGTGTTGAAAAATGACTTCAACATGTGTCTAAGGTGCAGAGACCTGGAAATATATTTTTCTCTTCTACATTCAGAAATGTCAAGATGTGACATGCTAAATTTCACACGAGAAGGACAGGAAATGGAACATCTCATCTCAAAAGCAGTGAAATACATCCGTTCTGATTCTTCAGTTTGAATGAGAAAGATTAAAGATGAGTCATGAGCAAGATTAAATTGTTCCAAAGCAGAGATGCTATAGATATCCAGATGTTCCAAAACTGCTTCAGTGCAGAGTGACACCCTCTATAATGAACTGAGTCAGCGTATGATATCGGGCCGTCACATCTATAATACACTTTGTGTATTGGATCATTGATCCAGCTCATAGCGAGTCATAAGATAAAGTAAGCCTGTTATGCTGTTTCTTTTTTCCCTTTTTCTTTCAGTGTACATGTAAAAGATCTTGAAAGTTAAGAACGTTGACCAACCTGTCCGCACCAACAGAAGCTCCTCCATCCTGCAGAAAACACTGCTCCAGGAAAACGTTGTCAGTAGTCCCGCCTTGAATTCTGTGACTTTGTGACATCACACTCCATGACACATTTCCATAATTTATGCCTTGCAGCTAGTTTGGTATGTGAGAATTGATTTAGCATAGCTGATCTGTTGGTGTTAGCTGTGCCAGCTCAGGCTTGTGTGAGTCGACCAATCAGAGCGGACTGGGTATTTCGGAAGAGGGGGCCTAAACAGGGCGTTTCATATGGAAGAAAAATACAGTGCTGAGCCCCTCAATAGTATGAGGAAACTGATGTGTGTTTTCATCACTAAAGCATTTCAACCTATACTAGATGCAACCCAAAATATTCTTCTTATTCTTCTTATATCCATCTTATTTAGCTGCCCAGTTTGAGTGGAATCCCTGCTCCTCCTCATGTCTCCTTCATGTCCTTTCTGTCTCTTAACTGTAATGTAAGAACATTTGTAAGCTCTGACCAAGGTGTCACAAAGTAATATTTCACAACAGTGGTAGATCCCAGACAGGGTGAGAAATCCCAGTATTTTGTTTGCGGTGCTTTACCAAAGACATATCATTCTAACGCTGAAGGGTAAAGGTAAGGAAGTGGTACACATGCAGATCATTAGGACTTGTCTCACTTTTATTCTTTACTTTGACCATGTCAACAAACACGCCTACATTTTGTCCGATCTGCCTTCATCAGAGCATTGAGTAAAAATGCTC